>NW_023596921.1:9653079-9703899 GCF_011947565.3 Pollicipes pollicipes | reverse complement strand
GACCCAAATACCTCTGTTAGACGCAGACGCAAGTGGCGCTCTACGCCAGAATGGAGCAAGACATCTCATCAATCTGCTGTCGTTTGGGGATCACTTAATAATATTTCTGAGAGTAGCAGTTCTGGGCGTGAATTGCCATATGTAGTGCACTTTCCAGTATGTCTGTGTAATAAAGATGCATTTGAAATTATGACATTACGATGACCAATGAAATTCAGTGACACATAAAAACATACGATAATCCAAGAATTACAAAAGATGCTGGAAAACCTACATCAGGGTATTACACACGTCAAACTCATATAGGAGCTTCGTAATAAACATAAAGTATGCCCAATGCAACCACACAAAATATTATGGGCGTGAAATGCACTTTATAGTGCATTTCCCAGTATGGATGAGTAATGACATCTGTGACATCTCATCAATCTGCTGTGGTTTGGGGACGACCTAGGAATATTCTGAGTAGCAGTCATGGGCGTGAATTGAACTTAATAGTGCATTTCCCAGTATGGTTGTGTAATGAAGATGCCTTTCAAATCATAACCTTATGACGACTAAAAATTACAGAAGATGCTGGAAAACCTACATCAGGGTAACCTACATCAGGGTGCATCAGGGTACATCAGGGTACACATGCCAGACTGAATATCGGAGTTTCGTGAAAACATAAAGCATGTCCAATGCAACCAAACAAAATATTTATGGCACCCTGTCCATATTTCAAACACCAGGAGGGGGAGGGTCCATGTAAAAACTCCAATAGTAAAGGTAAAAACTCCAATAGAGTGAAGAGCACTTTGAAGAGCCTGCTTACCCTCAGCCATGTATCCGAACCGGTCACCCTCCAGCAGCAAGCTGTAGAAGGGTTGCTTGTGTCCGCGCTGAAGCCCGGAGCACACGCGACTATTTGCCGTCCAGTCCTGAAAAACACCACCGAGTCAGCACAATAACCCACACCGCACGGCCGTCGTCAGAGATGAGGACGGGGGGGGGAGGGGGGGGGGGGGCACTGAGACTTCGCAGGAATACCATTTAAGAGCTCACATGCGTCTAGCCACAACTGTAACAAGTTGATACATTTACGTGCCTATCACCGATGCATCGATTGGTTCTTCGAATCAAGCAGGGAATATGACCACTGCAACATACTTGTATGAAACCACAATAGATGTTTGCCATACAGCGAGGGCACACATTCAAAACGATGTATAGACAGACAGGACATTGCGAAATTACACCTGACCTCAGTACATACACAAAATACCAAAATATTACACACATCGCATATCCTCCATTACAGAAGAAACAACTTCGATGGTTGTGGGGGTTCGTATAGCACAAGTCACACAATGAAAGAATGATTATGCATGCGGTGATTGGCTTGCCCTGAGAGAAGCAACAACAGTACAAAGCAGTTCCTTTGAGTCCTCAGAAAATATTACCTCACTACACCAATTCTCAACACAATAGGACAAATGACCTCAGGCAGGGTCTGCCCTGTACGACAATCCCACTGGTACCGCTCCTACCTGTGAGATCTCGTAGCATGGTGAGCAGCCGTACACCACAGCCAGGCACCCGTCGCCGTACGTGACGACGTCACCCACACCAAAATGCCTCCGGTAGTCGCCCACTGCTCGGCCAGCCGCGCGGAGGTCCGCCTGAAACACGGATAAAGAGAATGAGGATATTGCACACAACACAAGGAGATAATGAGACATCAGGATTTAAAACGGGCATTGGGACGCTGGAAATAACTGAGAAGAACATGAGCTGAGAAGACAAAAACGAGAATCAGTAAGCCCAGAAACTAATAACGTGGGAAAATAGCACATCCATAAATGCTCGAAACAAGCGCCATGTAGGTTACTTATGAGGTGAGGACAACTCACTACAAACTAACTGAGAACGTTACTAACTGGGAAGTTAATAATACATTCCATAGATCAGACAACAGGTTGACAATATAATGGTGCACGAATGGGCTCAAAGGACAATAGCAGGAACGAATCCAGGGTCACATGTCTGCAGGAAATCCCACAACAAATCACAGAAAGTAAATGGAAGAAAACAACCGTACAGAAATGAATTTCTACGAAATGATTCAACCTGCATCACAAATTTACGATGCTTATGATGCTTATGTATGGGGTTAAACCTGTTTCACGAAACTATTTAACCTTACCAAATAGAGATAAAACTAACTTATAAGTGTGCAGGCATATCATTATACATAACAACACACCATGACACTCAACCGCGTAACTGGCGCACGCGTAAACCCGTTTCCACCTCCCACACATCAGCACATGCACATGAACAGCTCAGCATAGAATTAAGAGAAGCTACACGATTAACTCCCTACGTTGTCAATTTGATCAAATCCAGTTCATTCTTACCACTTTCTGCACTTCAGCCTCCTGTTCGTCTAGGGAGCGCACCAGCCGCTTGTATATCCTCTTGAAGTGTTTCATGAGCGCTTCCAGACCACGCCTCTCGTTCTCAGCCACGAGCGAGCCATTAGTCTCGACGAATTGCTGCAGGGAGGAAAAAACAGTGAAAACACGGTATCACTAATTACTCCTTATCATATCGCCATTTCTTTTGATTGCAACACCATGGGCGCAGCGCACAGCCCTCCATTGCAGGCCATTTACGAGCTGGAGATTTCTGGGAACCGAAAATGAGACCAGAACGTCATCTTGCATATTAAAAGTCACATGCGTATCTTACACATCCATCGTGCATTTTCATCGCGCACATAATAGTGACCCAGACGCATCTTTCCAACAATTGTTCAAAACACATGCCCAGCTCTAGCGTCATCCAAGACCACTGACCTGCAACAGGCGGCGCGTGTACATGGGCCGGGCACGAGCCATCGTCGACATCAGGTCAACGATTGCGGCCGTGTTCGGACGGCAGTCGCTGCGGGCCCAGCACGCCAGCGTCTCCAACGAGACCAGGTCGAAGCCGGTCCCTGGCCGGCGGGCATCCGGATGGACTGCGCCATTGATGAGGCGACGCAGCAGCTGTCAAAACACAATACACTGCGTTAGACAAGGATTGGTATCACAATCACACCGCCGGACACACGAGAGCGTACAGATACAAGGGCTCGTCACAAGCCGTCGCAAGACTGCTGGTTCTCATAGATTCATGTAAGAGCACAAAATCCTCAACCTGGGACTCCCGTGCGCCCAGTCTAAGAATGAGTCGGTCCCTGTTCAATTTGGTTTCTCTGCACAAATGAGTCATGCAAGAACTTTTTAAATAAAATGCTATACTTGTCAAATATAAACAAGTTCCATACGTAACAGGGCCTGTTGTCCAAGAATTTCAAAACATCCGATGCATTACGCACCCCTGCCCTGGGAAAGGGTTCCAGCATCTGGAGGTCCACTTCCCGGTGATCAGCATTCAGCTCCTCCAGCACCTGCTCCCAGGACAGCCGCATGCCGCGGCGGACAACGTCGATGAACAGGTACTCTTCACCGTCCCTGCCAGAGGAGATGCACGTCAGGCCACCACACACACTGTGTGAATTTCCACATGTGACACGTGAATAGGAATACGTCACTGTACAGCACAGATATTCGCAGTCACAAACAAACACGCATACAAGCACAGTGACAAACAAACAAGGCAAGACAAGTACAGTCAGTGCATGATTATGTTGAATTTACACAAAACGACAACACACTGTGAATGAATGCGATTCAGTTTATGCGATAAGAATGTTGTGTTTAAAGCATGCTACTGTGATTATGAATGGATGAAAATCAAGATGTCAAAACAGACAAGATGATACATATTCTCAGCAACGGAGAAAATGTGATAACGCTGATCACGCCGGTGATAATTCGGGTATTCTTGTCAGAAAACAGTTTGGAAAATAATCAAGGCTCCACTGAAGGAAAGGAAGAAGGTCATTAGCTAAATATGACATGTAACACAGTGCCACCACTTTTAATTGCTCACTTCACTTGAGTGCAGCACTGATCATGAATGACACACACATTCCACTCCAACAAAATATGCAACGTTTGTACGTGATGACGAGTTGTGTACACGTAACAGGTGTTTTCGACTATTGTGGTAGCAAATTTCAAGGTTTGGTATGATTATTATGTTGCAAAGGATGACTTATAATCGTCGACATCTATTTATCTTTCAATTTATTTTAGCACAGAGCAAGTTTCTCATCAGCCTCCCACACGGAAGGAATCCAATCGCCCATGAGGCTTACATTTCAACCAATTAGCGACATTCCTTATTAACAAATATCACAATTTACTGCAGCACCCAAAACACCCTGGCTTGCATATATTGTCTACACATTATGCACACCTGCCTTACATTGAAAACTTGCCCAGACATTCAGGCACACATGCCAGAGCTTTGTACCAAGATGTAGGGAAGAACGCTAGAAGTTCGCCAAACATGTGTGATCACGGCAGTTACAAAACATTAGTTAATTGCCAACGTGATAATTAGGCGAATAATAAGATGAACATGCTCCGTATGCATGTGATCAAATCATCCACAGCCAAATTCTATAGTTGTCAAATTCTTTGGGAATCACGATATTCTTAAGCAACATAAACATGATGTGCATAACATCACTGATTCACATCACATGATTAGCTCAAGGAAACATAGTTAAGTGCACAACTAATCACAGAAGTTCAAAATCTATGGCAATGAAATCAAAACCTATGGCAAAAAAATTCAAAAAATAGGCTATTAGATACCAATTGATAAAGCAGACCTGAAAAGACCTCCCAAAAACCCATGACCTGAACAACCAGTCTGTCCCAATGCCGTTGATAGTGCTAGAGGAACAGACTCATTTCCCACGCCCCCTTCGGCAATGCTTACGCTTTGTGCCAGCAGATCATCGAGCTGTGCGGTAACTGCACGTTGTGGAGATTGACGCCCAGCATGCCGGCTACAGAGGAGTACACTGTCCCCATTACAGTCTGCGTCCCGGATCCCGCAGAGTGGAGGTGGCGACGAAGGTACATAACCTGAAAAGGAATGGCAAGCCATTGAATGCGTTGCGCTCCATGCAACCCAATCACCTACAAATATTCAGAACGAAGAGCCCATCAGCCCATTCATTCATAAACGCAGCAATAGGCTCCAAAAGCACTGTTTACTGAGATGCACCAGTGCATAGCAAGAAAATGTAAACAACAGTAAATTAAACCACACTGACCCAGCCAAAACAACACATGTTGGTGACAACCGCATGAGCAAGCGCTTAATCATGGTTATCATAGTCAATCATCACCGTCACCGTTCGAGATTGTGCACACATCACAATAGCGTGTTCGGTGTTGCGCCATCTGAGAGGAGCACAGTAATACGCCTCAGGGCAAACGGACGGGAACGTATGGCTGACAGCATTGTTTTTCAAGTCACAGCCCACCATTGAGAACAACACGAAGAAAAACAGATCAGACATAGAAGTCTGCACATGTTCTGTACGTGACTTCACCCATTCAAACGTGCAAGGAACGAGGATTAATCTTCATTGCAATCCACTTACCAGCGAGCTCAGTTCGGAAGCCGATCCGTCCTCCGGTCCGCCCTCCTTCATCAGGGCCAGCTGGTCATACAGCACCACGTTCATCGCGTTCAGCAGCTTCAGCGTCTGGTCATCCGTCCACATCGTGGGTCCGAACGGGTTCTTCTTGCACGTAGTCCAGGCGGCGGCCGGGTGCTCGGGGAGCCGTCCACGCAGCTCATCCAACACCAAGCCGGCGATCTTGCTGTAGCAACTGCAGAGACCACGCCAGGTCAAGACTCGCACGTGCACATCCGAGTTCATCTTTGTTCCGGGGGAGGGGGGGGGGGCAAGAGACAGGGATACGAACGTTAAAAAGCTAAGACGTAAGAAATGGGAGAGATGAGTGCCTTGTGTGCCATCACCCTGACGGCGATATATAATATACGCGATCACGGCGATCACGCTGTTTGAACAGCACGGACAAATACCACATTCAGCACCAAAAAACAACAAGAAATTCGACCAAATCGCTTGTTAGAATGCATGTCAAATTCTGGTGACGCCTTTCTAGCAACGCACAACACATCGTGGTATTTGGCTGGAGCAAGTGATAAAGGGAAAGGTGGATTCGATAACCGTAGATAACATCCGCCTGCAATCGAGTGTCATCCGCACGAATGAACACAGAAAAGGGACTTGACATATGCAAGCTTGCTCCCATTAGCATGACCTTCATACACATCAGAAACACAACCGAGCTGGCAGAATGTTTGCGCGCAAGGCCTAGGATTCCATATGGAAATCGAACGATTCGAAAAGAGATAAAAGACTCACGTATGGAGATTGGACTCTCGGTTGTCGGTTTGCTCCGGAACCATCCAGAGGCTCATCAGATAGAAGGCTTCGGGCACGTTCAGATGCTGCACTGGCCGCTGCATGTACTCCCGGAACATGGGCAGCAGCACGACATCTCGCTGGATCTCGCGGAACAGCATCCGCGCGTAGTAGCGCACAGACAGGTCATCATCCCTGCCCAAAAGCGGATAGTGTTACACACGTGCCTCAGACAGCATTTTCTCGTTCCGAACGCAAAGTGCGACGTCCGGGGCTCAGTTACAAGTCAATGAGTTTAACTGCTGGAGCGAATAGGCTGGTTTGGTCTTTACATTAGCTACGTGATAACAGAATATACCATAAGTGCATGATGGTGATGGTGGATAAACCAGCCTGGTACGTGCGATATAGACAAACTGGCACGGTGCGATGATCGACGTTAAGTCACGAGCAAGGCATGGCAGTGGCCCTTGGGAGTAAGAAATTGAGCCATTCTTGGTGCCGTCTCACAGACATATCCGAGATACAACTGTCATTTAAGACTGAGATGAAAAGGCGAGACTGTCGTCAAGGATAGCACGGTCCCTCACAAATTACCGCCGGCGTTCCATACGACTCAATTATCGTTTGGAACGACAAGACGTTTCAGAAGCTTCGCAAATAACCATCATGGCGTGCAAGGAAATCTACACTTCAGTAACTGGGTGATCTTCACCATATCCTTTAAAATTGTGAAGTGGCACGTGACGGGTCAAGTGAAGTAGATACTACATGGCAGTGCTTCACATATGTGCCTTGCAATTTATGCTTGGCCAATTTTATAAATTTAAGCAAACTGCCGAGACCACAGCACACCGATTATGTAATCCAACTTACGGACGGTGTTGGCGCGAGTAGATGACCTCCAGAAGGGCATCCCGATCGAACAGGGTACCATGGACGGGCACCAGCTTGCGGAACTCCTCCATGGCGGGATCCGGCAGGCAGTCGACTGCGTAGCATCTGTCAGCCATCTTGGCTAGGGCTGTACGCAGGTGATGGCCAGCCGAGGCGCGGAACCTCGCAGTGCGCCGCCAGCTGCATCCGCACCGCTCAAACACGCGCAGCAAGGCAGGTCGGCACGAGGGCTGCACCAAGCGCGGGTACCTGCGAAAAAAGACAACGGCGTCGCCATTGAGGCGAAAACGGGGTTCGGGAGGAGGTCTACTAGATGAAAGACGTAGCTTAACATCGCTTTTGTCTCAGAAAATCTCGGCCAAGGCACTGTGCGCAGTGAGGGTGATTAAATCAATACCATCTTCACAAGGAATATGCAAAGAGCAGCAATCATATGCAAAGGAATATGCTTCTTAGGAATATGCTTCAAGGAATGTGCTTCACAATGAATATGCAAAGAAGCAAACAATCAAATAATGTTTTGCAAATTGCCAACCTCCCATACATTCGCCATGGCTAACTCTGAAAAGCAACTGAAAACAGGAATCTGACAAGGTGGGGGCATTGACGGAATTTAAAATCCTGAAATAGACTTGTGGTAGTATGCATGAATGCAACAGTTTGTAATATGATGAAGAAAGCAATGATACTGTGACTTCTATCAACATTATGCTGCATGAACCTGAGATAGTTTGGCCTTAGTCATCTAGATAACCTGACAGAGTGCCCCCCAGGATAGTGATAGATCAAGTGCTTTGAGCATCCCACTAGCAGGTTGAATATGCTGACAAGCATTTCAGAGATGGAAATAGTGACTTGGAGGGAAACTCTGTGGATCAATACAATGAAGATTGAATAAGAAGTGGTGGATGTCTTTGAAACATTACAGCGCATGTAGACCCTCTCTGGAAATGGGGGGAAATGAGGAGCATGATTTTGAGCACCTTGCCATAAGGTATGACACCATATGACTTTCAATATGCCATAATACCACCAATGAGTTTGCAAACAGCTGACTCATTTTCAGCCCCAGTCTCCATGTACTGCAACATTGGTTGACAGAAATTGCTAATACAGAACTGGATAAACAGTCCTAGGGCATAACTTGGTGATATGAAAAATTAGAAGAAAAGTCAACACTAAAGACTTAAGAGCAGCAAATTACATTTATGGGTACACTGTTGTACCTGAACCTAGATTATGAAAAAGACAGTGAACAAGCCTTTTAAAACAATAAAACAAAGGGAAAATGTCATCCACTTGTTGAGTTGGAGTTGCACTTATTGCATCCATCAACATTCTCTACCCGTTCACTGTTTCATCCATGTGACTGCTATTCATTGCTGATAGTTCAGGTTTTGCTTGAGGAAATAGTTTAGCATGATGCATGGAAAAAACAATGTCAAAAAATACTTTGCATCTTGTTGGAATGACTACACCATGATGCAATGAAAAATGAATGAAAACTGGCCCAAATGACATTGATGAGGAAGACCATAAGTGATGGCTATGACCAGGGGTGTCACTTTCTCAGTCATTTGGTAATCTGTGCTGTACAACTAACTTATAAGCTGCACAGCATTT
This sequence comes from Pollicipes pollicipes, assembly GCF_011947565.3. NCBI lineage: Eukaryota > Metazoa > Arthropoda > Thecostraca > Pollicipedomorpha > Pollicipedidae > Pollicipes > Pollicipes pollicipes. Next base: position 9,695,027 of record NW_023596921.1, on the reverse strand, counting down.
CCAGACACTGCTTTTTAAACACATGCACTGTACCTAGCGCACACAGCATGCAACACACCCAAACTTAGTGTTGTATGTGAATTGCACATTTGGTAAATGGAAAGCATGTTTCTTCATGATGGTGACATTTGCCTGAAGAAAAAAACATCCAGGGCAAATGCAAGCTTGATATACCTTGTAAGAATTATCAATACAACATGTGTGACACTACCTCCCTTTGATTTGCATATGGTCTGACCTTCAATGTTTCTCTAACCTCACAAAAACTACACAATCAGAGAAGTGTATACACAAATAAGTACAACAAATCAAAAAGTCAATTTACATGCATTTATACATCCTATGCGGTGTCAGTTACATTTGCATAAAAAGGATGTACTGCTCACAACTGCCGGTACAGATACTGATGTAGCTGACATCCCTTCAAGCCACAACTATGGATGCATATGCATATACATATACATCAAACTGATGTACTTTTGTGTAATTGTTCTCATTGTGTTCCATCTGGCAATAATTATAACTGTCATTGACTTGTCAGCTGTAGGAGCACCCCACATCTTCAGTGATGGAAAGTTAACATTCTCAGCAAAATTACACCTTAACAAGACCACTCACCTGGACATAAAACCGAATCTCCATACTTTTTCTGAGGTATGGACATCGTGAAGCCTCCTGCATACTTGTGATACAGATACAAGGTCTTCCATACTCAGGAAACACAAGACATGTTCCAAAATTTCAGTTGGCAGGGAAAGCAGAGATTTCTCAACATCCTTGTCTTCGCTGACCAGATGCATCACTTTCTCCTCATTCGAGAACTCCATCGCATACATCAGCAGCATTCAACAATCACGTGCACTGTTTCAGATATCGAAAGAAGTCACCAAACTCAGCAGATTCAGCTTTGCACGGATGAACGTGTTGAATACAAACACGCGTCGGAGCGCCGGAATGGAAACGGAAGTCAAATGCGGCGGTTGGCGGTTAGAGACACACGGCACGTTGCGGACGAGGCCGTTCGAACCTTCCAATGAAAAGCGGTTATGTTAAACTGATGCGGCGTGGCTGAACCGGATGCAAATGTTCATGCGCGCTTTAACGGCACTCAGAGTCTCAATTCTATTTTAGTTGGAACGGAGAAAGGAACTGCAACGAAGGGAGTTACTTCATAGACTTTTACGTGGCCTAAGCCCAACAATGCTGATTTCAGCCCGCCCCCGCTCAAAATCTCTCCTAATCCTTGTTATGCTGGATTACTGGGCAGGAAAGGAATACCGGGCAACAAAAAAAACAATCGTATAACTCTGAGTATAGGTAGCAGGCTTCTTAAACACACCACTATTAGGATCATGTACATTTAGGGGTGGGACACTGTCGTTTTAGTTGTGGAACCAAAATCATGAACCTTGCCCATTCTATTTCCCAGATCCATTCCTCCACAGGTTTTCACCCCCTTTTTCGCTCGTTATGGTTATGGTCCTTTGCTTTCTTGCGTTAGTTTCGCTCGCGCAGCTTCTCTTGCATTTATTTCACGCAACAAAAAATTGGTGCCAGTGGACTTTTAACGCGTGGGCTTTTCTACGGATATATTAATGTTGGCGGACTAAAAACCACGCCATGCCGTTTACAGACTTTTCGGCTGAGTGCAACACAAGACGCACATAACTTTAATTCTGAGAGGTGCTTCTTGGGGTGTCCTGGACATATGTGCAGAATTTCAGCGCTGTAACAATTTGTATGATATCAAACAGACGCCCGTTTCTAAGCGAGGTTTATTCACAGACATTTCACAGCTCCTGGAAATGTGATGCTCGCCATGTTAGACTGATATTACAGACTCAATTTCGCGTGTCACATTCATGCAATTCACCGACATGAACGAGCCTTGGCTGCCAGCTTCGGCAAGTTACACCATTTACAAATATATCAGCCATAAAGTGCGACATTAAAATACAATCGCGCCGTTGAATCATCAATGTTCATCGTCGTTGAAAGCTTTTTCTTGGTAAACGTTCGCTAACCACGCAGATTTTGGCCAAATTTGGTTTCTTGATGGTGCACGCGCGTTGATAGAACAAAGCATCTCAAATAAAAAATCCCACTTCCACCTATTACATTCGAAATCACGCCCATACACAACCGTAAAAGTTCAAGGTCATAAAAATTGGGCACCCAAAAGCTTTCAGATTGGACAGCAACATACACCTCATGAAAATCCACCTAACCACCACATATAAAATCGAGGCGTTTAAACGTTTGTTTTCTAAAAGCCTTGAAAACTTGGAAATGACGTCCCTGCAGGCGTTAACATACAGACATTGCATGCCAGCTATAAGACAGCGAGACTCCTTCGATCAGCTTGAAATTTAGCACAAAAAAGCACATCATGTACGTGTACAGTTTTTGTTGAGTGGCAATTTGTGACATTTAAATTTACGCATTCTAGAGGCTTTCAAGCATGGGATGCATGACATATGCATGAAAACGACACCAGCAGCGTCGCAACATGAAACCAAGGCTAAGGAATGCTGCATCCTACAGGATGCATTTGTTCATTGTCTGTCACATGGCAGGTCATATTACATTTAATCATGCGAAATGTGACATGCAAATTAAATACTTCACATTTGAAGATCGTTTTTCCACCTTCGCAGACTCCTCTGATTGTCGCAAAATTTGGCACAAACATTCACCTCGCATGGCTCCATCCAGCTACCAAATATTATACCGTGTCATTTAAATGTTCGTGTTCCAGCAGCATCCAAACCTTGGAAATAACAACTTCGCACGTGTAACATGCATGCATTGCATGTCAGCGAAAAATAAAAAACTCCTTCCATCAGGACGAAATTTGGCAAAAAATGTATCAGGTACTTGCACGAATTTTCGTTTATTGGCAATTTGTGACGCTCAGATCTACGCATTTTGGGGGCTCTCAAACATAAAGATACATGACAGATACGTAGAACGGCACAAAGGCGTTGTAATATGCCGCAAAGCCCAAGGAAGTCAGGAAAATATATCCTGCCGGATGCATATCGCGTTGTCTCCCACATGACATGTCAAATGGCAATATGTTATTTTGAGTCTGGGAGATGCTACTTGGGGTGCCCTGAACATATGTGCAGTATTTCAGCGTTGTGGTAATTTGTATGATATCAGACGGACGGACGTATTTCACCGAGGTTTCTTCACAGACATCTCGCAGCTCCTGAAAATGTGACGCTGATAGTGTGAAATCGATATTACAGGCGCGCGTTCGCGTGTCACATTCAATCCACTCACCGAAAGAAATTATCCTTGGCTTCCAGATAGGAGAAGTAACACCATTTACGACAATATGAGTCACAAAGGGTGACATTGAAAAACACCCACGTTATTAAATGATGAAAGTTTAACGTCGTTCAAGGCTTTTTCTTAGTGAGCACTAGTTGACTGTACAGATTTCGTCAAAATTTGGTTTGTTGATAGAACAAAGCATCTCAAATAAAAATCACACGCTCCATCTGTAACATTCGATAATGCGTCCGCACAGAACCGTAAAAGTCTATGGTAAATACGCCCGTACAGAAACGTGAAATCGCCCGTACAAAACCGTCTCGGGAACTAAGAAAGCTAGAAACACCAACTTTACAGGATGTATTGGGCTGTACGTGAACTCACTTAGGATAAAGTTCGTGCTTACTAGGTCACGATCTTCGGGTCAAATAAGGTCAAACAATGTCAAATCCCAGGCTGGTCTCCAAAGTGCCCCAGGACTCTAGATAACTGTTTCTAAGCAAAAGGTCACATGCTCATCTAAGGTGAGTGACCTTGTTTGACATTTTAAAGGTCATGGTGACCAAGATAGTAAAAGATTGCTCTAAATTTTGCAGTTAAATAAGCGACAAAGATTACGCTAGACAGTGTGTTTCTAAAAACAAATCCTGACCCGGGTCATATTAGGTCAATGACATATTCTGACCTCTAAGAAATCCATGGAACATGTACAATGCAGTTGTTGCTATCAATAAGTTCGAAATGAGCACCAGAAACTACCCCATGCAGCAAGCCCTAGAGTAATACAACAGGTTGGCTATGACCTTAGTCTGGTCTGCGTACATGACATTAGGTCAACGTTATTTGCTCATCCAATATTTGTGTTGTCTAAGAAGGCATCTCCGGGATGTATGGCTTCGTCTAACACTCCGTTGTTGCATCAGATTGAAGGATTCCCTAGAAATGGACTTCGCTGAGACCATAGCCTGACTTTGACCTGTCATAGGTCAACGACCTTACTAAGGACATCTAATCTTTTATGTCATTCGATCCGCTATTCAATTGTCTACAGCTACGCAGAATTTGGGGAGGCTACGTCGCGCCGTTCGGAAACCATTTGGGACACACTCTCGGGGAGGGGGTCAATTTGACCAGGCCCCACCCGACCGCGTGCTAAATGTGGCACGCGAGTGTAAATGTATCAAATCAATTTAAGTTAGCGGACGTGAAAATGTGATAAAACAATGGTTTATCTTGGTTTGGTTCAAAGATAAGCTATTTGCTCGAGAAGAAACAACAGCCGCATTATGACCCAGCATCTCACTGCCGAAGTGGACGCCGCAAGTGCCCATAGATGGCGTTGCTCCAACGCTGCCTTGAGTTTTCCATTTGAACAAGCAACAACGATTACGCTAAGAAGCATGTTGCTAAAAAACATATTGTTGGTCTTGGTCACTTTAGATTGGCGACCTTTTGCAAGATATATAATGCGTTTCCTGCTATCAATCAACTCGAAATGAGCACAAAAAACTATCCCATACCGCAAACTTGGGGGAACAAAACAGGCTAGGTTTGACTTCGATCTGACTTTCATACCTGAACCTAGGTCAATGGAACTTGCTCATTCAATTGTTGTGTTGCCTAAAAAAGCTTTTCAGGGATGTACGGCTTCGTCTAACACACGGTTGTGGCATCAGACTAAACGATCCCCTAGAATTTAACAGTCTTTTTCAGGTAGCTCCGGGGCCTCCTCGCCGGGGAGCCTCGTGAGCGAGGATAGGGCGGGCTCATTCGCTAACCATTCACCACTCAACTTTTCTGTGGGCTGACCTACAAGACCACGCCTGTGAAGACAGCTGTAGCTGCAACAAGAGAATACAAATTTCGAGCGATCCCCATGGTTCAGTACGTGAACTCTGTGAGCAGTTTGCCGAGTGCATTTATGTGTGTTTGAGCCGTCGAGGCCGAACATTTTGATCACGTAATAGAACAGACCTAAATCAACACGACACGTCTTACCGTTATGGACTTTGGTGGCTAGGAAAACGGTGCAATGAATACTCTGTGTGTCAATCTGACGCCCTGAAATGAAAAGATTAGGTGAAGGTTTACAAAGTTTACACCCATATATGTGTTTGGGATATCAGTATTTTTTATCCGCAATGTTTCGTGTATCCAGAAATAGTGACCGATGTAGCATGTTAGCAACTTTGTCTTCACATGTACCAGCCGTTCATATTTTCTTCCGTTAAACATTGCGGTGCAAAATGGTTAACACAAAAGACTCATTTTCCAGAGCACCCCAGCGTAATGGCATATCTACGCGGCGGTTTTATACGTTCAGCAAGCTGGGTTTACATCAACGAAAACGTTATAAGGCTTATGCCTTTCTCTAAATTCAATATTTGTTTTTGGTCCGGTTACTTACATATTCAACTGCTACTGTTCTTTTTTTAATGTGATAAAAAATCAAGTTGAGGAAACCATCATGCTATGCTATTACCGCGGGTGGTCCAAGGCATGGCATAGAAACAGTGTCGTGTTGTTCGCTTTTTGTGCATTATCATTCGTGCTACAGGTGAATGAAATATGCAATGGCATATCAATCTTCCCTTGATATTTCAATGATGGTCGTCGTTTAGACCACCGTGGACCACTTAAGCCGCAAGCAGTGTACTGGATGTCAACCCGAGGATTGACTTGTACACAACACGGTGTCACTGAATTCGAACATAAAGCGTATACAACGCGGGGTCACTGAATTCATAGTGCGCAGTTACTGCAGTTCGTCATCTCGAGGGTCGGTAGAGCCTGATCCTTGCCCAAACCCCAAAGCCCGACGTTGACAGCTGGTGTGCTGCGGTTTGCAGCTCTCCCGCGTCCGATCGCCTCTCCTACGTACCCGTGACCAACGTACATCTGTGCGCCTCGCTCGCAATACCCAAGTGGCCAACGCCGTGTGTTTGTGCTTCTGTACCGTAACTGCGCATATGAGGGGGATCGCGACTGCAGCCCGACGCCTGATCCGGCTGGATCGGCGGCTCGGCCATGGTTACGATATGAAGTTCACGCCGCCCCGCCGGCCCCGACAAGGCCGCGCCGCTGTACTGCGGCCCTGCACCATGTGCCCAGGCTCCGGGCACGAGCGGAGCGAGGGAAGGGGCAGGGCAAAGGTGCGTCTAAGAAACGCCTTGCGAGAACCCTCACGTCCCCCTACTCCCGCCCACAGCGCGTTGACTCCACGGCTGGTAGCTGTGACGTGTTCGACAATGACCGACGAGCCGGCTCCAGTTGTCTGTACGGTAACAAACGATTCGCGTTCATCTTCCCGTAGACAGAACCACTACAATCAACGTCAACAGAGTATTTATTCATCGACTTGCTCTTTGACCTTCCATTAAAACACAATAAACAGCACGGACGGCACAGCGGGCGGGTGGGGTGAAAACGTAGTCACACCGCTTCAACAGGCGATCCACAAAATGTCAGCCAATAACGTCTTTTCTTTTGGACTGTTGAAGATCGTGAGCCAGAATATTGACGAACACAACCATCTCTTCTAGGCACCATAGCACACAGCCCGGGGCATCATAATTTCCATAACAGCCAGGCATCGCTGCATCGTTCGAATTCCGCCACGGGAGTTATCCGGGCGCCCGTCCGCCGTCAACGCGCCGGCGCCTGCCCCTCAGCGAAGTGGACATCCTGGCGCCCAGTGGCCGCGCCGGCCGCACACGTAGCAGCGACCGTAGCCGCCGTAGTAGGCGCCGGTGCCGTCCACGGAGGCGTCCGAGTCACCCGAGTCGCTCCAGCGTCGGTCGTGCGCCCACGCAGTGAAGCTGAAATCACTGTCGTTCTCGCTGGCCGTGTCGGCCGACTGCGAACTGGTGCCGTCCTCTGTACCCAGATCGCTGGCAGCCCCGCGACCGCCTTCGTCGCCCGAGTTAGAGCCCTGCACTGTGCCGCTGTCGGCCGAGGCGCCGCCATCCCGCTCGTCCGAGTCCCGAACGACGCCGCTCGACTCGGAGTCACTGCGGCTGTGCGACTCCGCCGAGTCGGAGCTGGGGTCGTGCGTCATCGCGTCCGAGTTCGAGCGATCTCCACCGCCGGCGGCTGACCCGGAGTCACGCCGCGAGCGGGAGTCTGCCGAGTCCGAGTCGCGGTCGGAATCGGAGTTGGCGTCGGTCCGGCTGGCGGCGGCGGAGCGCTCGCTGGCCGTCTCCTAGTCGTGCTCCGAGTGCCGCGGGCCGTCAGGACTGGCCGGTCCGCCGGCCAGGCCAGGGCCGAACCTCACTGCCTGTGCGGCAGGTAGTAGGCTATCACGTACAGAAGGGCGCGGTAAGTGTGAGCACAATACAACTGTTGACAGGGCAACACACGCATGCCAAGACAAGCACCGCGCCCACCAGCAAGCTGGGGCATACCCGTGGTACCTGCTCTACGCACATGACACACACTTACAGATTGGTGAACAGCGCAGGGCGCAAAAAGCAACAGCGACGGACGGCGGGGCCGGACAAGGAAAGGCCAGTTCATACGGGGAGCAGGCAAATGTGCGTATGGCCCGACCTGAGGGTGGGGGGACGCGGAGGTGTGGAGCTCTGGGTACGGAGGGGAACGCGAGGACAAGAGCGCCGGGTACAACCAGGAGGGCAGGCCCGCAGCGTCGGGCATGCCCTCTGCCCGGTTCAGGAAAAAGAAGATCGAAGCACAGCGCGAGGAGGAAACAGCAGGACCGGACCACCGGCGGGTCAGTATGACATTGCCAAAACGCCGGACAAGGACAGAAAGGACGTGAGTGCGGGCAGGAATACGGGCGGAGGCCTGGAGCTCAGGGCAGGCCGCCGTCGCCATTCCTCACTTACGCCACTTCACCTGTGTCGTCGAGGACGATGGGGCGGGTGGGGTTGGCGCCGGCCGCCAGCGCCGCCGTCAGCGCCGCCGCCAGCGTTTCGTTGTCGATGTTAGCCGGCTGGCGACCGGCTTGCGCGGACCGGGCCCGGCCGCGCGCCGCCGCCGCTGCCCCTGAAGCAAGGCAACGCCAGCTTGTCACAGCCGGAACAGGAATGATGCACAAGACGTATGAACACGCTTGTCGTGACTGTACGTGAAAAGAATGAAGCTCGAGTCTGAAAAGTGGACGCCTTAACGCTCACACAGCAAGCCCCTGATCACAATTGGTGGCGGCAGATCACACTAACCTCTGCCAGCCCGGCCGGCGGCGGCAGTGGCGCGCGTCTGGAGCGGCGTGGCGCCACGGAAACCACCGCGATTGGCCTGCTGCTGCCGCTGCTGCCGCTGTTGCTGCTGCTGCTGCTGCTGCTGCTGCTGCTGCTGCTGCTGCTGCTGCTGCTGCTGCCTCCGCTGCCGCTGTTGCTGTTGTTGTTGTTGTTGTTGTTGTTGCTGCTGCTGCTGTTGTCGCTGCCGCCACTGCTGCTGTTGCTGTTGCCGCTGCCGATGTTGCTGCTGCAGCTGCTGGCGCTGCTGCTGGTGCTGCTGGCGACGTCTGGCGGCGTGACCTCCGCGCGCTGCTGGCGCCGGCCGTGCCGCCGCCGCCGCTGTTACAGGCACGATCACGTCAAAATCACCGAGTCACTTCTGCCGACGACCATCAGGATATGACGAGTAAGCACACGCACAACGCACATCTACTAGCACGAAAACACGGCTGCACCCACCTACACACCACCCCAAACACTTCACACACAGCTACACCCAAGCACAACCGCATCCAGTCATTAAACTTGCCAATGTGCGACGACTACAAACGTCTATGCGGTTAAGTGAACGGCGACCGATGAAGTCATTGCCCCCGACCCGATCCGACGCGACCCGACCAATGAACACGTCCTCCCACGACGCCCGGGTGGAGCGCGGCGCACTCACCGCTCGCCTCGCGCTCGTGGCGCACGGTGGCGCGGTGCTCGGCCGCCTGGCCGCCCAGGCGCGCCACCATGCCGTCGATGAAGTTGTCCAGCACGAGACTGCGCGTACGTGATGCCACTGGCTCGCGGCAGATAGGGCAGCTGGGGCGATGCTTGGTCCACTCGTTGATACACGACGCGCAAAACGTGTGCGTACAGTTCAGCGTGAGCGCCTGCCGGAGACGGCGGCGGCGGCGGCGTTGAGCGCTGGCGTCCCGACGCAGACACCCCTATATAGTTGATCGAACGGCTGGGCCCACCTGTGTCTACCGCCCTTTCCTTGATGCAGGTCCTATAATCGACGTAAGACTGCGACACCAGGGACGCCAAAGACCCTGCATTTCACGCGTCGTGAAATCATAGAAATATTGTGGTTTCGAACAGACAGCGGGCCGATGCCGGGGTTGGCCGTGGCGGTGCGGCGTCACGGCAGCTGACTCACGTTGAAGAAGAGCTCGGAGCAGACACTGCACGTGAGCTCGGCGTCCATGAGCTGGTCGAAGCCGTCCAGCACCGACTGGCGGGCGGCCAGCTGCTTGCCGCAGGCCGCCTCGTTCTCGCGCTCCTGGCGGCCGGGGCGGGCTGTCAGCGGACGCACCGCGGACACCGCCGGCAGCCAAGGGAGAGGGAGGGGCGCCCGCCGGTGATCGGGCGCGGCAGCAGTCGGCGCATCGGGTACACACCCTCTCCCCCCCCCCCCCCCCATCGTTCGGCGCACACATCCACCTGCCACACCAGGGCAGGGGGACGACGACGACCCACACGTGAGCAGGCGCGGCATACTGCCAGCCAACGCTACACCGTACGTCGCGGATCTAGAGAAGGCAGCATGGCGGCGAGGCGCCACTCTGCAGGGCACTCACGCACGCTCTGACGGCGTGACACGCACAGCATCCGCCGGCCGTCACTTGCTGGGGGGCGTGCACCCCGACAGCCCCGCAGGCCCGGGCGGCGCCGCCGTCTGACCGGGTCGGTATCGAAGCCCCTAATGTTTGTAATGACTAATGTATCGCCACGCCTAATGTATCAAAACCGCTAGTGCTTCATAACGCCTAATGTACGTAGCACCTAATGTGTCATAACCCCTAAGGTATCGTAGCTCCTAATGTATCACAACACCTAATGTATCGCAACTCCTAATGCATCGTAACTCCCAATGTGTCATTAGGCCTAACGTATTGTAATCCCTAATACTCGTAGCCTCTAATATAACACAACCCCTAATATATCATATTCCCTAATGTATCATAACACCTAGTGTATCATAATCCCTAATGTGTCGTAGGACCCAATGTATCGTAATTCCTAACGATCGCAACCTCTAATGTAACACAACTCCTAATATATCATGACACCTAATGTATCGTGAGACCAAGTGTATCATAACCCCTAATGTTCGTAACTCCTAAATCAGCTGACTGCAATGGGTTTGTCGCACACGATTCTGACCCACACAGCTGGGCGATGTGCAGTCTACTAAAGTCTACCGAACATCATCGTGCTGCCATCTCTCGGCGAGTGCTAGGGTGGTACCGTATATTGGAACATTCTCACACAGCATGACCGCCCGAAAATACAGTAATGGCGAGTCCGATCGGTCAAATAGAACCGTAAAACTATCGCCGGCTCTCAAGCAGGGTAATCAACGCGCACAGCGGCCGTGGTTTCGTAAAGTAAATTGGGAGGAGGGCCCAAACAGCAAAAACTGACTCAACCTACCACGAAAAAACACCAACAAACAATTTTTTATCCGGATTTGGACCTCTCTTTTCGAACTTCGTCGTGGATTGAACCCAAGCGGGTGGGAGGGGGCTGAACTCAGTGAAACCACGTATCGGAAGTTGCAGTCGTATTTCCGCAACAATACGAGGGAGGAACTTGCCCTATGTCAACAACGCATATGACACACATATGTTGCACACCGCCATAGCATTGGCTGGCGACAGACCGCCTTGCGGTCGATGCTGTAACCCATTGACTGCGCATCACCTGCTTGCCGCTTGCCGCCAACTTGCTGCAACGCAGGTGCGGATTGTCGGACACCATGTCCAGAGTCGCCCATTGCACAAAACATACACTCTTCTATTGTCATGTCCAATGCAATAATCACCAAACCATTCAACGAATGCTATGCGTTGCCGTCGTTGCAGTCGTCAGCGCGGTGTTTCGTGCCGTCGTCGCAGTCTCTCCAGCGCAAACCATTTTCCTGATACCTATTTCGTTTTGTTGTGGGAGACACCGTAGCGCGGTGTGCTGCGCAGGATGGCCCCTGAAAATGGCGATATTTGGTTCCCCAGATTACTGCTCCCCAACGTGAGCGACGATGATTTTTCATGTAAGCAGAGTTTACTACTAAAAATAACTGATTTTATGTTAAGTCATTTGCCGAGGTTGATAATAACGAACGCAGCTATGCCGAATAGCAGCGCAGAAATGCACTACACACGCACTTTCTCGGGGTGCTTGTATGGGAAACGTTTACGTGAGGCCTCTTGCATGGAGTGCTTGCCTGAAAGCAGACTTGACTTAGTCTTCATACGGTCACAATTACGACATCAAACCATCAATGGTGCCATTTATGAGCGTAATCAATCAGAACGTTTATATTTCGTGAGAAAAAGTCCGTCCCGGTGACTCAGTTGGTTAAAGGCCCGCCTTCCGCTCACCCACCCCCGGCAGGGTGGGTTCGAGTCGCTCTAGGGCGCTCGCTATATGCCCTTGACAAGTATGGCTTGCGGGCGGTGGCAGCGGTCGCGTTAAAGGTCAGTTGACGTCAGAGGGCAGGACGGACCGTGCCGAACATTGCGGCACGTTAAGCTTTCGGCACTAAATTCTGTCGTCTGGAATTGCACGATCGGGTGGTGGGGGTCAGGGCTCACACAACAAACACTGCTTAGCGTGAGCGCTGATCCCAGAAATCCATCCACTCAAAGGGTTCGTATCAAATTCATAAAAAAGGAAATGAAGCGTTGTTGATTTCACCAGGACTATGCTAACAAGCTTATCATTGTCATGATCAGACAGACTGGAGCATAGTAGCTGTCATCGGTCGATGTGAGAATACGATATCATCTCGATAGTAATTTCTTGTTCTAAAGCGGTTAGTTTCCGATCCATTTCACTCATTAAAGGGTGAGTATGGGTCGTTTTAGGCACTCGCTGTTTGCCCCCGAAATGGATGGATTGTGGGTGATGGCAACAAAAGCAGTCAAGGATGAATAGGTGCGATTAATAAAAATATATGCAATAAAGAATAAAACATCACATTCTTGGCAAACACTGCCAGCCCAGTTTGAAAAAGACTGCTGTCACTTCCTTTTTATGACAGAATTCGAAAACTTGGTTTGCTCCTGTTGCCTGCGAAAGTGCTCAGAGAAATAAAGAAGAGTTTGTCTTTGCCATGTCCATCGTATGGAACTACCAATAATCGTGGCAAGGAAATCATCGCCGTAGATTTTAGCAAAATTGTTCGTGAAGCACGAACTGAACATTACGAGCCCATGTGATACAATGCCTACTTTCCTAAAAATGATGATTCTGGAGCAGCACCAGATGATTGACAGAAGCCTCTGATTGTTGTGCCAGCTTGCTGGCAGACATAATGCTTCTGGGCGGCCAGCAGCACTGCTCAAACAGCCATCCAGAGCAGAGTAGCTGCGTTCTCAGCAGCAGCTCATCAGTTCAACAGCGGAGCACCTCCCCAGCTAACGAAGGGCTGAAGTTGATGTCCATCCCGCTGCCATCGATATCCGCAACAGCGAGCTTCATCCCGCCGGAGAAAATACGCAAAAAGAGCCGCAAGCTGAAAACACCAACAACGCATCATTCGCATATTGCAAACAAGTACGGCAGAAGAAACAGTCGAGAGATATCGCAAATGTATTGTTGCACAAGAAAAAAGTCACGCAGGCCCAGGACATCGTCTAAAGCCTTTTCAATGAGGGAAGGGAGACTTCTTACCCATACATAAATAAGCCTTACATGACGCTTTACACAATGACTGGAACCGACTTTTTTAATTGAGGTTCATTTTACTATAGGAGGGGTTCCCACGTCACTAAGTGGCCAAGGATGCACAATATTGGAGGGATTTTCGCCCTCCAAGCAACATGGCGCTGTCCTGCGAATGGACCGGTCGTATCAAAAAGAACAAATCAATAAAAGAGAGTCCTGCCACACGACAGCACAGTGCACGAAACGGAAATGATATTGCACAATGCACACTCACCAATGCGCCCAGCACGCTCACAAAAACACTTCCAGGAGCCGTCCTCCCCATGCGCCAACTTGTCTGGACGGGGAGGGGGGGGGCGGAGGGGGGGGGGGGGGGGGGGCAGCCACCTCTCCGCAACGGGACGGGCCAAACAACCCCCGGCCGCTAGCCGCCAGCATAACAACCGGGACGCCGGGGCGAGGACGATATGACCAAGCATAGGCGAGGGAACGATCGCGTTACTAGGGGGGGGGGGCCTCGGGGGATAGAGTCCACTTCCCAACAACTGAGATAATTCAGCACTAGGCTTGCGGCGGTACATGGAAAGAAACGACTCAAATGCCTCCGACCCCCTCCCCCATTCTTGACAACTGCCCTCGCTCCTGCGACCAAGAAGGGGCACGGGGTGGGTCAGCGTTGGCAGAAGCGAGGACGAGTTCTGGCGGCGTCAGGCACGGCGGGATGCCATCGATGGGAAGGCGGGTCTGGACAGGTTGACTGCCGGCGTCGCCGGTGTGGCGTCAGCGAGCGGCGCCGTCTGCCACTTCCTTGGTTCGTGCAAGAAGCATCCCTTGTTCATGAGGGAGTCCCCATGCTCAACAGCATGTATACAAAGAGCAGTGCCGCTCAACTCCAAGTTGAAATCACACCTTAATTGCAGTAGTTTCGAATCAAGCCACAACAGTACGAACTAGCAGGCACTGACCGCCAGTCGTATGCTGCTGTTGCAGGCAACACTAGCGTTGAAAACCTGTTATCGATCACCGCGAAGACAAGGATTTTAGGACAAACATGCGCTTGGAAAAAGGGGTTGTGGAATCTCACCCAACAAATGTGCGTGATACGCGTGATGTAAAGTGCGTTTGGTAAAATAACGTGCGAAAAGGCTAGTACCAAAGACCTCGTCAGCAAATGTTTGTATGGCTTAAAGAACGCCTGAAAATTTTTGTTTTGGCAAAATGTTGACGGGGAGGCAAAAGCTCCTAGGCAAAGGGTTTGCATGCGTTAAGTGAAATATAAAATTTATCTCAGACACTCTTGAGCACGTTAGTACTGGCAACATAAACTTGCTTGACAAAAACACGCACGTGAAAATTTCTAAGCATCAGTGACACAGCATCGGTTGCTTGCATGCAAAGCACTCGCATGAGGACGTTAGGACGATAAAAGGACGAGGACGATAAAAGCATCGCCGAATATCAAATTATTCACGCCATCTCTCCGATGTCGCTTGAATACTGCCTGTGAAGGATGGCTCCGCCTCTCAGTCGTGGAATAAAGCCTGGCTATTGTTAAGCGGTGAGTGTCTTATGTTATCGGTTTTCTCCTTACACGCCTAAGGGAAGTTTGACAATGATCTATGATTAACTTTGGTCGCTAAGTGTGCACTTGGGTCTCGCAGCAGTTTTGATTTATTTATTTATATCCATCCAATCGATGGCTGTACGTGAACAAACACAATCCTAAAATATAAACCAATCAGCGGGAACGAAAGGACGAATGCACTGACATATGTGGCAATTAACTGCACGCTATATACATGGCCATTATTTTGGTTGCTAGGTAACGTAGACATCATTTTGGTTGTTAGGTGACGTAGAATAGTCACATTTCCCTAGAGCCTAGTGCAGCCGATTGACGCGACAGAATACTTGTTCCTCATCTCAGTATATAGTAGGCCGACATGAATTGGTGCGTATGAACTGACCAGCTATATCTTACGTCTAAGCCCGTACACCCGCAGTCCTCAGCTGAATGAAAAAAAATCGGCATAATGGCCGCCGCCATCGCTGGGTTTGCAATCTGCTGTCAGCGCTGACAAGCGACATTCTCGAAAAGCCATTGGCTAGAACCAACGATACCTGCTCAATGATGTCGATGTGTTAAGTAATGAATATTGTTTGGGGAATACCCGATAGTTTCGTTCTTTCATACAAACGAGAAAAAAATTGGGACTGCGGCTATGTCTCGTTAGGTGGACGAATTTGTAGAAACCAACGGCACCAAAAGTTGTAAATCAAAATTAGCTACCACTCAACGTGCTCAGTCAAAAACTCTTACTTGACTAGACACGCTCCCTTGATATATCCGGTGTCCTGTTCAAGCATTATGGTTTGGAAAATATTCGTCGGCCTCAGAAAATCCTTATGAGAAGTCCCAAAAGCCGAAAAAAACGTTTGTCCAAACGTCGTTTAGGTGTAAGGATGAGCTTGGCGACGGCGAAGGACTGTGAATTCCTGGACTAAGTTTCGCACAAAACATGACGTGGTGCTCTTTTATCTTTATTCACCGTTGCACGACTTTCCGTTTCGGGCCGATTCTAGATTTCGAAACACGGAGTAAGTGTTCATGTGCTTTAACGCGCTATCTATGCTTTGTTGCGGTTTTGAGCTGTAGCAAACCTTTTGCCTTCTTGTGTGACCATGTTAGGGGTTTCATGGAAAATCAAATAACGCACATTTTTAGCGTTAGCAGGATACATGGCATGTGACATGCAACCATAGGATGCAATAATTTAAGTTAAAATGGACTTATCCCATTGTCAGGCGACGGCGTCAGTATTGCTGTCGGACGCACTGCATCCTTGGGGACTGTCTGACCTGAACATGTTCATGCACACATCAGACATCTGAATTTCAATATTCGTGTGTGCACTCATGTGAAACTGACTTTGTCGATGAAAACTTTTGAGGACGAATGTTCCTGTGTCCACATCAAACATCTGCAAAAAAAAAACCTTAGCGCCAGTAGTTTTTTAGACAAGCTTCACCCTTGGCAAACAAACTAACGGACTTATCCATACGAACGTTTACGGTGCAAACAGTGTCGTGCTGAACTTTTTCAGACTTCTGTTTTGGCGAGCAATGCTTTTCTGTAAGGTTCTTTTCACAATACGAAACTGATGCCGTACGAAGCCTATCTTGACGAACTTTACGCCACTTGTAACTTGTAACTTGTAACTTGCCAAGAACTGTCGCACGGCCTTTTCTTTACGTGCCTTTGTCCGCAAGCAGAGATAACACTCCTCGGGTGTCATCTAGTGCCTGTGTCAGTAACTGCTGAGCTCAAAAGTACGCTTAGAAAAAGATCGCACGGCAATTTTTCTTGAGATTAAGTTTGTATGCCTTAGTTCATTAGAACGACATAGGTATGCTAAAGAGCTCGCCATGCAAAAAGTGCATCGTGCAAAGGCTACAAAAGATGCAGGTTGTGTGAAGAAACAGTCGCCGGGAAACTATCGTAACGAACATATTCTGGACCGAAAAGTTCGTGGAGAAAAGGTCGTATGCGCTGTTTAAAGGTCACTACCCCTCAGCGGTAGAAAATCGTTGGAAATATTCACAAGTTGTCACGTAAAGTTGTAGTGTTAGCAATGTGTTTGTACGCATATGTAATCCCACACACATAGACGCACATGCATACGCACACGCACGCGCACACGCACACGCACGCACAGATATATGTCATATATATATATATATATATATATATATATATATATATATATATATATATGACATCCATACACATGCGCTTCTCAGGGACATATTCTCAGGGACATGTTATGTGTTGTTGATCTATACAATCAACACATAATATGATTGACACCAGCATTTCTCAAATCCTAGCTCAATAACTACTGAAACATTACCCCAGGTAGTAAAATGAGCCCACTCCCATGTAATGAGTTATTAAAACCGGGCCTAGGCCGACAGCACAGACTATCTGCACCAGCACCCACCATGCTACCAGATGTTCTGAAGCATTATCAGTTTTGATACATAAGGCATTATTATACATTAGTGGTTACAAACATTAGGGCTTCTGATATTCACCCACTTATCATGCCATGCTTTTTGTCCAGCTTGGTAAGTTTTAGCCATGTTATATGCTAGGGGCATCACTTTTGAAAATTGGCTGGAAGTTCACCTGGCAGTGCCTAACTGATATGCCCCCAAGACCCGATTTTTCCACACATTTTGAGCACATGAGTTTGCTTCTTTGATGTTAGAACTTAATTTTTTTTGATGACTTATAATTGTTTCCATGGGAGGAATGACTTCCCATTTCAAGTTAACATGAGGCTGGGGGGGGGGGGGGGTTGTCAAAAAACAATTCAATGCAACGGGTTACTGAAACTGGGCGTATGCCAAAAGCACAGACTGTATGCACCAGCATCCACCATTCAGCCATGGAAGAACTGTGACAAGCATGACTGAGATTCAGATCATTCATCAGCCATGATCATTCAGCCATGCAAGAACTGTGACAAGTGTGATTCAGGTTCAAATGCTGATCAACCATTTCCCTGTCTTCAACTCAGATTCAAACAATGATTAACCATTTCCGTCTTCAAGCTGTCTCACTTTCGTGTCACCCTCTACTTCTCTTTATGAGCTTCAAACAAGGAGTGCTGAGAACAGATTTCAGCCATGCAAGAACTGTGACAAGCATGGCTGAGGTTCAAATACTGATCATTCAGCCGTGCAAGAACTGTGACAAGCGTGACTCAGGTTCAAATACTGATGAACCAGCTCCCTGCCTTCCAGCTACCTCACTTCCATGTCACCATCTACTTTTCCTTATGCGCATCAAACAATGGGCGCTGAGAACGGATTTTTCATCAATTCATTCTTATATTCTATTACTCCGTTACACTTCTCAGAGCCCATCAGCCTGGAAAGCACAAAAATGAGCATGACAAAAATCAAGAATGAGTTTTCGGACACCGCCCACCTTGCCTCGCCTTCCAGTACTGTATGCGCCACAAACGCCCGCATAATCTGGTAGACTTCAGTGGAAGTTCAGATGCGGTCGAAAGGGTTGAAAATCGCCCGCCCTCGCCAGCGTCGTCAGCTGATATTAGGGGTTACGATACGTTAGGGGTTATGACACACTAGGTGTTTTGACACATTAGGCGTTATGATACATTAGGAGTTGCGATACATTAGAGGTTATGAACGTTAGGCGTTATGATACGTTAGGCGCTATGAAACATTAGTGGTTATGATGCACTAGGCGTTCCGATACATTAGGTGTTGTGATATATTAGGAGTTGCAATACATTAGGAGTTATGAAACATTAGATGATCTGATACACTAGGCCTAATGAGGGGCTAATTAGGTGTAGTGCCACATTAGGGGCTATGATATATTAGAGGTTATGCACATTAGGCCTTGTGATACGTTAGGAGTAACGAACATTAGGGGTTATGATACATTATGGGTTATGATATATTAGAGGTTATGAACATTAGGCCTTGTGATACATTAGGTGTTTCGAACATTAGGTGTTGTGATACATTAGGGGTTACGAACATTAGGTGCTGCGATAATCCCCCGTCTGACCCACCGTCGCGGCTAGCTGGGTCTCGAGCAGCTCACGCTTGGCGTCGAGCGCGCCCAGCTGGGTCTCGGTGGCGGCGCAGCGGGCCTGCATGTCGGCCGCCGTCTGCTGACGCTCCTTGTTAGTGGCCACCAGCTCCTCTGCCGCCACAGAAACGCAGGGGCGTCGTCACAGACGGGCGGGGCTCAAGTCACAGTTGCACGACGCGGGGAGATGGTCGCAGTTATCATTGCCAGGCTCCATTGCCAGACATCTGCCATTCTTCACTGGCGGATGTCGCGCTCCATCGTGTAGCGCACGGCAATTCACACAATTACAGGATGAAAAGTAATAGAAATTTAGGCTTTCGGGTGCTTCGATACGGGGTGAAACGGATATTGGGCGGTGATCCCATTCACACGGGGGATAAAGATACGACCACACATTCCCGCGTCTTTCGCGATATTTTTTTGGCTTCATCCTAGACGCAACCAGAGCCGTCAAAGGCCACCGAACAGAAACACCAACATACGCTACCAGTAATTCAATGACGTAAGCCACAGCCCGACCGTAACAAACTGCAGCTCCAACTACAACCAACTGCATATCCGACTACAACCAACCGCACCTCCGACTACAACCAAATGTACCTTCGACTACAACCAGCTGCACAAATGTGATCGACCCATTATTTCACTTTAAGACAACATGGGTTCACGGACATTCACAGACGGATGGCGGTCCGTCTGTCGCGTGCAGGACAGCTTCGCCCGACAAGTCCGGTGCCGTGCCCGCTCCCACGGCTGCCACTGTCAGCCAGAGGCCCGGCACTGCGGCCACATCCCCGTCCTGTCTGTCACAGCGCTCCCGTCGGTATTCTGTGCGCTGCCCGTGTGTTTCTTTTTTTGCAAACATCCTATTTTGTACTTCCGCGTCGACTGTTGCATCGCGGGAGTCGATCCGGAGTGATTTTCCTTTGCTTGACCGGATAAAATGGGCAGGTTTGACATAAAATACTCGACGCAAATTATAACCAGCACGCCAGCCTCCCTAGCAGCCGTGTAGCCCAGACGTCTTAGTACATGCGAGCATGTAAAAAACGCGGCAGTAACACGGGTTGTTTTTCTCTTTCTCAGTGAGGCAATCCATCACAACATGCACTTCGTCCCTCTTCATTTTCACGCTGCACTTGGCTGTCGTACAGTCTTCGGCCATAGTTAGTTGCCCTCCCCGTCTGAGGTATAACACCCATCCTGGCGCCGCACAAACCGCGCCAAAACGCCCCAGGACAGCACCGTGACACCGAGACAGTGCGAACTGGTCACCCATGCCGGTCGTAGTCAGCCCCACCTCTGCACGGATAAACGTGATGTGCGACTGCTGGAGGGAAAGCTGCTCTTGCGGTCACCGCACCGCCCCGGCGCCACGTGCGTGCTTTCCCTGCCGGCTTCAGCCCAGGAACCGACCCAGGGCTTCCACGGAGGCTGGCTGGCGCACCCACATAAAACTTTTGAAAGTTTAAGATTTATTTGGCACCTGTCCTCACGAGCCTTAAGAACACATTCGCGCCGGAGCGGACACTGCGACACGAGCAGGAAGCACCCGAGCGCACCACAAGCCGAACGGGTCCGCTCCGAGGCCCCACGCCGGGGCGCCGGTCATCACCGGGCGCTGGCGCGACGCCGGCGCCGGCAGGGCCCGCAGAACCACTGGATCACGTCAAGACTGCGCCGCTGAGGCGCGCTCAGGTGTGCACAGCTCAGGTGGTGCCACTCCTCGCAGCGGTCACAGGCCACGCACGCCGTGCCCTCGCACTCGTCACCGCACGCGCCGCACGGGTAGTCGGCCGCGCCGCCGCCAGAGGCGCCACCACCGCCGGCCGAGGAGCGCGCTTTAGCGGCGCGCCAGCTCGCCGTCCGGCCGCCACGTGCTGGCGGCGGGGCGCCGCGCAGGGCGCGAGGACGGCCGACCCCAGTGCCACCTACCGACAACGGGCATCCGCTCAGAGCCGGCAGCTTTCGCTGGGCGCCTGCCTCCCGATCTGAACGTGTGTTTCCAATCCGTATCAGCGCGCTAGAAATGTCTGGCGTCACATGTGCAGACGAACATGTGACGTCACCCACGGTGGAGCACGACGCTCGGCAAATTGTGGGATGTTGCTAGGTTGCGTGCGTCAAGCAACTTGCAAAACAAAATGAGCCCAACTCTAGGTCAGGAGTTCTATGGACAGTCCGCCAAGCGCTCAAGACGACACACTAGTTGAATTCATGCGAAATCCCTTTAGATGGCCAAGGCCGAGCCACCTTGATGACCGCCTACCAGCAGGTAATAACGAGCTATGATATGAACTGCCAATACAATGCGAATGCGTCGAAGTACTGCGTGGACTACGAGCACCTCACTTGAACCAAGACGACGAATCAGCAATATATGCAACTGAACGCGACGTAAAGCGGCGGGGGTTTCAGTGGATGGTGGTCTCGTAGATGAGGTACCCGTGGAAAATGTTGCCGCAAACCCGTGACGCGGCCTTTCTGACGGGCTGGCCGTTTAGGCGCCATGCGAAGTAACCCGGGGCTCAGTCTGCTCCTTTTCTGCACCCTCCCCACTTCATGCATACCAACTTTCCTCACTTGCATACGTCATGCGAATGAATTGCATTTCAGAACTCTACCTTGTTTTATATATTCTGGTTGTTGTTTGATATTATGCATGCATAATTAATGTTATGCATACTTAATGTCACATTATTTTTATAAATTTAGGTATTGGTTAATATTATGCATGACGTGCCCAAGCTACAGCATGTGACGAAGGTAACATGGGAACGTCCGCATAGAGCAGTCTTCTATCACATCACTGTCGGAAGCAACGGCCCTAGCCGGCAGAAGAACCTAACAGAATGACCACACTTCTCCTAGCTGTGTTCGCCGGCCATGTGTAGCCACTCTCCTGATTTTCAGGGGTCTCATATCAACTATATGTTGATGGAAGAAGGAGACAAATAATACCGAGAGACAAGGCATGGATGGAGCGAAATTACGTGGTTTCCGACTAAGCGTTGCCCCTATTTAAGATATTCCCGCTTCTTTGCTTGGAGGCAGATTCGTTAAATCCACCACCCGAAAAAATGTGTGTCTTATCCTGCCCACGACTAACCGGCTGGCTTGACATGTGAAGAAGCTAGCATGACAAAGTCACTTAGTATTTACAGGATAATGTTTGGTATAGGACGCTCATGATCCTGATAGTGATGTGTTTTGGTACCTTCTACCCATACTTATAGTTAAGATAATCGTTTCGTATTTATTTGGCTTAGTATTTATTCTCTGCTCATATGCTCATATGTATGGGTGTAGGAACGGGGGGGGGGGGGGAAGCAAGGGGGCCATGGCCCATCACTTTTCAAGGTAAGGGGCCAGCAGTGTTAACGGCCCCCTCCCACTTTTCAGATTTAGGTTGTATTTAGCTTACCTTTACATCACATTGAACTTGCATGTAACTTACTTATGTAATCATCCATCTTCTTCTAGATACGTCATTTTTTCGTTCGCTCATTGGCCTATGGAGACTGCAACGCCGGGCGGCGAGGCTGCTGCTGTGACTTGCGAGCGCGCATGTTCAAAATCACATCACATAATTTTACCAGTTTTTATCAATTTGACTGAATCTTGAGCATTTTAAGGTGGACATGGATTAGCCATGTTAATGGAAATCTGGGACCCCGATTTCATCTACAATCTGCGTTCAGTTAGTTCTCAATACCTCTGAAGAACACAGATAAATATGGAACTGGAGTCTATGTGGCAATTATTGGGCCGCCTGCTGCGTATGTTGTTGTGTCAATGGGGGCTCCTGTGCTGATCCGGGCCAACGACGTGGTTCAGAAGGCCTCCCGTGTCATGGAGGAGAACAATGTGATATGATGCATCCTTCTAAGAGCCTCCGGAACGACCGGGAGATGCCGCCCCGTATCGTCAGAATGACAGCCAGAAGTCACTTCGCAATGGGACGGAATGGCCTTTCAGCCCTTGATCGGAAACGGTAATGTGCCCCTGGGCTCTACTTAAGGGGTCCCTCGCACGGAAGGAATTAAGGGTCTCAATACTGTTGATAAGAGTGGGGGTCTCATTATTGTTGAATACAGAGGGTCGAAATGAGTAAAAAAAAAAAACGAACAAGGCTTGCCTGAGGCTTGCTTGCTTGCCATGCTTGCCTGAGAACGTTCATTTTTCAGAGTGGATTAGTGAAACAAATGACATCAAAGGTTTGAATATGCCCGCCCGCGACCTCGAGAGCAAGGCCTGGGTTGCAGCTTCCTTAAAACCGAACGGCGTCGGCCATTGCAAGTGCCACCAGACCACGGACACCATGTTTATCTGTCTAGAAGGCAGATTGATAGTTACAGAAACACGAAAAATGGAGGTTGTTCCTTCACTTTTCTATTTCCATCACCAGATTCTAGCCCACTTCGCGGTGCTTTAATTGACAATCCGTTCTTATCATCAGTCTTAAAATCGCACACGTCAAATATGCGCCCAGACTGGCTTCTAAATGTCAGATTTGACGTCCTGAAGCGTTCAAAAGTACTTCTTTTAGAAGCGTCATCACTTTCGTCCACGCGTTGGTCACTGTCCAGCATTAGCTGCTATGCCGACGCTGCGCAGCCTATGGAAACTGCAACGCCTGGCGAGAAGGTTTTTGTTACTAAGATTTGCGAGCGCGCATGCTCCATACTACGTCATATAACTTGCATCATCAATCGATTTAGGTGTTTAAAGTCAATTATTTCAGAATCGTCATCATTTTCGTCCACCGGTGGATTACGGCTAAGAGTTAATCGATAGGCTAACGCTCCGCGGACTACGGAGACTACAACGTCTGGTGTCGTGGTTTTCGTTGATAAGATCTGCGAGCGCGCATGTTAAAAAAAGATACATGAATTGCATCACTAATCGATGCTGACTGAGTGCTGAACAATTCCAGACAATCATGGCTTGGGCATTCTAATTCACATTGTTAACCCTTCTATCTGCAATCAAATTTTCATCTTCAAATTCGATCGAACATATCGATGTACAATCTACCTTCACGATGCCCTTAGAACTATGCCCTTCACGATGCCCATAGTAGAACTCAGTTAAACAATTCTGACAAAGCCTCTTTAATCGGTTTAGAAATCGTCCACTAAACCATTGCAAATCAAGAGCATTAGTGATTTATTCCTTGTGGTCGTTCAATGCCTGATTTCTGCAGTTTATTGACTTCAAGATGCAAACGCATAAATCTCACGTAACGTCTAGCTTCTTTTCTGAACACAAGGTAAAAACAACAAGAAAACAAAGAAAACCGTGTTTATTGTTAACAAGTAAGCTATACCCGATTTTTTTTGGGGGGGGGAGCACCATAAGAGGGTTTTTTGGCAGCCCTGTGTTCCACCTTGGCAAGGCTCTGGCTACGCCCCTGCCTACACCCGAAAGCAAGTCAAGTCGGCTACGCTGAATGATGATCAGTTCAATATCTGTTGGACCAATGCATACCTAAGTCAGGCAGCTTCGCGTAAACTTTTTTCTGCGGTAGTGTGGTGTGAGGGAAGATCATTCGGAAAGAGATATTGGTGCAGGTGTCCAGCATATGTTTTGCATATCAATTAGCGGTAACGCTGATCCAGAAACATGCAACAAAGCAGCCATGCGATCAATTCACAGTCAATCACGCGAGAGACAGCCGGGTCAGGGCAGCGGCCGCCGACAGCGGACAGAAGCTGGTCCCAGATATAGCATATATGACAGAGTGTTCATTCTCTGGCTTGGTTTTGAAATGAGAGTTTCCAGTTTCATGCCCTTTTCACGTTGTTGTTGGCAGTTTCAAGCTTCCGATATTGTCTGTGCCTGAAATGCTGCCACAGGTGTTATTTCTTAAAGAGCAGCCAGCGAAATGACGGCGCGTGAAAAATCTATCGTATTGTGAGTCATTGATTCACTTCCAAAATTCTCACCAGCCTATGTCCAGGCGGTATTTTGGCATCTACGCTGCGGGGGTAAATGCCTCCTCAATGACCCAAAATGCCTACCCGCTCACAGAACTCCGCCTTCTCCGGAAAGACAATGTTAAAATGAACAAATGGTGTTGTGAAGCTGGATAGCCTTCTTTGCCTAATGACGTAGATGAGCAGGGGCGGATCCAAAGGGGGTGGGGAGCACTGGGCCATCCCCATCTCTTGGGTCCAGAAGGGGCCCATTGGCTACGGGGGCCCATAGCCGGCCAAACAGGTGCAGTTTTTTAAACACAGAACGCAACAGAACTGGATATCTCTGGATTTCAAGACGGCCAAGAACAGTTGTAAGCGAAAATGAAGGGCCTATGAGAAGTCAAAAAATCATTTAAAGATTGGGAAAGTCGTGAACTGGAAATTTTAAGCCTCCTTACAATGTCTAGGGGCCCAATGCTGTTTCTGGGACACACATGTGCTCACTTGGAGGATTTCCATACTTGAGGAGCATTCCACGTTGCCCTTTGTTTCTTCGCATTTGCTCGGGTGGCCCTGCGCTGTTGTTGGGGCCCTTCCTGCTAGTGTGCCCGGGCACTCTTGCCAATCACGATCCCTTCCATGTGTTCTTTCCATTCGCCAGGAAGGCTCTTTTAATTCGCCAGGCGCTTTTAATTCTCTGGCACTTGCGTAGGGCTCTGCACTCTTGTTAGGGGCCCACCTGATGGCATGCTTGGGCACACCAGTCGTTCGGAGACCCTTCACACTTGGCCTTGGGTGCTTCTTTTCTTAATGGGGGGGGGGGGGGCTACACTTTTGGAGGGGGCCTATCTGATAATCTGATGGGGCACATTCAGTAGTTCGGAGGCCCTCTACATTGGGCCTTGGGCATGTGCTATTTGAACGGGGCCCTACGCACTTGTCGGGGGCCCCCTCTGTTCGCCTCTGCGGCCACGTTGGATTGCTCTGGGGACCCTGCGCATTGGTTCTTGGTGCTCGAGCTTAGGGCCCTCTGCTCCCATCGGGGTCATCTGGTAACCTGTTAGGGTACACTCCATCTTTCGGAGGCCCTCGCACCAGGTTTTAGGTCCTTCTTTTTTGAATGGAGGACATTACACTCCTGTCCGGGCCCCTTCTGATAAGATGCTCGGGTCCATTCGATCGTGCGGGGCCTCTACGTGCGGTTTTGGGTACTTCCTTTTTGAATGGAGGGCCTCTCGCCTTTTTCGGAAGCCCTATCTGTTGACCTACTCTGGTGTACTCAATTATTCAAGGCCCTCTACATCGTGCCGTGGATATTTCATATTTGAACGGAAGGCCCTGCGCTGTTGCCGGGGTCCCATCTGTTAACATGCGTGGGCACACTCGAATATCTGGGGGTCCTCCACATTGTGTGCTTTGGGCACTTCGTATCTGAAAGGAGGCCCCTACGTACTTGTCGAGGACCCCATCTGTCCGCCGCTTCCACCACACTGCATTGTCCAGGGACCCTGCACATTGGGTCTTGGTGTGTGAATTTAGGGCCCTACACTCCTGTTTGGGCCACCTAATAATCTACTCGGGTGTACTCCATCTTTCGGGGCCCTCCGCACTGGATTTTGGGTACTTCTTATTTGAAAAGAGCTGTTCTACGTTCTCTTTGGGCCCTTTCTGATAAGCTGTTCGGACACATTCTATCATTCTGGGGCCGTTCACATAAGGTCTTCGGTTCTTTCCATTGGAATGGAAGGCCCTACGCTCTTGTTGGGAGCCCTATTTGTCAACCTACTCTGGCACACTCGATAGTTCAGGGGCGTTGTTTCAAGTTCTCTTGTGTCTTGCAGGGTGTCTTGACCTGTACGTGAACTCACTTAGGTCAAAGTGTGAGCCTCCTTGGACATAACCTTTCGGCCAAATAACGTCAAACAAGTTCAAATTCTAGGTTGGTTACCAAAGTGCCTCCAGAACTGTTTCTAAGCAAAAGGTGAAAGGCCCATTTGAGGTCATTGACCTTGTTTGAGTTTTTGAAGGTATTAGTGACCAAAATCATACAACACTGCTCTGAGTTTTGCATTGGAATCAACGACAAATGTTACGCTAGGCAGTATGTTGATAACAACAAATGTCGATCCGGGTCATCTTAGGTCCATGACCTTTTCTGACATCTAAGAAGTCAATGGAAAATGCATATTGCGGTTCCTGCTGTCAATAAATTCGAAATGGGCACCACAAACTATCCCATACAGTAAACCCTACAGCAATAAATCAGGTTGGTTTTGACTTTGGTCTGGCCTTCATACCTAACCATACGTCAACACAATTTGCTTATTCAATATTTGTAGTGCCTAAGAAAGCATCTCAGAAATGTATACCTTTTTTCAAACACTCCGTTACTGTATCAGATTGAACGATTCTTTACAAAATGCCTTCGATAAAACCACGGCCTGACTTTGACCTGCCAAAGGTCAGCAACCTTACAAGGCATATCTAATTGTTCATGAGAAACGATCCGCTATTCAATTGTCTACAACTACGCAAAATCTGGCGCCGCTACGCCGCACCGTTCGGAAACCATTCTGGAAAAAACTTTGGGGGTGTCAATTTGACCCCACACCCGAGCGCGTGTTAAACGTTCGCGTAGGATTTCGCACCAAAGAAATCTCCCTGGCGACGCTCTACTTCAGTGGAGCTAAGCTCAGCTCAGTGGAGCAGTGGAGCGGGTACTTCTACCCTCCGTAGGTGACGTCGGCCAAGGAGAGGCACGCTAAAGGCACGCAAACAGGTGCCTTTATAAAACGGTGATGCAATCTGCGAGGTCTCCATCTATGATTTCTGTGGCTATGCAAATAAGGTTTAAAAGGATGTGAAGTGCTTATAAATACAAACACACACACACACACTGGTGTGTGTATGTTATATATATATATATATATATATATATATATATATATATATATATATATATATATATAGATGATATATCTAGTAGATAACCAAACATAAGGCATGAAATCCAAGAAAATCTTCGACCTGCACCCTAATGATGACTCCCAGCAATCTGCCCCCCCCCCAAACCTTTTAGGAAATCGATACTCATGCTTTTAAGTGACCTTTTTTCATCATGTTTCATGCTTCGTTCAATGTATTCAATGTGGAACATTTCCTTTAAGAACGAAATCCCTGAGCGGAAATACGGGCACTACGCTGCGGCAGGCAACCTGGAGCATTTACTGAACTCCTAAGTGTCCAAAGTGCCCCTGGCCGGTCAGGGAGTCCATCGAGCAGCCAGGAGGGCTTTTGGGCGATGAAAGTGGTCAAAGTGGTCAGTGGTCCCAGTGGTCAAAAATGCGCTGAGAGGTTAAGAAGACCCTAAGTGTCCATAGGGTTCAAAAGATGACTAAATCCCTCCGGCGAAGAAGCCCTCAATAGCCGAAGAAGCGCTTAGTTGACGAAAAGGACCCACTGCAGTCAGCCCAGGTCAGGACAGGCTACCCCAGTCAGCTGTCAATAAAAGCAAAAGTCTTTATTCTGCTAATCGAAAGACATGTCATACAACAGCTGCCACCAACAAGTAAAGTGTACTCATAACTAATCTGTTAAAAATTATGCCATGTTTGGGGACTCCTGCTTGTTGAATATAACCGAAGCCCACCATAATGCTCTTAAAAATCTATGCAAAAAGGATGAAAAGCGATCCGTAGCAGAGTAAGGTTGCATATGTCATAGTTACGGTGTCCGTGTTCTCTTATTGCCAAGAAACCAGCCTATTCAAAGCCGTCTTTCATTCATCCCAGAACACATCGCAACAATTTAGCAGTATATTTGGCATGATCATATACATTGTTACAAATATTGCAGGGCATGGTTCCATGTCAGGTACACAAAGCCCGAAGTCGTTCTTTTGTAAAACGGCGCTACCAGTAGCACCTGGTACCTGCCAGTTACCAACGGTAAATGTAGACACACAGAACGTAATCAGCGGGACATATCAAAGCACACAGCTTGACAAGATATCACAGCTATGAAAGCAATAGCCAATTACCACCTAAGGCATGACAATGCACACATTTCAAACCTCAACAATTGACTTAATATCAATGCTTAGCTATCACACAGCCCAAAATTCCATGCAGAGTACGAAATCAGTCGTCACCTACCAATCATTTGATACATCTAAATGTACATATGGCACACGCACACACTTCTAAAGCTGGCATCACATACACAACCGATGGCACAGAATGCTATCACATACAAAAGAAGGCACAGCAAACCATGACAATGTACTTGCGACCCTGAGTGCGTAGGATAACCGGCGCCAATGCAGCACGAGCAATCAAACAAAAAGACCACGGACTGGTTGCATGCCAAACACCTACACGGGCATACACGCATATGTACAGCCATACAGAGTACCTGAGGCAGCTGAGGTATTCAGTAACACCAGTGAGCTATTCTTCACAGCCCAAACATAGCCATAAGTGGTTCAACGGATCACCGTCAGCGGTCACAGCTCAACCATCAGTGTCCTCATCATCTGAGTTCTCGGGGAGGATCGCTGGCCAAACGCCCATCCACACTGTAGGGGGTGACGGTCTCCATTCCTCCTCTTCATCTCCAACGTCGTCCTCCCATTCGCTGTCGCTGCCATCTGTCGAAGACTCGACGAAGCTCGCTTTCGTCTCATGCTCACACAGCGTCCCCGGGAAGCGAATAGCCAGCGGAGCGATCGGCGCATACCGTTCCCCGTCGAACCGGGTGAAGAAGCGACCCACTTCCTGATGGCTGATTGGCTGGGGATCCGGGGACAGCTGGAGCTCCTCTGCAATGATCCAAACACCTCTGTTAGATGCAGACACAAGTGACGCTCTACACCAGAATTGTTGTTGATTGGTGTTTTCGGGCGCGCCGACTGCAGCGGTCATTTGTCGCCCATTGACCTACGTCAAAATGGGAGCAAGACATCTCATCAATCTGCTGTGGTTTGGGGACGACCTACGAAAACTTCTGAGTAGCAGCTTTGGGCGTGAATAGCACTATATAGCGCATTTCCCAGTATGGTTGTGTAGTGAAGATGCATTTGAAATTATGACATTATGATGACTAAAAATTATAAAAGATGTTGAAAAACCTACATCAGGGTATCACACATGTCAGACTCATATAGGAGCTTCGTAGTAAACATAAAGTATGTCCAATGCAGCCAAAACAAAATGTTTATGGCACCCTATCCATATTTCAAATACCAGGAGCAGGAGGGGTCCATGTAAAAACTCCAATACAGTGAAGAACACTTTGAAGAGCTTGCTTACCCTCAGCCATGTATCCGAACCGGTCAAC
Source organism: Pollicipes pollicipes (assembly GCF_011947565.3). NCBI lineage: Eukaryota > Metazoa > Arthropoda > Thecostraca > Pollicipedomorpha > Pollicipedidae > Pollicipes > Pollicipes pollicipes. Next base: position 9,664,995 of record NW_023596921.1, on the reverse strand, counting down.
CTCCAGCAGCAAGCTGTAGAAGGGTTGCTTGTGTCCGCGCTGAAGCCCGGAGCAGGCGCGACTATTTGCCGTCCAGTCCTGAAAACAACACCACCGAGTCAGCACAATAACTCACACCGCACGGCTGTCGTCAGTGTTGAGGGCGAGGCGGCACCGTGGGACTTCGCAGGAATACTAGTTAAGAGCTCGCATGCATCTAGCGACAACTGTAACAAATTGTTACATCTAAGTACCTATCACTGATGACTGCTTCTTCGATCAAGCAAGGGTGAAATCCATGATAGCAGAATGGGACCACTGTAACATACCTGTATGGGACCGCAATGGATATTTGCCACACAGCGAGGGCATACAATGAAAACGAAGCAAAGGCAGACAGGACATTGCAAAATTACAGTTGACCTCGGCAGATACACAAAACAACGAAATATTACATACATCCCATATCCTACATTTGAGAAAAAATTTGATGGTTGTGAAGTTCGTATGGCACAATGAAACCATCATTATGCATGTGGTGATTGGCTTACTGTGAGAGAAGTAACAACATTACGAAAAAGGTTCTTTGAATCCTCAGAAAATAACACTTCACTACACCAATTCTCAACACAATGGGACAAATGAGCTCAGGCAGGGTCTGCCATGTACGACAGTTCCACTGGTGTCGCTCCTACCTGTGAGATCTCGTAGTATGGTGAGCAGCCGTACACCACAGCCAGGCACCCGTCGCCGTACGTGACGACGTCACCCACACCAAACTGCCTCCGGTAGTCGCCCACTGCTCGGCCAGCCGCGCGGAGGTCCGCCTGAAACACGGATAAAGACAATGAGGGTATTGCACACAACACTACGAGATAATGGGACATCAGGATTTAAAATGGTCGTTGGGACGCGGGAAATAACTGAGAAGACAATGACCTGAGAAGGCAAAAACGAACATCAGTACGCCCAGAAACTAGCAACATGGGAAAATAGCACATCCATAAATGCTCGAACAAGCGCCATGTAGATTACTTATGAGGTGAGGACAACTCACTGCAAACTAACTGAGAACGTTACTAACCGAGAGGTTAATAATACATTCCAAAGATCAGAAACAGGTTGACAATATAATGGTGCACAAATGGTCACAAAGGGCCATAGCAGGAACGAATCCATCGTCACATGTCTGCAGGAAATTGCACAACAAATGACAGAAAGTAAATGGAAGAAAACAACCGTACAGAAATGAATTTATACGAAATGAATAAACCTGCATCACACCTTTACAATGCTTATGATGCTTATGCATGGGGTTAAACCTGTTTCACATAGCTATTTAACCCTACCAAATAGAGATACAGCCAACTTATAAGTGTGCAGGCATATCATTATACATAACACCACACCATGACACTCAACTGCGTAACTGACAGGCGCACAAACCTGTTTCCACCTCCCACACATCAGCACATGCACATGAACGACTCAGCATAGAATTAAGAGAAGCTATACGATTAACTCCCTACATTGTCAATTTGATCAAATCCAGTGCATTCTTACCAATTCCTGCACTTCAGCCTCCTGTTCGTCTAGGGAGCGCACCAGCCGCTTGTACATCCTCTTGAAGTGCTTCATGAGCGCTTCCAGGCCACGCCTTTCGTTCTCAGCCACAAGCGAGCCATTAGTCTCGACGAATTGCTGCAGAGAGAGAAAAAAACAGTGAAAATAAGGTAGCACTAATTATTCCTCATTACATTACCATTTCCTTTTCAACACCACCATGGGCGTAACGCGCAGCCTTCGAGGACACGCCATTTACGAGCTGGAGAATTTTGTGAACCGAAGACGAGACCAGAACGTCACCTTGCATATTAAAAGTCACATGCGTATCTTACACATCCATCGTGCACATGCATCGCGCACATAATAGTGACCCAGACGCATCTTTCCAACAATTGTTGAAAACACATGCCCAGCTCTAGCGTCATCCAAGACCACTGACCTGCAACAGGCGGCGCGTGTACATGGGCCGGGCACGAGCCATCGTCGACATCAGGTCCACGATTGCGGCCGTGTTCGGACGGCAGTCGCTGCGGGCCCAGCACGCCAGCGTCTCCAACGAGACCAGGTCGAAGCCGGTCCCTGGCCGGCGGGCGTCCGGATGGACTGCGCCATTGATGAGACGATACAGCAGCTGCCAAAAAACAATACACTGCGTTAGACAAGGATTGGTATCACAATCACACCGCCGGACACTGGAGAGCGTACAGACACAAGGGCTCGTTACAAGCCGTCGCAAGACTGCTGGTTCTCATAGATTCACGAAAGAGCACAAAATCCTCAACCTGGGACTCCCGTGCGCCCAGTCTAAGAATGAGTCAGTCCCTGTTCAATTTGGTTTCTCTGCACAAATGAGTCATGCAAGAACTTTTTAAATAAAATGGCATACTTGTCAAATATAAACAAGTTCCATACGTAACAGGGCCTGTTGTCCAAGAATTTCAAAACATCCGATGCATTACGCACCCCTGCCCTGGGAAAGGGTTCCAGCATCTGGAGGTCCACTTCCCGGTGATCAGCATTCAGCTCCTCCAGCACCTGCTCCCAGGACAGCCGCATGCCGCGGCGGACAACGTCGATGAACAGGTACTCTTCACCGTCCCTGCCAGAGGAGATGCACGTCAGGCCACCACACACACTGTGTGAATTTCCACATGTGACACGTGAATAGGAATACGTCACTGTACAGCACAGATATTCGCAGTCACAAACAAACACGCATACAAGCACAGTGACAAACAAACAAGGCAAGACAAGTACAGTCAGTGCATGATTATGTTGAATTTACAGAAAACGACAACACACTGTGAATGAATGCGATTCAGTTTATGCGATAAGAATGTTGTGTTTAAAGCATGCTACTGTGATTATGAATGGATGAAAATCAAGATGTCAAACAAGACAAGATGATACATATTCTCAGCAACGGAGAAAATGTGATAAGGCTGATCACGCCGGCGATAATTCGGGTATTCTTGTCAGAAAACAGTTTGGAAAGTAATCAAGGCTCCACTGAAGGAAAGGAAGGTCATTAGCTAAATATGACATGTAACACAGTGCCATCACTTTTAATTGCTCACTTCACTTGAGTGCAGCACTGATCATGAATGACAAACACATTCCACTCCAACAAAATATGCAACGTTTGTACGTGATGACGAGTTGTGTACACGTAACAGGTGTTTTCCACTATTATGGTAGCAAATTTCAAGGTTTGGTATGATTATTACATTGCAAAGGATGACTTATAATCGTCGACACCTATTTATCTTTCAATTTATTTTAGCACAGAGCAAGTTTCTCATCAGCCTCCCACACGGAAGGAATCCAATCGCCCATGAGGCTTACATTTCAACCAATTAGCGACATTCCTTATTAACAAATATCACAATTTACTGCAGCACCCAAAACACCCTGGCTTGCATATACTGCCTATACATTACGCACACCTGCCTTACATTGAAAACCTGCCCAGACATTCAGGCATACATGCCAGAGCTTTGTACCAAGATGTAAGGAAGAACGCTAGAAGTTCGCCAAACATGTGTGACCACGGCAGTTACAAAACATTAGTTAATTGCCAACGTGATAATTAGGCGAATAATAAGATGAACATGCTCCGTATGCATGTGATCAAATCATCCACAGCCAAATTCTATAGTTGTCAAATTCTTTGGGAATCACGATATTCTTAAGCAACATAAACATGATGTGCATAACATCACTGATTCACATCACGTGATTAGCTCAAGGAAACATAGTTAAGTGCACAACTAATCACAGAAGTTCAAAATCTATGGCAATAAAATCGAAACCTATGACAAAAAAAATTCAAAAAATAGGCTATTAGATACCAATTGATAAAGCAGACCTGAAAAGACCTCCCAAAAACCCATGACCTGAACAACCAGTCTGTCCCAATGCCGTTGATAGTGCTAGAGGAACAGACTCATTTCCCACGCCCCCTTCGGCAATGCTTACGCTTTGTGCCAGCAGATCATCGAGCTGTGCGGTAACTGCACGTTGTGGAGATTGACGCCCAGCATGCCGGCTACAGAGGAGTACACTGTCCCCATTACAGTCTGCGTCCCGGATCCCGCAGAGTGGAGGTGGCGACGAAGATACATAACCTGAAAAGGAATGGCAAGCCATTGAATGCGTTGCGCTCCATGCAACCCAATCACCTACACATATTCAGAACGAAGAGCCCATCAGCCCATTCATTCATAAACGCAGCAATAGGCTCCAAAAGCACTGTTTACTGAGATGCACCAGCGCATAGCAAGCAAATGTAAACAACAATAAATTAAACCACACTGACCCAGCCAAAACAACACATGTTGGTGACAACCGCATGAGCAAGCGCTTAATCATGGTTATCATAGTCAATCATCACCGTCACCGTTCGAGATTGTGCACGCATCACAATAGCGTGTTCGGTGTTGCGCCATCTGAGAGGAGCACAGTAATACGCCTCAGGGCAAACGGACGGGAACGTATGGCTGACAGCATTGTTTTGCAAGTCACAGCCCACCATTGAGAACAACACGAAGAAAAACAGATCAGACATAGAAGTCTGCACATGTTCTGTACGTGACTTCACCCATTCAAACGTGCAAGGAACGAGGATTAATCTTCATTGCAATCCACTTACCAGCGAGCTCAGTTCGGAAGCCGATCCGTTCTCCGGTCCGCCCTCCTTCATCAGGGCCAGCTGGTCATACAGCACGACGTTCATCGCGTTCAGAAGCTTCAGCGTCTGGTCATCCGTCCACATCGTGGGTCCGAACGGGTTCTTCTTGCACGTAGTCCAGGCGGCGGCCGGGTGCTCGGGGAGCCGTCCACGCAGCTCATCCAACACCAAGCCGGCGATCTTGCTGTAGCAACTGCAGAGGCCACACCAGGTCAAGACTCGCACGTGCACATCCGAGTTCATCTTTGTTCTGGGGGAGGGGGGGGGGGGGGCAAGAGACAGGGATACGAACGTTAAAAAGCTAAGATGTAAGCAATGGGAGAGATGAGTGCCTTGTGTGCCATCGCCCAGACGGCGATATATAATATACGCGATCACGGCGATCACGCTGTTTGAACAGCACGGACAAATACCACATTCAGCACCAAAAAACAACAACAAGAAATTCGACCAAATCGCTTGTTAGAATCCATGTCAAATTCTGGTGACGCCTTTCTAGCAAAGCACAACACATCGTGGTATTTGGCTGGAGCAAGTAATAAAGGGAAAGGTGGATTCCATAACCGTAGACAACATCAGCCTGCAATCGAGTGTCATCCGCACGAATGAACACAGAAAAGGGACTTGACATATGCAAACTTGCACCCATTAGCATGACCTTCATACACACCAGAAACACAACCGAGCTGGCAGAATGTTTGCGCGCAAGGCCTAGGATTCCATATGGAAATCGAACGATTCGAAAAGAGATAAAAGACTCACGTATGGAGATTGGACTTTCGGTTGTCGGTTTGCTCCGGAACCATCCAGAGGCTCATCAGATAGAAGGCTTCGGGCACGTTCAGATGCTGCACTGGCCGCTGCATGTACTCCCGGAACATGGGCAGCAGCACGACGTCTCGCTGGATCTCACGGAACAGCATCCGCGCGTAGTAGCGCACGGACAGGTCATCATCCCTGCCAAAAAGCGGGTAGTGTTACACACGTGCCTCAGACGGCATTTTCTCGTTCCGAAGGCAAAGTGCGACGTCCGGGGCTTAGTTACAAGTTAATGAGTTTAACTGCTGGAGCGAATAGGCTGGATTGGTCTTTACATAAGCTACGTGATAACAGAACATACGATAAGTGCATGATGGTGATGGTGGATAAACCAGCCTGGAACGTGCGATATAGACAAGCTGGCACGGTGCGATGATCGACGTTAAGTCACGAGCAAGGCATGGCAGTGGCCCTTGGGAGTAAGAAATTGAGCCATTCCTGGTGGCGTCTCACAGACATATCCGAGATACAACTGTCATTTAAAACTGAGATGAAAAGGCGAGACCGTCGTCAAGGACAGCACGGTCCCTCACAAATTACCGCCGGCGTTCCCTACGACTCAATTATCGTTTGGAACGACAAGACGTTTCAGAAGCTTCGCAAATAACCAGCATGGCGTGCAAAGAAATCTACACTTCAGTAACTGGGTGATCTTCACCATATCCTTTAAAATTGTGAAGTGGCACGTGACGGGTGAAGTGAAGTAGATTCTACATGGCAGTGCTTCACATATGTGCATTGCAATTTATGCTTGGCCAATTTTATCGATCTAAGAAAACTGCCGAGACCACAGCACACCGATTATGTAATCCAACTTACGGACGGTGTTGGCGCGAGTAGATGACCTCCAGAAGGGCATCCCGGTTCAACAGGGTACCATGGACGGGCACCAGCTTGCGGAACTCCTCCATGGCGGGGTCCGGCAGGCAGTCGATTGTGTAGCATCTGTCAGCCATCTTGGCTAGGGCTGTACGCAGGTGATGGCCAGCCGAGGCGCGGAACCTCGCAGTGCGCCGCCAGCTGCATCCGCACCGCTCAAATACGCGCAGCAATGCAGGTTGGCACGAGGGCTGCACCAAGCGCGGGTACCTGCGAAAAAGGACAACGGCGTCGCCATTGAGGCGAAAAGGGGGTTCGGGAGGAGGTCTACTAGATGAAAGACGTGGCTTAACATCGCTTTTGTCTCAGAAAATCTCGGCCAAGGCACTGTGCGCAGTGAGGGTGATTAAATCAATATCATCTTCACAAGGAATATGCAAAGAGCAGAGAAGCATACAATCAAATAATGTTTTGCAAATTGCCAACCTCCCATACATTCGCCATGGCTAACACTGAAAAGCAAGTGAAAACAGGAATCTGACAAGGTGGGGGCATTGACCGAAATTAAAATCCTGAAATAGACTTGTGGTAGTATGCATGAATGCAACAGTTTGTAATATCATGAAGAAAGCAATGATAATGTTACTTCTATCAACATTATGCTGCATGAACCTGAGATAGTCTGGCCTCAGTCATCTAGATAACCTGACAGAGTGCCCCCCAGGATAGTGATAGATCAAATGCTTTGAGCATCCCACTAGCAGGTTGAATATGCTGACAAGCATTTCAGAGATGGAAATAGTGACTTGGAGGGAAACTCTGTGGATCAATACAATGAAGATTGAATAAAGAAGTGGTAGATGTCTTTGAAACATTGCAGCGCATGTAGACCCTCTCTGGAAATGGCGAGAAATAAGGAGCATGATTTTGAGCACCTTGCCATCAAGTATGACACCATATGACTTTCAATATGCCATAATACCACCAATGAGTTTGCAAACAGCTGACTCATTTTCAGCCCCAGTCTCCATGCACTGCAGCATTGGTTGACAGAAATTGTTAATGCAAAACTAGATAAACAGTCCTAGGGCATAATTTGGTGATATGAAAAATTAGAAAAAAAGTCAACACTAAAGACTTAAGAGCAGCAAACTACACTTATGGGTACATTGTTGCACCTGAACCTAGACTATGGAAAAGACAGTGAACAAGCTTTTTAAAACAATAAAACAAAGGCAAAATGTTATCCACTTGTTGAGTTGGAGTTGCACTTATTGCATCCATCAACATTCTCTACCCATTCACTGTTTCATCCATGTGACTGCTATTGGTTGCTGATAGTTCAGGTTTTGCATAAGGAAATAGTTAAGCATGATGCATGGAAAAAACAATGTCAAAAAATACTTTGCATCTTGTTGGAGTGACTACACCATGATGCAATGAAAAATGAATGAAAACTGGCCCAAATGACGTTGATGAGGAACGCCATAAGTGATGGCTATGACCAGGGGTGTCACTATCTCAGTCATTTGGTAATTTGTGCTTCACAACTAACTTATAGGCTGCACTGCATTTCCAGGCACTGCTTTTAAACACATGCACTGCACCTAGCGCACACAGCATGCAACACACCCAAACTTAGTGTTGTATGTGAATTGCACATTTGGTAAATGGAAAGCATGTTTCTTCATGATGGTGGCATTTGCCTGATGAAAAAATCATCCCGGGCAAATACAAGCTTGATATATCTTGTAAGAATTATCAATACAACATGTGTGACACTTTACCTCCCTTTGATTTGTATATGGTCTGACCTTCAATGTTTCTCTAACCTCACAAAAACTACACAATCTGAGAAATGTATACACAAATAAGTACAAAAAAATCACAAAGTCAATTTACATACATTTATACCTACTATGCAGTGTCAGTTAAGTTTGCATAAAAAGGATGTACTGCTCACAACTGCTGGTACAGATACTGATGTAGCTGACATCCCTTCAAGCCACAATTATGGATGCATATGCATATACACATACATCAAACTGATGTACTTTCATGTAATTGTTCTTGTTGTGTTCCATCTGGTAATAATTATAACTGCCATTGACTTGTGAGCTGTAGGAGTACCCCAAATCTTCAGTGTTGGAAAGTTAACATTCTCAGCAAAATTACACCTTAACAAGACCACTCACCTGGACTTAAATCCGAATTTCCATACTTTTTCTGAGGTATGGACATCGTGAAGCCTCCTGCATACTTGTGATACAGATACAAGGTCTTCTATACTCAGGAAACACAAGACATGTTCCAAAATTTCAGTTGGCAGGGAAAGCAGAGATTTCTCAACATCCTTGTCTTCGCTGACCAGATGCATCACTTTCTCCTCATTCGAGAACTCCATCGCATCCATCAGCAGCATTCAACAATCACGTGCACTGTTTCAGATATCGAAAGTAGTCACCAAACTCAGCACATTCAGCTTTGCACGGATGAACGTGTTGAATACAAACACGCGTCGGAGCGCCGGAATGGAAACGGAAGTCAAATGCGGCGGTTGGCGGTTAGAGATCTGCGGCACGTTGCGGACGAGGCCGTTCATACCTTCCAATGAAAAGCGGTGATGTTAAACTGACGCGGCGTGGCTGAACCGGATGCAAATGTTCATGCGCGCTGGAACGGCACTCAGAGTCTCAATTCTATTTTAGTTGGAACGGGGAAAGGAACTGTAGCCAAGGGAGTTATTTCATAGACTTTTACGTGGCCTAAGCCCAGCAATGCTGATTTCAGCCCGCCCCGCTCAAAATCTCTCCTAATCCTTGTTATGCTGGATTACGGGGCAGGAAAGGAATACTGGGCAACAAAAAAACAATCGTATAACTCTGAGTATAGGTAGCAGGCTTCTTAAACACACCACTACTAGGATCATGTATATTTAGGGATGGGACACTGTCGTTTTCGTTGTGGAACCAAAATCATGAACCTTGCCCATGATATTTGCCAGAGCTATTCCTCCATAGGTTTTCAACCCCTTTTTGGCTGGTTATGGTTATGGTCCTTTGCTTTCGTGCGTTAGTTTCGCTCGCGCAGCTTCTCTTGCATTTATTTCACGCAACAAAAATATTGGTGCCAGTGAACTTTTGACGCGTGGGCTTTTCTACGAATATATTAATGTTGGCGGGCTAAAAACCACGCCATGCCGTTTACAGACTTTTCGGCTGAGTGCAACACAAGACGCACATAACTTTAATTCTGAGAGGTGCTACTTGGGATGTCCCGGACATATGTGCAGAATTTCAGCGCTGTAACAATTTGTATGATATCAAACAGACGCCCGTATCTAAGCGAGGTTTATTCACAGACATTTCACAGCTGCTGGAAATGTGATGCTCGCCATGCTAGACTGATATTACAGATTCAATTTCGCGTGTCCCATTCATTCAATTCACCGATATGAACGACACTTGGCTGCCAGATTCGGCAAGTTACACCATTTACAAATATATCAGCCACAAAGTGCGACATTAAAATACAATCGCGTCGTTGAATCATCAATGCTCATCGTCGTTGAAAGCTTTTTCTTGGTAAACGTTCGCCAACCACGCAGATTTTGGCCAAATATGGTTTGTTGATAGTGCACTTGGTAGAACAAAGCATCTCAAATAAAAAATCCCACTTCCACCTATCACATTCGAAATCACGCCCATACACAACCGTAAAAGTTCAAGGTCATAAAAATTGGGTACCCCAAAAGCTTTCAGATTGGACAGCAACATACACCTCATGAAAATCCACCTAACCACCACATATAAGATCGTGGCGTTTAAACGTTTGTTTTCGAGAAGCCTTGAAAACTTGGAAATGACGTCCCTGCACGCGTTAACATACAGGCATTGCATGCCAGCTATAAAACAGCGAGACTCCTTCGATCAGCTTGAAATTTAGCACAAAAAATCACATCATGTACGTGTACAGTTTTTGTTGAGTGGCAATTTGTGACATTTAAATTTACGCATTATAGAGGCTTTCAAGCATGGGATGTATGACATATGCATGAAAACGACACCAGCAGCGTCGCAACATGAAACCAAGGCTAAGGAATGCTGCATCCTACAGGATGCATCTGTTCATTGTCTGTCACATGACACGTCATATTACATTTAATCATGCAAAGGGTGACATGCAAATTAAATACGTCACATTTGAAGATCGTTTTTCCACCTTCGCAGACTACTCTGATTGTCGCAAAATTTGGCACAAACATTCACTTCGCATGGCTCCATCCAGCCACCAAATATTATACCGTGGCATTCAAATGTTCGTGTTCCAGCAGCATCCAAACCTTGGAAATAACAACCTCGCACGTGTAACATGCATGCATTGCATATCAGCGAAAAATAAAAACTCCTTCCATCAGGACGAAATTGGGCAAAAAATGTATCATGTACTTGCACAAATTTTCGTATATTGGCAAGTTGTGACGCTCAGATCTACGCATTTTGGAGGCTCTCAAACATAAAGATACATGACAGATACATAAAACGGCACAAAGCCGTTGTAATATGCTGCAAAGCCAAAGGAAGTCAGCAAAATACATCCTACCGGATGCATTTCGCGTTGTCTCCCACATGACATGTCAAATGACAATATGTCATTATGAGTCTGGGAGATGCTACTTGGGGTGCCCTGGCCATATGTGCAGTATTTCAGCGTTGTGACAATTTGTATGATATCAGACGGACGTCCGTATTCCACCGAGGTTTCTTCACAGACATCTCACAGCTCCTGAAAATGTGACGCTGGTAGTGTGAAATCCATATTACAGATGCGCGTTCGCGTGTCACATTCAATCCACTCACCGAAAGAAATGATCCTTGGCTTCCTGATAGGAGAAGTAACACCATTTACGACAATATGAGTCACAAAGAGCGACATTGAAAAACACCCACGTTATTAAATGATGAAAGTTTAACGTCGTTCAAGGCTTTTTCTTAGTGAGCACTCGTTGACTGTACAAATTTCGTCAAAATTTGGTTTGTTGATAGAACGAAGCATCTCAAACACAAATCACACTCTCCATCTGTAACATTCGAAACTGCGCCCGTACAGAACTGTAAAAGTCTATGCTAAATACAGAAACGTGAAATCGCCCGTACAAAACCGTCTCGGTAACTAAGAAGCCTAGAAACACCAAATTTACAGGATGCATTGAGCTGTACGTAAACTCGCTTAGGAAAAAGTTCGTGGTTACTAGGTCACGACCTTCTGGTCAAATAAGGTCAAACAATGTAAAATCCCAGGCTGGTCTCCAAAGTGCCCCAGGGCCCTAGATAACTGTTCCTAAGCAAAAGGTCACATGTTCATCTAACGTCAGGGACCTTGTTTGACATTTTGAAGGTCATGGTGGCCAAGATAATAGAAGACTGCTCTGAATTTTGCAGTTAAATAAGCGACAAAGATTACGTTAGGCAGTGTGTTTCTAAAGGCGAAAGCTGACCGGGTCATTTGAGGTCAATGACTATTCTGACCTCTAAAGTCCATGG
>NW_023596921.1:9551071-9652079 GCF_011947565.3 Pollicipes pollicipes | reverse complement strand
GTGGCGTAAGATATCACGTTGGATGAGGGTCGAAATAGATACAATCGCTGGATTGCACGTCTTTTTTGCTGGAAATTGTCGCCTCGTGTTCTGACCGATTGCCTAGCGCGCGTCGCATTCACCGACCGGCTAAGCTAATCACGTTGTCTTGTGTATTGCGTTTGGAGAAACAAACGCCTTTAAAACTGAAGCTAATCTCAGTCTCAGGTCAAACCGGTTGTTTAGTTACTCGGATTAGAGCCCTATCGACCAGCCTCGATCATTTCAGGGCTGTAGGATGAACGAGCGTGGGTGACGGTGTGGCAAGGCTGCACACACCTGGAGACCTACCCGCCAAGGCTTAACTCGCACGGTAGAGCTGCCACTTTCTGAAACTGGGAAAGCCCGTAAACGCCTCGCTCCCAAATCTGAAAACCCGCCATGCCAAGTAAGGCTCGTTTCCCCAAATAAGCCCTCATGGGGCCGCCAATCCTATTTTGTATTTTGGATACACATAATCTACCTTACAATATTATCAGTTCCGAAGCAAGAAATTGTAAGAAGCTTTCGAACCTAGGTATTCCTTCAGTTGATTTTCACGACTAACATCAAGAAGCCCTATTTTTCATTCCAGGCACACGGACTTGGTGTCATCATAATATAAGGCCACCATAAAATACGTAACGCTACTAGCTTGCAGCCCCACCTGCTTTTTATAAACTAACACTGGATTAAGTTGTGTTTTATTCATCTCGAGATCTAGCAAACTGGAACGACGGCTAATTTTGCAGACTGATGAAGAGCCAACGTCTGCTGCATCCAAGATAGGTCGTTTTTGTAGCCAACTGCACAGCTATTTAGGCACTCCACATTGCATACTTCTTTTACATTTTCAAATACATCCTTTTGTTTTTATCCTATAAAATGCATGCTTCTTTTACTTGGTAAGTTCCCTGAGAGAGCAATGGACATGAGCCTGTAGCCACTTGAAAATTGAAACAAAAAGAATTATGAAAAATCTTCTAACCATTTTCAAGCGTCGTTTGCTACCTCCATTGCAAGCACTGGTATTTGGCGGTCAAAGCCCCGCGCTTTCGAAATTCGCTAAGGAAGTGACTACATTACACAAGAGTCGAGACGTTGCTTTTCACTGTCAATTGCAGTCAAAACAGCGTAGTCTGGTTCGATGTGACGCGCCGTCAATTCCCATGAGCAAACCTCATAATGGCCCCCCGGACATCTTCCATTCGCTCGCGCTGAATCAGCGACCACAGCCCACTGAAATATGGACAGAAGCAGCAGCCGATAATGACGCTCTAAGGACTCTGGCTGCCTGAGCTTGTCAGCGGCTCGATCAGCAAATTGGCCGAGTGGTGGGCGCCAAACGTGCTTGCGCTGTCGACAGTTTGTGTGAATAAGCATTGCCTGTGCCCACCCGGCCAATATCCGTGCAATTGCCGGCCTCACACAGCGCGGCAGCGCGCCGCGTGCTCAAGAGGCTGGCGTCCACGCCAACGTGCAGCGAGCAGGCATTTGCGGCCGCGCGCTCACTAGGCCTCGCTAGTTAGGCCTTCACGAGGCCTTCACTAGTCTTATGTACTGCATGTATTTGGGCTCCAGAAGGTTGGGGGGGAGCAACCACGTCGTTGGGGAAGCCAGATTGGATGTTGGGCGAAAGCAGGGACTCACCCAAAAGAATACAAATCAAAACCCGTGTTCGTGCACACAACTTCATTGATGATTGTTTGATGCCAGCTAAAGCCACTGTCTGGATAAGGTGCGAGGTGTATAGGCCGATGGATCCAATAATGGTCGTTATAATAACAATATGTGCTGGCAACGTCAAACAGTGTCTATTTTATGTAAAATGGCAGCAAGACTGCAATTCAGTCACATTCGAAATTTATCACTCATTTAACATACTTTAATTGTTCCACATGTTTCCAGAAGCGCAGATATTCCAGCACATGTAAGGCTTCCACAACAGGGAAAATACGCTGCAAAGTTGCCGAAACAGAGAGGTTTTTTACCCGCGCTCCCAGAGCCTGCTGCTGGTCACACAGGAGTGTACACAACACGCCGTCGTCAAATTGCCGTGTGTCGAGCACGGAAGTGACGTGGGTGGTACACTTGGGTACTGTAGACACACCGGTAAAACGGAACGGGGCCGGAGCGAGCCAGGGCTTCGTAGTGTGAGCAAAGTTGCTGTTGTTGATACGTTGATATTGTTTGAAAAACGAGGATCACTGACATGTTGATGAACGAACGACTTTTGAACAACACCCTCCGCTCCGGGGCACACGCCATCTCCAGGGGAGGGGGATTGCGCCCAAACAAGGACGTTGTAACCGGGAAGCGGGGACAGTGGGGTATCCCCCCCCCCCCAACTTGAAAGCTATGGGTTGCCGCCCCCTTCCCATACTTGGAGGTCTGTGAAGGATCGATTCTGGTATGTTAAGGGCCCATGCTGAACGGTAAATGGGGTAATGTAAGGATGTTGAAGTGCATTCTGACCTGTGAAGGTCTCGCTCTGGGTTTTTGGGCCCCTTCTGACCAAAGAAGAGCAATTCAGAGTCTTAAGAGTGTCCGTTTCGGCCTGTCGAGGCCCAATTCTGATCAGAATAGGCCCATTATTGGCTGTGGCGGCCGATTCTGGCCTGTAAAGGAATCATTCTGACCTTAAGAGGGTTCGTTCTGATCTTAAAGGACCCAATTCTGGCCTTTGGAGGGCCCATTTTGACATGTAGACGTTATGACCTGTAGGCACGTCCATTATTTGCTATCGAGATCGCAACCTCCATTGTGGCTTACACAGGGTCTATTCTGGTATGTCAGGGCCTTTCATCAAGGTTTAGGGCTCATTTTGGCATTTTGGAGTTCCCTCTCACCCCAACTTGAATATAATTCCGGCGCCCCTGCCACTCGAATCCTCCTTGGCCACATCGCCGTCGGTTGCGTGCGTAACGTGATCAGCGCGGCGCTAGGCAGTGTCCCTACAGAGCTGGGCTGCGGCTGTGGCTGCGTTTGCGGTTCGGTCTGGGCCTGGTACTGGGGCTCGTAGCTTTACAGCACATTCTGGTAGCTTTACAGCACACTTATACCACGAGTGAAATTTTTGCATGTGCTGGGACTAAATACGCTTCTAGGAACAGTTTTCGCCTCCTTAATTTTTCATTTACAGCATACAATGCAATTTACAGACGTTAGCTATGTGGGGATCGGCCCTTGAAAAGTTGTAAGGTAAGATGTAGTTTAAGTTCACTGGTAACCATTCACTGCCAGTTCTGGCCATCATTGCATAATGTGGATCGCTCACAAATTGCCTTAAGCTGCGTGCAAGGGGATATGGTTACACAGGTATCTGTGCCGTCCCAAGCTAAATCCAAGGTGCATTTCAATGGTTTTTTGCGACTTTTAGCTAACACAACAGCGTTAAAATCGATACAAATCAAGGCGTCATACTAGAATCTCGTTAACTCCAATCTGCAAAATTTCATGGGATGATAAGGCTTGCCCAGTGAAATGGCAATCAAGGGTACATTGATTGAGAGAATGGGCATGTTACATATGAAAAATCATACAATGTATAGGTAATGCTTTGCATGTAATGCTTGTAATGCAATGTAATGCTTTGCATGTTGGAAGCATGTGGTAATTTCTCTGACCATTATCGCTGCCAGTGGTGCCCAATATTTGCTTTTGTAAAAGTTCATAAACTGGGCATGATGTGTTCAAAAGGTTCATAAAGTCACCTTATATGTACTTAGGTTAAAGTAATGGCACATTTAGGCACATGGTGGGTTGGCAACATTGTGATCTTATGATGTTTTGAAGCTTGACACCTAGAGTATAACTTTAACAGCGTTGTATTGTCTCAGCTGCTCATTCTTAGTTCTCCACCTGCAGAGATTAAATAGACAACAGACATTAGTGAGCGTTAACATCTTATTAGTTTCATCACTCCGAGCATTAAATAGGCATTGTATTCCTGCATTATTTCCATGACATGAGCATCAACACTCATTTTGTCCTCACAAAGGCTTATCGCAGAATTACCCATTCGCCACTACAGGTTACACCGCCGACAGTGAATAGTGTCTCACAATTAGTTTTGACTCGTTATTTTCATCTAGTCGTCAATTTTTTTGTTGTTGAAAATTTGCCAATTATCATCTAGTCGTCCAAGCCAAAAGAAATGAAATAAGACGCCTCAGCACTTTGCTTAGATCACGGTTCTTTCGAACTGTACTCTGTCAAGATTTCCGCCCTGAAAACTTTTAGCGTGATTCGAATATTGTACTATATAGCCGAAGGCCTGTCTTGCTTACAACGACGGCGAATTCTACCTAGCCGCGTCTTTTATATTAAGGAAACTTCGTGTCACGATTTTTCCAGTCGCAATCACTTTTCCAGTCGCGATTTGTTTTTTACCGCCAGTGAAGTCGATAAATTTTAGAAGCAAAATGACCATGGCAGTTGACGCTAACAAACAGTAAGAAGTAAAGAAACTTTAGCATCAAGCAACTGGCCCATGATAACAGCCATAATAGTATGATATATACATATGATACATGTATAGTTATTAACTGGTTATCAGGTTGTGACAGCATGAATTTTTCGTTGTGGTTTTTAGTCCCGTTTCGGATGCGCCACAAGCTTGTCCCCACGTACTGGTCGTTTCCGTTGCCGTTGATTGGTGCAATGCTTCCGCTAAAAAGCTGTGCTCACACCCGTTAAGGGCATACAGTCATCGATACAATGGATGTGAAAGCACCAATTATATTGGATTAGCATTGTTAGGCGCCTCAAATCGACCGTCTCTTGCTGCCAATATGAAAAGCTTGGTCGAAATACCTGCGGGGTGTCGTTTCGGAAAATCGAAAAAATTAGGCACACTCTTTAATGTCATTCAAGTCAGGAATGACAACACGACTCGAATGACCAGCCACCGTTAACATACGTACAAAGCAAAAGGTCACATGATCCTTAAAGGTAAGTGACCTTGTTTGACCTTTCGAAGGTCACGGTGACCAGGTCACTTCCACCATGACCAGAAGGTCATGGTGAAAGGTGGGATGCTCCCTTTATTCGTTGATTGGATGACTTCTCAAAAATTGTCAGAATATAATGACACCAGAGATGGTGGCACGTTTCCCATTCATTTGGTATCCACTTTTTGCTGAGTTTGCCGAGAAGCCACCATCCGGCGGCTTTGTTCTTAACACGGGCCCAACGAGGGATGAGTGACGCATTGCAGTGCATCCGTTGTGGAAGTGTTCTGGCAAAGATGATACGCGCACGTCGTGTTGGGAAGTTGAGACTCGTCCATTGGATGCATCTCGCTCGCTCTACTTATCCTGAATTAGAAAACTTGTTGGCAGGCCCAGTTCCTTTGAACTCTATACCTCGCTGTGAAAAAATTGGCGTCTTGAACGTCTGCTGAGTTGAGGTCGTGGCAACCTGGTTTTGTCGGTATATGGTGTACTGTTTACAGTTAGGCTAAGCTTGCGCTCCCATATCGGAGAGTCTGAAGCGCTCTTCCGTCCTCGGCTATGGTC
Organism: Pollicipes pollicipes; assembly: GCF_011947565.3. Classification (NCBI taxonomy): domain Eukaryota; kingdom Metazoa; phylum Arthropoda; class Thecostraca; order Pollicipedomorpha; family Pollicipedidae; genus Pollicipes; species Pollicipes pollicipes. The sequence goes on along the minus strand of NW_023596921.1, from coordinate 9,646,542 downwards.
CGGTCTGCGTCGACCGGTAAGTCGTCCACGTACGAAGACACGGCCGGCTCTACGCCAGGGTCACGCGTCAGGACAGCACGAAGCAGGGCCCTTTTCACGGAAGGCCCCACGTTAAGGCCGAAGCCCAGCCGCTCGAGGCAGTAGTAGCGCCCACCGGCGACCCATGATCGTCAGACACGGCTGCAGCCGCCGGTCGAGCTACAGCTGGGGGTGCGGCTTATGTCCGCCGCATATCCACGACGTCCACACACCAGTCATGGCAACGTCACTTGCGCGGGCGGCTGGCGCAACAAAGGGGTCAACGGTGCAGGCTGTCACGTGGCAGTTGAACTTCAGCATGGTCAGCATGACTCGCACCTTGTTGGCCTATGGGACTGGCATTGGGGGAACGAGTCCATGCGGTGGGTCGTCCAACCGCTCGTCGTTCAGCTGTAACCAGTCGTCCCGCAGCCAGGATTCCAGCTTCTCGCACTGATTCCAAGCCGAGTGGTCGCTTCTCACCTGCCGTCCCCCGCTTCTAAGCAACCGTCCAGGTCCGAGTGTCAATGTGAAACTAGGCTGAGAAGTCTTTGGTGCTCACTCTCAATGCCTCCATCTCGTCGGTCGTCACGGCCCGATCCGAACCTCGCCAGACGCAGACTCGCTACGGAACACATGCTGGGTGTCCGCGCGCACCTGCCTTGCTGCCCTTGTCTTGCTCTCGTCGTTCTAGACGGAGCGCACGCGCGCGCTCCACGCTGTCCGCCTGAGCCGGCGCCTCCGCGCGCGGACCGGTGCGCATTGCCTGACGCACGGCCTCGGGAGGGCGGCGACGGGTTTCGAGGCTCGCCAGCCGTTGCGGATCCACCAGGCAGACGCCGGCACACCCCTCTGGCTGAAGTCGCCGGCTGCTGACCGAAGGTGCTAGCTGGGGAAAGCGTCGCATGTGGCAATCGAGCGCGAACGCCGCGAAAAGGGTCTGATCGCACGGCTTTCAGCGGGTCGCGGGCCCCTACCGGGAATTGTGACCGGACAGCAAACACACCGGCGGTCAGATGCAGGGGAAAGCAATCCCACGACAGCAACGGGCAATCCCACGATGCTTACACAGCAGGGCGCGCGGCGCGCGTCCAATGCCCCGCTCCACGCCAATCTTGTATTCAGCGATAACTTGCACGTCGAGCATGGCCACTCCGGCCACCAGCAACCACCACGCCGGCCACCAGCAACCACCTCGCCGGCCACCAGCAACCGGCACCATCTCCTCCCCACCCATGTTTCCACGGCCGAAAACTTGAACGTTTAAACGCCCAGCATGCACACTACACCATCACGCTCTCGCGAACCGCATTAAATCCGTCAAATCGTCGGCACACTGCCGCCGGTAACGCACCGGTACCACGTGCACGCACAGGTACAGATTCTCATGCACATCAGGAGGCATTTGGGACAACCTTTAGCAAGATTTGATTGAATTACCAGCAAAGTTTAGCAATGTGCTATTCTATATCAGCTTTCACGATTTGGGGGAGGGGCGAGGGGGGGAACAGCCGCCTTGAGAGGGCTTCTACTTGTTCAAAAGGTAACGGAAATTTCACAGATCATTTGCACACTATCTCTGGCATCCCGCACGCGGACACGCGGATCAATGATAAAACAAAACGTACAGCGCGGGACATCAATGCTTATTCGTCTAGAAAATGTTCAGTTCAAAGTCAGAAGATAACATTAGGCGACGACAAACAGGCTTCACCTAAGCTTCAACTCACACTGACCTTTGATGACCTTACGCTGACCACTGATATTTGGGACATTCTGTAGCTCGGACAACAAGAACGAACATTCCGCACATTGGACATTGCGTACTTTGAACGTTCTGTACTTTGAACGTTATGAGCACCCACGTTCTGAGCCATTTTGTTTTTTTCTTATTTTGGACATTCTGTAAGATAGATATTCTGTACTTTGGACATCCCGTACATCGGACATTCTGTACTTTTGACGATATGAGCACCTCCCTAAGTTGCTCAGGACAAGCGTCCAGCTCCTGTTGGCGTTCGGCGATTGAATGACTGGAATGGAGGGGCAAGCCACGGATGGCGAAAGCCATGAGCCGCTCGGAATAAGCTCGTCTTGTCCAGACCGAAGCCGTTGGACACGTGGCAGCGCCCGGCACCGCTCGACCACCGTCACCCAGGCGTCTTTCAGTGGATGGATGAAGACCATCTGGCTCTAAACTTGCCTCCCAGGAGCGAGCGGCCGCAGTCGCCCGGCGCAGTTCAGTGGGTAACCCGAGCGTCGTCAAGCAGCAGCCATGACTGCGCGCGCGCAGGGGGGAAAGGGCGTGTTCCGCTATCGGACAGGTCGAGTGGGGTCGAACAGGTAGAAATGACGGCTGGACTTTGTAGGCATGGCCTTTAGAAGGGGTGGAAGGGAGGGGGTGACCAGGGGAGGAGGAGGGGGTGAGGGGGTGAGGAAGGTGACCACTGCATGGACGTGGTTCGGCGCCATCATACAGGTGGTACCATGCGTGCAGAATTCCACCGCAGCGCCAGGGGCCGATGACATAAACACACCTGCACCTTAGGGTGGGCACTCCTACATCGCATGTTAATGGTGGGGGTGGGGGGGGGGAGAGAAATGTCACGCCGATAGGAAACCGTGCGGATAACGCCTCGGGGTAGAATGGAAGATTCTGGCTAGTGCAGGCTAGCGTGGGCTGGAACAGCGACATTGCTGTAGTGTTTAATGCACGGTGCCGTTTGTATTTGACAATTAAGCATCTATGCTACCCTATGGCGTTATTCGTGAATAAGTAGGGGCATAACATTAAAACAGCTATTATAATTCACTAGCACTTCTAAGTGACTCAGGATGCGAATCTAAGCGGCGTAGGATGCTCTATGATAAACATGCTTAGACCCCAGCCACTTTATACGGTTAATGGTATCCCTGTTAAGTAACTTTGGAATCCCGGGCCGAGAACAGGGCTGCCCTCCGTTCCAGGGGGCCTCGCCATTACTGACATTGGAGGGCTATGACTCAGTTCTTGTTTATTTGTGAGGGCCCCAGCTCAGTGTCGTGGTTCCCCAGCTCAGTATCGAGGTTCCATCGTCCAGTACCGGACTCCCTGGCCAACAGCAGGACCCCTTCGATTCTTTAAGGGCCACGGGCTAGTCGGAGAAGGCCATTTGAGTGATATTATGGGACCCTGACTTTGTTTCTGTTCCACAACTTAAGCCCCAACTAAAGTATAGGGCGCCGTCCTGAACGAGGGATCTTGACCAGAAGGTCTTTACAGCTGAAGGCTGTGGCTCTGCCGCTGTTCGGCTGATAGGGGTCCTTTCGGGTATGAAACCCTGTTTAATGTCGCGGATCTACGGAGCCTCTGTTCAATACCGTGGATCCCTTTTAAATATCGGAAATTCACGGCAGCTGAACAGATCGCATGTTTAGTTTCCAGCTCAGTTCTGGCGTTCATTGGCTGATAGAAGGACCATCAACGAACGCCGGAGGAGGTTTTCTGATATCTTTGGGTCTTGATACTGGCCCTGTTTCAGTTCTGGGACCTCTGGCCGACGGACGACCATCATAGCGCTTCAGAAGCCCTAAACCCCGGTCGACCCCTCGAGCCTTTCGGGCTTGAAGGGCCAGACATAGGGCCCCCGATCCACGAAATGAGCTACGCTTGTACCTGCCACGAGCCCCTCTGTACCTGTCCCTGGCTGGGATGATGCCCCCTGATGCAGCAGCCCGAGCGATGCTGTAACGGGTCACATGAAATTGCATCCGTTAAAAGTTTTGCATGCACAGTGATGTTGCGCATCAGGATTTGTCTTAGACACATTGCCACGTGGAAGGATTTTTTGTAAATTTTTATGCGTAGTAAGTTCTTGCGTTAGAAGTAGTTTCATCTAGAAGTCGTATCGTCGAAGTTCTGTCGTTAGCAACACTTGCGTTAGAAGCATTGTCGGCACACCGTGCCAAACATATCCCAGATGCACGGGCATGTTCGAGCGCGTGGCTTCTGACTAAAGACCTGAGTCTGGAAACTTGGGGCCTGAAGGTCTCCAGATTTCTCAAGACGGCGTTAATGGTCGCAAGAGAAATCCAATCTCTTTGAAGTGGCGGGCAAAAGCAGCTTTGAATACTCCAGGGATATCTTCCGCGTAGTTTGCGATAATTTCGCGAACCACTTGCGCGTTAACGGACATCATTTCTTCGCACAAAGAAGACAAAAAGATGATAGGGACTCGCTACTTACACAACTCGCCCATAATTTATTGGCTGTCACACATAACACAAAGCGTGATCCAAGGATGGACACAACCTTTGCTTCAGGAAGTCAAAATTTGTCCGACAACGCCGTCATAACCAGTTATGGTACAGATAAACTTGTTACATCTTGCAGATATTTTAACGGACATGTGCTTTACATCAGTTTGCTTGAAAAACATTCCGTGCATTTTTACTGTTTTCCGGTTGCAGATAGTACAATTATCGAACACCACATGATGCTTGTGATGCAGTTTGCCTGCACAAATCTGTATCGATTTAAAATACAAATATGACAGCAACCTGGTGCGTAAACTATGTTGACTCTTCCTTCGGGTAAAATAAATCTGTCCTACGAGATCCTACCAGACATTATTCCTGTGGGATGCATGGCGCCACACGCAGCATGTGGGATCTTGGACATGTTAAGTACTGTGCCTTATTGAGCATGATGGACGGACCGCATGGTATGCCAGATGTGCCCCCTCCGGGCCAACTTTTACCATGATTAGTACCAGGGTTTGCGCCACGAGGAGACAAGGGGGCACCCGTCCCATGGCATTTGTCAAGGGGTAGCCATGTCACGTTGGCCTCCTCGCAACTTCAGGACACCCCATCATTTCGACAGGAAGGAAAGCGATGCAAACAATAATATCACATCAATAGATCCCAATCCCTTTAAGATGCATAGTAGACAATATCTGCCTCGCAGGAAGTCCTACTTGGCCAACACCAGGCCCTGCTGGTTGACAGGAGACATCAGATTATCCAAAGGAGGCCCATCAGATGCATGGAAGGCCCTGTTAAACACAGGAAGCCAGCCAGCCCAATAGAGGTCCCTATCAGAAAGATTAAAGATCTTTCTAGGCCAAGATTACGTTGTATTCAATATTACATCAACAGCTAAGAAGTGATGTTGAAAAAGGTTGGCTCAGCTCGAGGGAAACATTTGGATAGGGACTTGGAATGGAGGCCCTAAAAGATTTGATTAGGGGATCCCCTTCCTGGGAAAAACAAATAGTTTCATAGCCCCGATCAGCACAATGTTTACATGATTGCAATGAAATATCATTGTGCAGGTAACCCCCACCACCGATTTCGGAAAATCCCATATTGTCAGCGTCGCTGACCGATTCCGAGCTAAGGCGATCCCGTCGCGCAGCCTCCTGCCGAGTTCACCGTATACTGAGGGTCGGACGAGTGGCTTGTCAGTAACAGGGGAGGCTGAAACAAGATGAGTTCGCGCAATGCCCACCACTCGGCGTTCCTGACTGCCCCACGGGGGCTCTCGACTGCGGGGGCGCACAGCTGAGAAAATTACGGAGCTTTCAGCGCGGCTCTCGAGTGAGCAAGAAGAGATCCGGTTAAAAGTAAGGCGAAAGTAAAGTAAAGTTCAGTAAAGGTTGAAGTTTACCACTCCGCCGTTTCTATCGTGGAGACAGACAGTGTGGTCAGGAGGATGCCTGCACTTCCATGCACTCCCTGAAGACGGCTTGACTCCCTACGTTCTGATGAACCGGCGCATATGGCGATCCACGTTCACGCAAATTGTGTAGTAGAGCAGATATGACCGGCTTCATGAGGTATCGAAGCAATGATGCTCATCGCTAGCGAGCGAGCCTGAAATAAATATATGGGTGACCGAAAACATGCAAGGGTCCACGAGGATAAGCCGAACCCAAGAACTGGGCTCACTTGTGGTGGGAGCACATAACCAGTTCCTGCATACGGATTTAACAATATCTCTCCGCTTAGCGGATAAACGTGACCATGTCGTTACGCTGTCGATACTAGCGCACGTAGCTGACTGATGGAAGAAGAGAATCGAAAGACAACTTTGTATTCTTGTTCCTTACGTTGTTTCATCCTGCTTTGGCACATCACGAACACCGATTGCGTCATCATTCTGTGCGTGTTGCACAGCTACGGTTGTTTTATTTCGGAGCTTTATTAGCCCCATCTGTATTGGGTGTCAACCTGACTCTTAAAATAAGGTTGACCATAAACCGATGCGATATATTTCAGTTCTCTACCATTCACAGAAAATGTCTGGGGTATTTTTTGGATGCACAATATTTTAGACATATCGCGCATCGTAATGCACCATACATCTTTAGATCTATGGATAATTCAATTAATTTGCCCTAGTTTGAGCGCAATTAGCTTTTTCTTGTCCAGTCTGTGATGTTCCATTTATTTGGTGATAAATCATCCTTAAGCTATTGGTTATCGTGCGCCAACACCAACCAGCCTGAGATGTTGTGTTACTTCACGCTTTCTTCTCGCCCACCCCCAAATTGCTTGCCTCTTTACGTAGAAGGCTTATCTGTTTACGTGGTTAAATGTTTGCCTCCGTATTTACTATAATTGTTTTGTTTTGTGCTGCGCATGCCACACTTGTCAATCGTCCTGATCTAAAATTTGCAATTTTGTTCAGAAATGCTGGTTTTCGCACATCGTTTTTAACCAAACTCACGCACCGTATCATTGAACCTATTTTCATGGCATTTTATAGGACCTAAGAGCTGCTTTGCAAGTCACATAAACAAAGCCCGACTTATTCATCTTCAGACTGAAAAGCACCTTCTCATCTCCAAGTGAACATTAATTTAACAACATCGGATAACTGATGTGCCAAGCAGCTTTCTTTTGTGAACGATAATGATGTCGACGCCCTTTTGCTCACGGAGATAAAATAAAACCCAATTGTTCACACATCATTCATTCACCTTGCAACTTTCCTGACTCCATGGCCCGGCACAGGGCAAAACATGGAAAGGCATGGCTAATTGTTTTAAGAACAATCTTTCATTGAAAAGACTGACTGAGCTAAAGCTGGATGGTGCACAGTGAAACTAGTGCATATGCAAGATAAGATAATTTGTGTTCATCATTTGTGCGCTGCATCGCCCTCCTGCTTACGCATCGACCCAAGACTCAACGTTCCTTGATCACTTCCATAGGTCTTTTTTTATAAAACTTCTGATCCTCTGGCTATACTCATGGGCGATGTTCACGTAGGCAGCAACTGCCCTGCGTGAGTATACATATTGCCTACAGTTCGATTGCATCTCGCGAAAACAAGCACAAGAACGAATTTCAAGCGCTCGAAGCCGCTCAACTTGTTGACCAGCCGATTAGAAAGAATGAAACAGGAGCATAAAGAATTTGATAGATGTTACATTTATTTCTGACATTTATTTATTAGTTAAAAGGGGTGTTCCGCGTTTAAGAACACTGAGGCAACAAAAAAGAACATGTATAATAAGAAGCTCACTTGCAACCATCCCTATGTTTTGAAGGGCAGTGAACTGCTCTAAATAAGAAACTTTCGATATTTAGGAAATGTTCTCAACAGGTCATCAATTCATCACGTTATAAAAGCGCTTTCGTGACGTCAGAGCTGCTGCCAAACTGGCCGGGTCAGAATTGGCACTGTAGCGGATAGGCTGACTCAGTTGTGGCACTTTTACGCGGCACAAGGTAGCGCTGGGGGCTTATGTGTGCATATGCATGTCATGTTTCGGGCGTTATTTAAAAAGGGCTTTGGCCCTTTTTCGTGGCGTTCCAAATTGTGTCCATGAATTTATATTTGGCATTGCATTTTCATTTTCGGCTGCGGCGCATTCTCAAGTTATTTGATTTCCAGTCTTATGTCCGATTTGACTAGTAAGACTGTCCAAATGGCGAAGCATCAAAAATACAACTATTTTAACGAATATCACGCATACAATAATTGTAAGGGGGGTTCTCCATTTGTATGAGATTTTGAGCTAAACTATCAGCTCTAACGATCTTTCAGTGCAATTCACAGCCCTATCCGTCTTCAGATCTAAAGCCCTATAGTTTCTGACTTACACGCCCGCGAAGATGCGCAGACTATTTCGTGCATACTATTCCAAGGTCGTTCGGGTATGCAGACGCCATGGCAACGACATTCAAATCCTGGCACTCCATATGCCATGTGTCATTCAAGGCCAAGAAAAAATATTATGGTCAAACGGCCCAGATCTGGCGTCTGTGAGCACTATCTTCAAATATAGTGGACATCAATTGACTCTCAATTGATGTTGAGCAAGCTGTGCGAGTTTCGAACAGGAATAAAGTATTTTGCCATGCATTTAACAAGTTGGACATGGTTGCTAGCTATTATGGAAATGATAATTATATAAAAGAACAAATGCGTTTAGAGCCAAGTATGTGAATACAAGTAAACGTCTGTAACTCATGGATAAATATGCAAGAACACCGCCAGAAAGGCCCAAAAACGAGCACATAACGATGTTTGGTTTGGCAAACATACACATCCGTGCATATTTATCCTTGATTTTAAGATATTTAGCTGTATTCACATACACGGTTATGGCGATATTCTTACCTTATTGAAATGCAAGTATTATTTCCGTAACAACTAGCAAGCGAGGAAAACATACCCAGCTTCTTATACTACGTAGCACAAAACCAGCGTCGTGTTAAAAGCTTGCGCAGCTTTCTCAACATTGCTAAGAGCCAATTGATGTTCACTACATTTAAAATCACGCTTACGGATGCCAGATCTGAACGACTGTACGATAATATTCTTCCTGGCATTGAATGCCGCCTGGCCTGCTTGGTGGCAGGATTTGAATGGCGCTGCTATAGTGTTCTGCATGCCTGGATGACCTTGGAACAGTCCGCACGAAGTAGTCTGCACATCTTCGTGCGCGGGTGTTTAGCCCAGAAACTACTGGGTTTTAGGTTTCAAGATGGGCACGGCTGAGTACTCCACCGAATTATCCCCAAAATGGCTATTTTGGCTCATGGTCTCAAAGACGTGTGGAGCACTTCCTTCAAGTAAAAACGATAGCTCTAAACAACGAAATTTTACTTCTTAGGAAGTGTGCTTTTCAATTTGTAATCGCTTTATTATCGTCGAGCCCTTTTATGACGTCACAAGTCCCTGCCACTGGCCTGCGAGAACTGCCACTACAGCGAACGGCGCGGCTCACTCGTGATACATCTATGCGTCGCATGATCACGTTAGTGGTCTAGGCGTGTAAAGTTGTGTTGCTTGTAATAGGCACGTGTGTTTTGGCATTCTCTTCCGGTGTGCTTGCATGTCTTTCCGCGATGGCATGTTTTTACTTGCATTTGCATTTTCGATTGCGGTGCTACTCTCAAGTTATTCGATTCTCTGCCTCAACTCCATGATAACTAGAGCTGCCCAAATGCCTACATTATCTATCATAAAACGCGGTTCGTGACCGGTGTAGGCAAACAACAATTGAACCTGTCTGCCATTGGGACCATTCGTGCTGAGGTACTCTAGGTACGAATGGTTTGGTGGCCACACTTGTTTTTACGATGAACCCAGTACGGTAAAAGAGGTGTGTGTGGGGAGAGGGCGGAGTGTTTGTGTGATTTTATTACCTACGACATGTCTATGTGGCTTTCAAAAAGGGGGCGCGAAATTGACTGTACAAGTTTACGTGTGTCATGCTTGTTTACGTGTCATGTCATGTAGCAGTTTTTGAAAACATTACATTTACCAAAGGCGCAGGCTGTTAAAAACAGCACGAAAACACAACGCAACTTTTCACTGGGAGACCTGTAGAAGGTAAATAAATGCAATTAATAATTTCCGCACAAACTTCTGACAACAACAAAAATTATCACGTATACCACGCTACTTTTAAACATGTGATAGGTAAAAGTAAAAAGATGACATGCCTCTGCTTACCGGACATCGTGAGTTACCAGTGGCAGACGACAAAGCCAAAGCAACCTTACTAAAATGACATTTTAGCGACGCAGACAGCTTTCGAGACACGTAGCATTCCTCCCATTCCTAATTCTTTCAAAAATCCTGACCTCCAGCTGCCCTTGAAAATATCAAGGTGTCTGGGGAGGAAGTTTTTATTTTTCATTTAACTAAGTAAACACAAACAAATATGATGGTCGTGTCAGTATACTCTACAGGCTTTTAAAATTGATGGTACTCTAAATCTACCAGTCTCCGACTAAAATGTTAAGCAAATTTCTGAAAATTGGGCAAGTTGGACAGATTACAGAAAAGGCAACAGTTTTGGCAACATTTCGAAAGAAAGGCCCTGAATCACAGGCTGGAAACTATGACCCTATCAGTCTTCTTTGCAGCCTTTGAAAGCGTCTTCAAAAATCGCTTATTCAGGCATTTATAAACATGTGACAGCGAACAATTTCATATCGGAAAGGCAGAGTGGCCATAGGCGAGAACACTTCGCTTATCTCCAGGTAATGCACCTTGTTCAAAACCTGTGTTCTGCTTTGGGTCGAAAGCAAAACTTCACTGCGATTTACCAAAATATTCCAAAATATTTTGGCCAAACTATGCTCACAGGCGCATTTTACAACTTGTATATATGGCTGCTAAAATTTCTGGCAGCATGCACAAGTGGATAAGCCACGAATGTTCGAAAGAAGTCATTGTGTATGAGTAGGAAATGTCTCAACTCCGGCTCCTCGCAACGGTCAGTGCTGGGTGTCCTTGTAATCCTAATCTCGCAGGAGATAACCGCTCCAACATAGCCCAAAATAACGTTCTCTTTTACGATGACTGCTCATCTTTGTGCGTCCCTCACAAACGTTATCCAAACCCCATCTAGCAATGTCCTTCAATATCATTTAAACATGATTCATGATTTAGGGAAAGGCTGAGCTACAACATTCAGCACACAACAATACCAATGCATGCGACACAGCAGACTGTTTTCCTCGTGAACTGCCAATGAGCCACTGCACTTGACGTTTAGCGACAATCCCACTCCGCAGGTGCTAACGCACAAACACCATGACTAACGCTTTCACCGCTTTACATTTCAGTCAACGCATCAACATGATTAAAAAATTAGCCGAGCTTTAAATTCCCTTTATCCCGTAATCGATATATTCTAAAGTAATCATCAACTTAATGCATTCAACACCTATTCTTCAAATTTTACTTGGTGTAGCGTTCTTTCCGACGGACAAGTAAAAATGAAAGACTCGTTGCGATTGCAGGAAACTCAAAACAAGGCGGCGAGACTCCCGCCTGGAGCATTGGTCCGAATACCGACTGACCGATTACATACCGCATTAGGGTGGACAAAGCTAGAGGCGCGAAGACTTGTACATCGACTTGTTATTTCTCATCGGTCATAGGATCAGACACACTCTTGACACTGGCCAGATCTGACACTCTTGCATACCTAACCGACATTAGGGCAAACAGTCGACAAGACATCTTATCACAAAGTTGTTATGCTTCACAAGTGCGAAAGTGTTATGTCGGGTTTTGAAGGTCATTTAAAGTACACCTGCATCCAAATAGTCATGATATATTGGATATGCACTACCTTAGCTGCCTGAGGGTAGGCGTGGAAAGATTAGGTAATCTTTCTTGGAAAGGGTTGAGAACGGTCCTCGAATAGGGTTGCACGTATGTAGTTGTATGTCAGTTTTCAGATATTCTGCTGTAAGAATGCGTCTGTTTCGTTACAGATTTTCGCTACATTTTCGCTACAGACGCATTACGCGCTTTCGCATTCCCATTGGACACACATCATTTCCAACATCGCTCAAGCAGACGTTGCGAGTTCCCGCTCACTATCCACAAGGAGACCTACTGTCAGTCTTAATAGTACTGAGACTAAGTTATTAGATTTATACGTGCCCAATCTGATGGCAAGATACTGTAAAAAGCGCTACAGCGGCCTCATAACCTTCACTGAAGAAGCACTAAACTCAGTAAAATCTCCTCAGTGTATACCTGCTCGACAGGAAAAGCTAACCTTTCTACCAGTGAGGTGTCGCAAGTCGTTAGAAAAGAGAATGTATATTGCATGTATGTATTGATTTTATCGTTTACGTAACGGTCAACTTGGTACAGATTGGCATTACGGGGGCGTCGGGACGCACTCGGCTCCCCGGCCCTCTGGTGGTCTGTGGCGTTGGTTGCCGCTACGTACGTGTTTTTCCCAGAGCTCGTCCTTGGTGTCGCTGGGAACGCCTCTCCGCACACACTCTCCCGAGAGCACTACATGTATGAGGAGCCCATTGGCCAGCATACGAGCCGGACAATGCTGCAGCATACGGTTCGGCGCGTGGAAATACCAGCGCAACTGACAGCAACACCGATATGTCGACCACAGAGCCAGGATGAAGAGCGTGACAGGCTGCTGGGGATGAATGATGTGGCCGCCAACGAATGGGTATACTTGAAGTGCACGTGGGGAGGCTCCGAATGCCTGAAGAGCGAGAGCGTTATTCAAGAACAGGCAGGGTGTGGGGGGAGGGGTTCAGTGTGGACATCCAGCAAACTTTTCGCCATTAGCACTGACCGATTGTGCGGAATCTCAGCCGCCTGAAGCGTGCACGGCCGGGGTATTACAGGCTGGTAAATACAGTCGACTATTCTGGGCCTGTGTGACCCCGTTTAGACAATCTCATCAGCAAAAACGACGGAGATGGTGAATCGGTGACTAACAGCGCGCAACCGTGCATGGAAACACAGCTGTACATGGTGCCTGAGTGGCTCACCAACCTGTCACGCGCTTCATGCTGGCTATGTGGTTGACATGTGGGTGCTGATGTCGGTTACGCTGGCATCTCCACGTGTCGAACGGCACGCTGTAGCATTGTTCTGCTCGTAGGCTGGCTAGTGGGCTCCGCATACACATAGTGTTCTGGGGAGAAGACATATGGAGAGGTGTTCCCAGCAACGCCAAGGACGAGCCCTTACAGCAACACATAAGTAGCGGCGGCCGGCGCCACAGACCACCAGAGGACCGGGAAGCCGAAAGCGCACCCATGCCCCATACTATACAAAAGCATATTCGATGTGTCATTTATAGTTATGTGGAGAGGAAACGACGGCCACATTTGCTTCATTTGGATGTTGTCCGCGGAGCAATGTATCAAGCATGTGCCACTGAAGTTGTGGTTAATGCGCTTGGAAATTGTATTAGGTTTCGTGTTAAAGTTTGTCGTCTCTTCTGACTGAGGCCTTTCATGATTGTGTGCAAAACATATAGCGAGATAAAACCTTCGTGGTTTATGTGATTATTGTGGGCCATTCGCGTTAGTAGTCGGCATTGTAAATTTTAAGCGTTACTCTTTTCGTCGACTGGACTGTTTCTTAGTCCAGCATCGTTGCTGACCAAGCTAACGATGTCATGGCCGGTACAATTACTTCAGCGGAGTGACCGGAACGGGAAAGCGGCGCGGATTTGTGAGCCGGGATTTCTGCCGGAGTTACGTCGGTGGACAGGGCGCAGCGTCTTCGGCCAGATCGTCACGCCGCTGGAGCCTCGGCGGCCATAACCGAGGCGAGCCGCTGAGCCGGGACTGAGCCGCGCTGACCCGACGGCCTGCCAACGAGGCCGGCCGCAGGCGGAGGCGCCGTCACTACCGCACATGACCTGGCTCGGAACGAGGAGGTGACTCCGCCCCCCCCCCCCCCCCCGTCCATGACCCTGCTCGCTGGCTCTTGACTCCGCGACAGCGTGGGCTGCACGCCGCAGTCTGAGGGGACGAGCCGCCAGGCTGTGTCCTCGTCGGCCGTCACCAGGTCCGCAGGCGGTCACCATAGGGCCACAGCGGGTCACTGCACGGAGAGCAGACGAGATCTGCGGCTGCAGTGGCGAGGACACGCCTCAATCGGGGTCAGACGGTCCGGCTGCCTGTTACGGCCGCCGCCGGAAATGAGTATTACCGGGCTATGGACAGCCGGCGCACGTGATGGGATTATTTTGTAAGGAGCCGACGACACAGATTCTACAGTGCCTGTTCTTGCGGTTTGGAGGCCGCAAGTAGTGGCTAGCTCCGGCCGAAGGATAATCATTCAACTCAGTGGGCATACGTGAGACGGCCACGCATCATTGAAGGAAAATAGGCAAGAGTGCACGCGCAATTGGTTAGTAAATGCGGTGGAAGATCTGGGCACTTGCGTTTGCATAGCTTCATATTCTCACATCGTCCCGGCTTCTTTCGTTTTTCTTGCTGTCAACACGATACTTCGATCGCTTGTGGTGATGAGAAGGAAATGTTGTCATATGCTAACGTAGTTACGTTAAACTAAGGTAAGTAAATCAATCGCACCACTACAATTGTTGCGGTGCATGCCGCCCCCCCCCCCCCCCTTCCCCCCGCCTCTCTGGAGGAGATGGCGGGGGGGGGGGGGGCGGGGCGCAGGGCGCTCACTAATTGTTGTCGGCTTATAACCCGTTCGGGTCTTAAAGGTTTCGCAAACGGGTCCCCGAGTCCTGGAAACAGGATTCCGAGCCTAAATTATCCCTGAATTCAAAAACAGGGCCAGCCGGCGACGAAGTAGGAGGCCCTTTGGCTGGAAGAGTTACATATGACTCAATCCGACCCCGTCTTGGGCGCATTCCTGGCTACGACACGGTCACTACAGCAGCCACAAAACAGCGCGATAGCCCAAAGGCTGGCTTTTTATGCTGTGCTAAGGTTTCGGCGCACGAGGTCCCCAGCTAGTCTCGTTCGCTCCGACATCCTAGCTAAGACGTCGAACCGTCCAGCCAGTGGCCTGCTCTGTCGGTGTGAGTAACCAGCCTACAGTATGCATCAGTGTTGTTTTTTAATTCACCGCACAGATATTGTGTGCGGGCATTTCTTCTTCACATGGTGTTCCACATAACTAAACATATCTGGTACAGAGGCAACGCTAATAATTGCCTCAGCTTCCGTTTTTAATTCTGGGGATATAACCGTAGTCCTGAATAGCCAAATGTCCCAGAGTTATTCGATACAATTCACACTGTTCGGGATCGTTCTACCTGGCTGTTGCCTCATTGTATTACAACAGAAACACGGCTATTGGTGGCTGACATTAGCAAAACAGCTTCAAAACGATTCTTGCTAGCTCAGAATGGCGAGGACACGCATGAAGAGGCTCTCACAGCCACAGACATCAGGCAGAGGGCGGTCACGCACACTCAGGCGTCCTTTGCAGGGATGTGACATAATTAACGCAACATTTTGTATCGAATGAACACCGCCAGTAGAAATAGCTTGCTAAGTTGCGCTAAGATAGCGATTATATCCTCAGCTGAGTTTCTTCGGGGTCGGGGTCCACCCATGTAATCGGCAGAGACAAGGAATGCTCACAAAGAGGGAAAGCAAAATCAATTTTTAAAGTCGATTTTTGCTATGTAATTTATATCGAATATCCACTCCCAGACCTATGCCTAAATCAACAGGCAAGTCGGCTGCAATAGTCAGTGCATTACGAACGTGCGAACGTGCCGTGCAGGTGTAACTACGCATGGTGAAGGCTGGGCGTAGTTATGCCTCACGCCGTTTTCTCTACTTCTTGGGCTTGCATAAATGTTTCAGAAGCCTAATATCACTCGAAACCGAGCATGCCGTTCAGCTCACTTCCATTACAATCGTGACGCGAAAATGCGATCGAAAAACCGATGCGTGTAGTAGATTGTTTCCAAAGGATCACGAAGCAATCTATTCGCGCATTTCAATGGGCGAGGAGCTGAAAGGAACACTGGCGCACTAAAAAGTATACCTATGCGAAAACATTTGGCTTTGTCAGCTACGGAATAACTTCCCTGAGTTTACTGACATACAACGTTAAGGAGCAACAACCACAGTAGTTGCATGCGTTGCCAAATTCCCAATTAATTTTGTCAGTCATATATTTCAGACAATTCAGGAAACCAGCTGATCTTTAATATAGCGTAGCGTAGGGGTGAAACTGTACCGTAATTGACGAATCAAAAAGACACATTCGGCTACGATTCAACGAGCGCGTCCTAGGTGGAGAAAAAAAACTCCTGGGACTTCCACTGGTGATCATTTTCTTTTTGCACACCAAAACTTTGAGATTCGGTGTAATGAGAACCCCTTGCCTGTTAGATTTTGCAAAAAAAAAACAAGACTATTTGCATTGGGAAATGCGTGAAAAGATCCTAATACGCGAACTGAAACTACCTACTGAAATGAAGCATTTGATCCTGAGCAAGAATATACTATTTACCTGCACAAATCTAGTGTACAGATGATAGTGTACAGCTACAGTGCAACAAAAGTACTAGTGTACAGATGGTGTACAAATATAGTTTACAGATAATAGTGCACAGATAATGAAGTGTCATATCCCTGTAAATTATTGTGTTATATGACAACCCGCTTGGTTTCTGTCCTATGTTGGCGTATTTTGGGGAAAGGTTGCGTAATTTTTCACCGTTCAGCCCCCTCCCAAGCTCACTTAGCGAAACCTTGAAATATTGCAGAGCTTTAGTGTAGCTAACTGGCAGCGGAAGGGACAAAGCGGCCGACGAAACCTGTTGACTACCCCATGTTTCGAGCCTATAGGTAGCAAAAAATAGGAAGCCTTTATCATTAAGTGCACCATGGTCGATAACCTATCCTCTCCAGAACCTGGTGACTGGGTCGGGTCAAAGGTCACCAAAAAGGCCCGACGCTGCGTGAATAATTTGCTAACAGCTCATACTATGAGACCGATCAGCGTAGAACCTTTACCAATTGATGTGCCATAGTCAACATTATATCCTCTGTAAAACACAGTGATCTTGGGTCGGGTCAAAGGTCACCAAAAACGCCCAAAAACTACGTTGATTTTTTTCCAACCCTTGTGCCGAGCCTACGGGCCTGGTCAGAAAAAAACCTTCACCAAGCTATGCGTAACAGTCGATTTCCTGCCCTTTCCAGGCCATGGTTACCTTAGGTTAGATCAAAGTTTATTAAAAACGCCCGAAACTGGACAAATAGGGTTGTAGACAACTGGGCACAAAATCTTCAAGAACCGATGCGCCATGGTCGATATACGATCCTTTACAGAATATAGGGTCTTTGGATCAGTTCAAAGTTCACCAAATACGGCCATGTCAACTTGAAATTAGTTTGCTGACAGGTTCATGCTCCAAGCCTATGGAACTGATTGGCAGCAATACCTTTACAAATCTGGGCGACATGGTCGATAAGCCATCCTTTCCAGAACATGGTAACCTTAGCACAGGCGGATCCTGGGAGGGGGGGTCACGGGCCATGGACCCCCAAAAACTCTGAGAGTATGCTTTGCCCCCCCCCCCTCAAACATTCCCAGAACTTCATAAAAGTTTGGTCTACTTACCGTCCGTTTTAACTTGGCTGGTGCGTTACCAAACATTTCTTTCCGTTTCGGAAAAAAACTTCATGACGAGAAGTTGGCAGCGATTTGAACATCAAAACAAAACGCATGTTGACGCGGCTTAGCCATACTCGGCTTACGTTACGAGCTTTGTAAACATGCATACTGTATGAAGAAGATTTAAAAGCATTTCGGTGCTTGAATGGTGTCCCTACTAGGTACTCGCGAGAAGCACCATGCAATGGACCTCGGATCCCACACCAGCCAGCTGGCGACGAACGGCTGCCTCCCCCCCCAAAAAAACTCCAGGCTAGATCCGCCCCTGAACCTTAGTTTAGGTCAAAGTTCACCAAAAACACCAGAAACCGGAAAAGGGATGCTTTTAGCGATTTTGGGCGTTTTTGGCAACCTTTTTGATCGGACCCAATGCCACCATGTCCTGGAAGGGATAGATTATCTCTGTGGGGCATTGATTGATGACGATTTTGTGTCTATGAGTCCCATAGGCTCGGAGCTTGGGGTTGTCTGCAAACTAATTTCAGGCTCTTTTGGCCGGTTTGTGGTGGCTTTTTACCTGACCCAAAGTCACTACGTTGGGGAGATGATAGAATGTCGACTTTGACGTTTCGATCACTTAAGTTTTTTACCATTAGTCCCGTGCACTCGGAGCATGTGATTGTCTGCAATCCTATTTTCCCGGTAGTCGCCGTTTTTAATTGACCTTTGACCTGACCCAAGATCAACATTTTTCTGGAAAAATTGGGTTACCAACGATGGCGCGTCGATTGGTTAAGGTTTTTCTGCAAACTACTAACTGTTCTGTTCTGTTCAAAGGACTCAGGTGGTTTGGGCCATTTTTTGTGACCTTTGCCCTGATGCAGTCACCATGTTCTGAAATGAATATATTTGTATTATGGCACATCGTTTGGCAAAGGTTTGCGCTGATTGGTCTGCAAGGCTCAGGGCATGGGGTTGTCAACAAACTTATTTTACGTGGTGTTGGACGATTTTTGGTGATCTTTGACCGGATCAAAAATCGTCATGTTTTGGAGACTGTAGGTTATCAATCAGATCGGCCATTAGTATCGGCCATAAATAAAGGTCTAGGTTCAAATCAGCTTCAAAGCTTCTCAGCTTGGGGCCGTATGCTGCTGGCTTTGGAGCTTTTAAGCGTTTTTTTTTTTTACTTTTGATCTAACCCAACCTCAGATCGCCTATGTTGCATCAATCGGTGAAGGTTTTGTGCCGATCGGTTCTACAGGCTCGGAGCATGGGTTGTCTGCAGCCAATTTGGGTATTTTTGAGCCTTTTTGGTAAATTTTGACCTTACACAAGTTCATAGTTCTGTAAAGGACAGTACATCAACCATGGCGCATCGATTGGTGGAAGTTTTTTCCCGGTCTGTTCCATAGGTTTCGAGCATGAGGATTGTCTGCATCCCCCTTTCTGATTTTTAGTATTTTGTTGGTCTTTAACTCAATTCAAGACCACCTTATCCTAATCATGGCAATTATTAACCAAGCAGCATCGAACGGTGAAGATTTTGTGTAGATCAGTACCATATACTTGGAGCATGGGTTTGTTAGCAGGTTTTGTCGGCTGTTTAGTCCCTCCCTGTCATAGCAGTGAATTAGTACCGTCTGTTGTCTTGTTTGAACATGACGGAGGTCAACACGCGACGGAGGCCGCACTGGGGGGGGAGCTGTGCAAGAATTGTTAGATTCAGTCAACGCAAGAGAGGGATCTGCGGAACGCTGTGCATGACAAGTAATGGAAGCAAATGATTATGTCTGGGCTTAAGCTTCTGGCGTGGTTTGTAACGTTCATTTGATATCCGCATGCGCTTCGTGTTCGCTGACCCAAGCACAGCAGGTTAGGTTAAACATGTGTTCAGCTTTCAGGTTTGCCGGTGCAATACGTTGGGGAAGACACTCAGTCCCAGGCGTTAATGCGTTCGTTTGTGAGTATCTGAAGCCAGTAATGTTACTGGTAAGGCTCATTTGGTCCGCAGTTGGGTAGAGTGGCAGGACCTGGTGTTCAAACTTATTTCACAGTTGTGGGATTGCATTTTTGGGCATGTGTGGTGCTTCAGGAAACAAGTGGAGTAATTTTGTATTGTAATTTCAACCTAAATCTAATCCACAGTAACTCTCCTGTTCTATCTTGAAATATTTGCCTGCGGCATTGAATATAATGAAAATGCCTCCAGCACAGTTGAGGCATATAACGGGTGCAAACTCCAGATCCGGTTTTCACTGTGAAGATGAGCAAATATAAATAATATGTTTTGTTGCTTTGAGACATGAAGAAGTCAAGGAAGAAGGCAGCTAGTACACTTTACAAACAATGCAAGTCCTCATTTCTGCTACCTTGCATCTTCCATCCCTGTTGTCTATCCAGCACTGGTCCCCAACAAATTATCACTTTACACTTAATGTTATCAAATGGTTTCTACTGACCTTGTACAGTGCCAGCTGCTAGGTCTAGCATGTAAACTCCTCAGAGATTGCTATTTCCATTTTGTGAATCTGGCATTTTGAACATTGAATGCAATCAAATCATACTCAAGCTATGCAGTTTACACTTCAATTGGATTGAGTTGAATAACCAAGAAAGTCAAATCTACATCTGTTTCTGGCCAACATGGCATCTACTCAGGAATTGTATTTGATTACTCTGGAGCTAAACACAAGTCTAGTTGTCAAAAATGGTTGCCCAGTATTTGATACAGCCATGACAAGTTGTAATCTTTGGTTGATTTATGTACTAAGTTTGGCTGTCTTGAACTTAATTCACTGTATTCAGGATCACAACTGTAGCAGACAAAAACTGTCTATAAGTAATATGAAGACATACACCTAACTGAAAGCTCATTACTGCCCAGAAGTATTTTGAGTTGCAGAAAGAACTCATACCTGTACATAGTTCATATGTTAATGCCTGGCAAAGAATATCTTATTTGTTTTTAGGAGGGATTATGTTGTGCTGGAACATGATCAATGGAACCAAAAATTTGGATGTGTTGGTGTTGTATGTGAAATGTTTGAGTATTGTTGTATTCATCAGTTGGTGAATTCAAAAATTAACCAGCACAAACATTGCTAATGATCTGATAACTTGACATTGTCATGATCAGTGTGACTAAGATCAATGCAGATATTCCACATTTGTATGACATTTTGAACTGAGATTAGATGACCATATAATGATCATCAAATGCCTCTCATAGCCCTGTCTTTTCTAAGACTTAAAACCCTCTGATTTATAAGCTAGACACTCACAAACTCAGGCACTCTTTTTCATGCAGACTTTCCTAAGGTCACCCAGGTATGCATGATGTTGAAATATCAGGTAGATGCTGCCACACAATTGGCCATACAGTGCTTAAGGTCAAGATCAATATAATCCACAAGTTATGCATGCCTGGTGTATATCAGAGCTATTTCTGGCACCAGTGTGGTTCAAATGGCTTTAAAGCAATGTTAGCATCCAGTGCAAACTTCAATTGAGAATGTTGTTTTGTGCTACATGTACAAGAAGTTGGACAGTTGTGCAAGTTATGATGAAGACAAGACTGTGAATCAATCAAATGATGTAATGATAACACCATAACTGAGCATGTGAATGCATGCAAACAATGTCAACTTGCAGATTACTGTGCAAGAACACTGAGAAGCAGCCAAAATGAACACTGATGCACTGGAACAATGGTGCTTTGAAGATCAAACTATAGGTATACTTACAGGTATACAAGTGGAAAAGACTGCTTAGACCCAAAAAAGTCATTGAGTGGGTATGCTCCTCACTACATCATTGATTGATTGTGTCATAAAGTTTATATTTATATTTATATTTTATATATAAGTTTACATTTTATGATGGTAGAGGTGCTGCCAACCTGGTGGTGCAAAATTTCAACCTGAGCACTCTTGTAGCACTTAAACTCGCCGAGAGATGACAGTGGCAGTGCTGGACATGGTTGCCAAAACAGATATGGTTAGGGGCTTGCATTTTTCCCCTTTGTCACTTGTATTCACATGCTCAATTTTAGCGATATTCTTCAGTTATTCAATTATAAGTTATTCCTGTATTGACTAGCAACCATATTCAACTCTTACATAATGTATCTCAAAACAGAATTTGTGTTTGAATCTTGCGCTGCCTATGCAACATTGATCAAGGTCCAACTGAAGTCCATTATATCCTGAAACCATGTTCACGAACGCCGGATATGAACGACTTGACGATTATACTCTTCTTAGCCTTGAACGCTGAATGGTCAATGGGCTGGTAGAAACTAGAGGGTTTTAGGTCCTGAGAATGGCAGGGCTGTGAACTACACTAAATGGTCTTCTAGATGATTGTTTCCATTCAAAAGCCGTGCAAATGTGGAACACTCCCTTGAAAGTGAATGCTATATTTTCATCACTTTTTATGTAACCATGCACCATAATTTTCCACAGGTCTCAACTAAGGAACCATGGAGCTTCTCAGAATCCATTTCCGGGGATCACCTCAACATAGACGTGACATTCGATTGAACTCAGATGAGGTAAGAGTTTTGCTGTTTGTCTAGCATATTGCTTCAGTCACTGGGAAATAAAAATTCACATTTTGAACTCTTGTGATCATACAGTGGGCTTCTCTGTCAAATTTTATGTGAGGTCATCCGTTGTGGATATGCGCCCTAGGTCAGATCGTGATAGCTGGGTCTCATTTGAGTGATAAGATGGCCAGGCAGGACCACAACATTGTCATATAACAATTTGGGTAAACATGGGACCCACAAGATCAGCTACATTGAGTTGCATGTATCAATGATCTCACAGAGCATCTCATGTACATTGTGTACAAGTTCACCAATAGTAACGCAGCACATATGTTCTTCAAGTTTTAAGCAAAGTCGTGGATTATAGCACTTGGTTTGCTGCGCGTGACTCGCTATTTGGGCCGTGCTGGACCAGGTGGTGGTGGGCCGCTCGGCGGAGGCCACCTGCTGCATCCCGGATCCGCTCATCTCGCGGCAGCACGTGCGCCTCGTGCGCCAGCTGGACACCTGGACCGTCACGGATCTGGTGAGTGGCCGAGGACGGCGCTGCCCGCCCGTGCGCCCCCACCCAGTGTGTATGGGGTCGCTGAGTAGGGACCGCACACGGGGTCGGCCACGTCTGGTGACATCTGGGCTCTGGATCACGCGTTATCAATTCCTTTGAACCATATGTATTTCATGTGTGGCCCATCTTACAAGAGCTGTGCAGTTTGGTCTTAGACACTGGAGCCTTTGTGTCATCATCCCGACTTCTGAGGTGAATGTGAGTACCGCGGACGCTGGCTGTCAGTGCCTGGCCTCGTAGAGCGGATGTGAGGCAGACTTCCGTGATACGGCGGCTCACTGGCGCTGTGATTCCTCGTGGCCACCGTCTTGCGCCACCGGCTTTGCCATGGCTGCTGATGACAGCACATGGGAGGCATACACTACGCTGATCTGCAGGTGCCCGGCGTGTTTCTTTCTTGCCACGTCCGCACTCGTAAGTCAATGTCACCATTGGCTGATCGCTGACCTCACGTCAGCCGCCCAGCGTCCGCCGGCCTGCCTGACCCCCTGCGGCGCCGGCAGAGCATGAACGGCGTGCTGGTGAACGGCGCGCGCCTGGTGCGGGGCGAGCCGAGCCCGCTGCGGCCGGGGGACGAACTCCAGCTGGACCCGGCCGGCCAGTACCGGTACCGGGTCGCCGAGGACGACCTCTTGCCGCCGCCCGTCAAACGCGCGCTCGCCACGTCAGTACGGGGCCGCACGTGCTCAGACTGTGTCACTTGTGCAGCCAGAGAGCGAACCAGTGCGCCGTTCGTTAGACGATTTCCGGTCGCTTTGGCAGTGTTAGTCCCAGGGTGTTGCCGCCCCCCCCCCCCCCTAGTTTACGTTCGTATCACCTTGGTAGATGCTACTTGGCTTACCAACTTGGCAGTGCATGGAATGGCTCATTTTCGTTTCTCAATATGATTCATAGTATTGTCTTTTTGGGGGTTGTTGAAGCATGTTCTGCTTGCTCTGCTTTTTCAGTGCTGAGCATCAGCGAAGGGTGCGAGAAGAAAAGGAAAGGCTAGAAGCAAAGCTCAGAGAAGAAAACGAGCAGCAGCTTCAAAAAATGCAAGAAGAGAAGGAGAGGCTAGAGGCGAAGCTCAAGGAGGAAAAGGATCAGCTGGAAGTGCGTGTTACTCTGTTTGGACCATGCCAACAGCGGGGTTCAGGCAAACATTGCCATGGCAATAGCAAGGTTGTTCTGTTTCCAACTTTGATTGATAACTAGCGAATTCCTCGATTCTTTAGGTATTTTCTTCGAGCCAGAACTAGGTATTAGAGATGTGATGAACTATTCAATGAGTCATCGTGGTGCAGATGAGTGTGGTGTGTAGGTACATGTGGTGTAGGTAAGTCTTTTCCACTTAAAAGTATACCAATAGCTATAAGCGAGCCCATTTCAGTATATCTGATGCTTGCTTCAATAGTTTCAATTGTGCTACATTCCCTTTAACGACCTAGTTTGCTCCGATCAGTCAGGCCGAGATTGGCGCATTATGTGCCGTTCTGGTCGTACCAGAGCCGGCCCTGCCCCGCCAATCTCGCTGGGACTGTGCGGTGTGTGAAGCGTGACTGGAGCAGCTGTCACCGCTCAGTACGCTGGCCCTGCCCCGCCATCCCCGCGGGGATTGTGCGGTGTGAGGAGCGTGACTGAGGTAGCTGTCGTCGCTCAGTACGCTGGGCGCGCGGTGCCGGCCTGGCCCACTAACCGGAGGCGGCGCCGTTACAGGCGCGGCTGCGGCAGGTGCAGGAGGAGCTGCGGGGTCAGCAGGAGCAAGCCGAGCGGGAGCGGGAGCTGGCAGAGCGGGCGGCCCAGGTCAGCTGGGACGGCCGCCCGGCGCCGACCACCGCCGGCCCCACGCACACGACCCACCGCCGGCCCCACGCACACGGCCCACCGCCGGCCCCACGCACACGGCCCACCGCCGGCCCCACGCACACGACCCACCGCCGGCCCCACGCACACGGCCCACCGCCGGCCCCACGCACGCCGCGCCGCCCGGGACGGCTGGCCGGCTCTCCCACTCGTTAACTCTCCCATTGTCTTCATTTGGCTGTTCTTTGCCTTGGTCGACAAGGCATTACATTTGGCAGTCTGGACATGTCATCCTGGCAGGCTGTAATATTGCTCCGTGTCGCTCATGTGTCTAGGTAATGGCGTTGAGTGACATCTGGTAGGCGCGACTGGGGTGTCCGCAGTCTTGGAGGTTTTCTTGCATACCACTCGCATAGGTTCGATCATTGTGAGGGGACGCCGCACATCGTGGTCGAACTCGCTGATAAAGAGCGTTCTTTAAACATTTCCCCCTATTACCCTGTGGTGCTTAGCGGCCGTGAGCAAAGTTATGTGGACGGTTCTGAAAGCGACTTTACATCAGACATCTGAATTGTATGCTGCGTATGCCGCTGCCAGGGTGAAACTATCAAGTATTAAAATTCGCACCTACTAACGCAACAGACTTTACCATAGGAACGGGAGGAGTACGCCACGAGCATGGCATCATTGAAAGAAGAAATGGAAAAGAAGGAACGTGAAATGGAGGATGAAAAGGTCTGTTTTGATGATTCTAGGTTGATTTTTGTCCAGGTATCGGGTTTTGTAATGAAATCAGTGTTTTAGCACGCACTATGAAAGCTTTCATCAACGTGCAAAACCAGCCGGTGGGTAAAGCCTCTGGTTGGTGGTAGCATTTGCCATGCGGCTGGGGCTCTCTGTATTGATTTTCATGCCGTTATGACCCTCGGAGAAACGCACACTACGCCTGCTGTCTTGTTCCAATTTGTTACATACCAGCTGTGATAGCGTCATACCACGCGTCCGTGTCACCGGGCCTCCGCGACACGCGGCCGCCGGTGTGCCGCGCTAGCGTGACGCACTTGTGACGGTGTGATGTACTTATGACGTGTGACGGACGTGTGACGGTGCTACCGGCGTGTAACGGTATGACGAACGCGTGACGGCTTGACGGATGTGCGATGGTGTGACGGACGTGTGACGGTGCTACGGGCGTGTAACGGTGTGACGGTGCGACAGGCCTGTAACGGTGTGACGGGCGCGTGGCGGTGGGACGGACGTGTGGCAGTTTGACGTAGCTGTGATGGTGTGACGAACGTGTGACGGTACTACGGGCGTGTAACGGTGTGACGGACGTGTGACGGTGCGACTGGCATGTAATGGTGTGACGGACGTGTGACGGTTTGACGGATGTGTGATGATGTAACGCACTTGTGACGGTGTGACGGACGTGTGACTGTTTGACAGATGTGTGATGATGTGACGGACGTGTGACGGTTTGGCGGGCGTGTGACGGTTTGACGGATGTGGGATGATGCGACGGACGTATGACGGTGCGTCCCATGTCCGGCGCCGATAGAGGGCGCGCGAGGAGCGTCTGCGGCTGCAGCTGCAGGAGCAGGAGGCGGCGCTGAAGGCGCAGCTGTCCGCCGAGGTCAGCCGACTCCAGCAGGAGCGCGACGCCATCGAACACCAGCTCAAAGGTCAGCAGCCGGGCGCGGCGGGCGCCCGGGGTGCCGCCAGTGACCGGACGGGGGTGCTGTCGGGCGTCAGGGACCGGTTGATGGTCATGTGAGATCAGTGACCCCTGGTGGCGGTGTTGTCGCGGGTCTTGGTGCGAGGAGGTGTTCCTGAAGGTTCGTGAACTGGCGGGGGTACTGTCGGGAGGTCAGTGTTGCGAGCGTGCGGTCGGTGGTACTGTCGGAGGTCAGTGGTGGAGCGGGCGAGGGCACTTTCGGGAGGCCAGTGTTGCGAGCGGGCGGTGGTGCTGTCGGTGGTCAGTGGTGGAGCGGGCGAGGGTACTGTCGGGAGGCCATTGTTGCGAGCGGGCTGTGGTACTGTCGAAGCCAGTGTTGCGAGGGGGTTGGTGTACTGTCGGAGTCAGTGGTGGAGCGGGTTGGTGTACTGTCGGAGGTCAGTGGTGGAGCGGGTTGGTGTACTGTCGGAGTCAGTGGTGGAGCGGGTTGGTGTACTGTCGGGAGGTCAGTGGTGAAGCGGGCGATGGTACTGTCTGGATGTCAGTGTTGCGAGCGGGCGGCGGTACTGTCGAAGGTCTGTCGGAGATCATTGGCCCACTGCTCGTGTGTCAGGGGCCGGTGGCTAAGTGAGGATGTCCTCAGAGGCCATTGACCTGTCTGTCGCCGCTGGTTGTCGTGAGCAAGGATAAGACACATTTTTCTCGGGCGGTGGATTCAACGATGCTGCCTCGAAGCAAAGAAGTGGGAGTATGTAAAAAAGGGCAACACTTAGTCGGAAACCACGTAATTTCGCTCCGTGCATGCCTTGTCTCTCTGCACTTACTCGTCTCCTGCTTCCATTGGCATAAATTTGATATGAGACTCACTGAAAATCAGGAGAATGGCTACACATGGCCGGCCAACACAGCTAGGAGAGGTGTGGTCACTCTGTTAGGTTCTTCTGCCGGCTAGGGCCGTTGCTTCCGGCAGTGATGTGATCGAAGACAGCTCCATCCGGACGTTCCCATGTTACCATATATAAAACAAGGTAGAGTTCTGACATGCAATTCATTCGCATGACGTGTGCAAGTGAGGAAAGTTGGTATGCATGAAGTGGGGAGGGTGCAGAAAAGGAGCAGACTGAGCCCCGGGTTACTTCGCATGACGCCTACACGGCCAGCCCGTCGGAGAGGCCGCGTCACGGGTTTCGCGGCAACATTTTCCACGGGTACCTCATCCACGAGACCACCATCCACGGGAACCCCCGCCGCTTCACGTCGCGTTCAGTTGCATATGTTGCTGATTCGTCGTCTTGGTTCAAGTGAGGTGCCCGTAGTCCACGCAGTACTTCGACGCATTCGCATTGTATTGGCAGTTCATATCATAGCTCGTTATTACCTGCTGGTAGGCCTTGTAACGACAACACGGCCTTGGCCATCAACACGGCCTTGTAACAACACGGCCTTGGCCATCTAAAGGGAT
The DNA here is from genome assembly GCF_011947565.3 of Pollicipes pollicipes. Lineage (NCBI taxonomy): Eukaryota > Metazoa > Arthropoda > Thecostraca > Pollicipedomorpha > Pollicipedidae > Pollicipes > Pollicipes pollicipes. The sequence continues at coordinate 9,619,135 of NW_023596921.1, read as the reverse complement.
TTCGTACGAATTCGACTAATGTGTCGTCTTGAGCGTTTGGCGGACTGTCCATAGCACTCCTGACCTAGAGTTGGGCTCGTCCTGTTTTGGAAGTTGCTTGACACACGCCACCTAGCAACATCCAACAATCTGCCGAGCGTCGTGCTCCGCCGTGGGTGACGTCACATGTTCGTCTGCACATGTGACACCAGACCTTTCTAGCGCGCTGATACAGATTGGAAACACGTGTTCAGATCGGGAGGCAGGCGCCCAGCGAAAGCTGCCGGCTCTGAGCGGATGACCGTTGTCGGTAGGTGGCGCTGCGGTCGGCCGTTCTCGCGCCCTGCCGCGAGCACGTGGCGGCCGGACGGCGAGCTGGCGCGCCGCCAAAGCACGCTCCTCGGCCGGCGGTGGTGGCGCCTCTGGCGGCGGCGCGGCCGACTACCCGTGCGGCGCGTGCGGTGACGAGTGCGAGGGCACGGCGTGCGTGGCCTGTGACCGCTGCGAGGAGTGGCACCACCTGAGCTGTGCGCACCTGAGCGCGCCTCAGCGGCGCAGTCTTGACGTGATCCAGTGGTTCTGCGGGCCGTGCCGGCGCCGGCGCCGCGCCAGCGCCCGGTGATGACCGGCGCCCCGGCGTGGGGCCTCGGAGCGGACCCGTTCGGCTTGTGGTGCGCTCGGGTGCTTCCTGCTCGTGTCGCACAGTGTCCGCTCCGGCGCGAATGTGTTCTTAAGGCTCGTGAAGACAGGTGCCAAATAAATCTTGAGCTTTCAAAAGTTTTTATGTGGGTGCGCCAGCGAGCCTCCGTGGAAGCCCTGGGTCGGTTCCTGGGCTGAAGCCGGCAGGGGAAGCACGCACGTGGCGCCGGCGCGGTGCGGTGACCGCAAGAGCAGCTTTCCCTCCAGCAGTCGCACATCACGTTTATCCGTGCAGAGCTGGGGCTCACTACGACCGGCATGGGTGACCAGTTCGCACTGTCTCGGTGTCACGGTGCTGTCCTGGGGCGTTTTGGCGCGGCTTGTGCGGCGCCAGGATGGGTGTTATACCTCAGACGGGGAGGGCAACTAACTATGGCCGAAGACTGTACGACAGCCAAGTGCAGCGTGAAAATGAAGAGGGACGAAGTGCATGCTGTGATGGATTGCCTCACTGAGAAAGAGAAAAACAACCCGTGTTACTGCCGCGTTTTTTACATGCTCGCATGTACTAAGACGTCTGGGCTACACGGCTGCTAGGGAGGCTGGCGTGCTGGTTATAATTTGCGTCGAGTATTTTATGTCAAACCTGCCCATTTTATCCGGTTAAGCAAAGGAAAATCACTCCGGATCGACTCCCGCGATGCAACAGTCGACGCGGAAGTACAAAACAGGATGTTTGCAAAAAAAGAAACACACGGGCAGCGCACAGAATACCGACGGGAGCGCTGTGACAGACAGGACGGAGTTGTGGCCGCAGTGCCAGTCCTCCGGCTGAGAGTGGCAGCCGTGGGAGCGGGCACTCCACCGGACTTGTCGGGCGAAGCTGTCCTGCACGCGACAGACGGACCGCCATCCGTCTGTGAAAGTCCGTGAGCCCATGTTGTCTTAAAGTGAAATAATGGGTCGATCACAATGGTGCAGCTGGTTGTAGTCGGAGGTACATTTGGTTGTAGTCGGAGGTGCGGTTGGTTGTAGTCGGATATGCAGTTGGTTGTAGTTGGAGGTGCAGTCTGTTACGGTCGGGCTGTGGCTTACGTCATTGAATTCCTGGTAGCGTATGTTGGTGTGTTTCTGTCCCGTGGTCTTTGACGGCTCTGGTTGCGTCTAGGATGAAGCCAAAAAAAATCGCGAAAGACGCGGGAATGTGTGTTTGTATCTTTATCTGCCCGTGTGAATGGGATCACTGCCCAACATCCGTTTCACCCTGCATCAAAGCACCCGAAAGCCTAAATTTCTACTTCTTTTCACCCTGTAATTGTGTGAATTGCCATGGCTATACTATGACGCGAAACATCTGCCAGTGAAGAGTGCTGCAGCCTGGCAATGATCACTGCGACCATCTCCCCGCGTCGCGCAACTGTGACTTGAGCCCTGCCCGTCTGTGACGACGCCCCTGCGTTTCTGCCGCGACAGAGGAGCTGGTGGCCACTAACAAGGAGCGTCAGCAGACGGCGGCCGACATGCAGGCCCGCTGCGCCGCCATCGAGACCCAGCTGGGCGCGCTCGACGCCAAGCGTGAGCTGCTCGAGACCCAGCTAGCCGCGACGGTGGGTCAGACGGACGCGCCGCCCGCGCCTGCGGGGCTGTCGGGGTGTACGCCCCCCCGGCAGGTGACGGCCGGCGGATGCTGTGCGTGTCACGCCGTCAGAGCGTGCATGAGTGTTCTGCAGAGTGGCGCCTCGCCGCCATGCTGCTCTTCTCTAGATCCGTGATGTACGGTGTAGTGTTGGCTGGTAGTATGCCGCGCCTGCTCACGTGTGGGTCGTCGTTGTCCCCCTGCCCAGGTGTGGCAGTTGGATGTGTGCGCCGAACGATGGGGGGGGGGGGGGGAGACGGCGTGTACCCGATACGCCGACTGCTTCCGCGCCCGATCACCGGCGGTCGCCCCTCCCTCTCCCTTGGCTGCCGGCGGTGTCCCTGGTGCGCTCGCTGACAGCCCGCCCCGGCCGCCAGGAGCGCGAGAAGGAGGCGGCCTGCGGCCAGCAGTTGGCCGCCCGCCAATCGGTGCTGGACGGCTTCGACCAGCTCATGGACGCCGAGCTCACCTGCAGTGTCTGCTCTGAGCTCTTCTTCAACGTGAGTCGGCCGCGACGCCGCACCGCTGTGGCCAACCCGGGCGCCGGCCCGCTGTCTGTTCGAAAGCACAATATTTCTATGATTTCACGACGCGTGAAACGCAGGGTCTTTGGCTCCCCTGGTGTCGCAGTCTTACGTCGATTGTAGGACCTGCATCAAGGAAAGGGAAGTAGACGCAGGTGGGCCCAGCCGTTCGCTCAACTCTGTAGGGGTGTCTTTGTCGGGACGCCAGTGCTCATCGCCGCCGCCGCCGCCATCTCCGGCAGGCGCTCACGCTGAACTGTACGCACACGTTTTGCGCGTCGTGTATCAACGAGTGGACCAAGCATCGCCCCAGCTGCCCTATCTGCCGCGAGCCAGTGACGTCACGTACGCGCAGTCTCGTGCTGGACAACTTCATCGACGGCATGGTGGCGCGCCTGGGCGGCCAGGCGGCCGAGCACCGCGCCACCGTGCGCCGCGAGCGCGAGGCGAGCGGTGAGCGCGCCGCGCTCCACTCGGGCGTCGTGGGAGGACGTGTTCATTGGTCGGGTCGCGTCGGATCGGGTCGGGGGCAATGACTTCATTGGTCGCCGTTCACTTAACCGCATAGGCGTTTGTAGTTGTCGCACATTGGCGAGTTTAATGACTGGATGCGGTTGTGCTTGGGTGTAGCTGTGTGTGAAGTGTTTGGGGTGGTGTGTAGGTGGGTGCAGCCGTGTTTTCGTGCTAGTAGATGTGCGTTGTGCGTTTGCTTGCCCGTCATAGTCCTGATGGTCGTGGGCAGAAGTGACTCGGTGATTTTGACGTGATCGTGCCTGTAACAGCGGCGGCGGCGGCGCGGCCGGCGCCAGCAGCGCGCGGAGGTCACGCCGCCAGACGTCGCCAGCAGCACCAGCAGCAGCGCCAGCAGCTGCAGCAGCAACATCGGCAGCGGCAACAGCAACAGCAGCAGTGGCGGCAGCGACAACAACAGCAGCAGCAGCAGCAGCAACAGCAGCAGCAGGCCAATCGCGGTGGTTTCCGTGGCGCCACGCCGCTCCAGACGCGCGCCACTGCCGCCGCCGCCAGCCGGGCTGGCAGAGGTTAGTGTGGTCTGCCGCCACCAGTTGTGATCAGGGGCTTGCTGTCTCAGTGTTAAGGCGTCCACTTTTTAGAACTCGAGCTTCATTCTTTTTACGTACAGTCACGACAAGCGTGTTCATACGTCTTGTGCATCATTCCTGCTCCGGCTGTGACAAACTGGCGTTACCTTGCTTCAGGGGCAGCGGCGGCGGCGCGCGGCCGGGCCCGGTCCGCTGCAGGCCGGTCGCCAGCCGGCTAACATCGACAAGCGAAACGCTGGCGGCGGCGCTGACGGCGGCGCTGGCGGCCGGCGCCAACCCCACCCACCCCATCGTCATCGACGACACAGGTGAAGTGGCGTAAGTGAGGGACGGCGACGGCGGCCTGCCCTGAGCTCCAGGCCTCCGTCCGTATTCCTGCCCGCACTCACGTCCTTTCTGTCCTTGTCCGGCGTTTTGGTAATGCCATCGTGACCCTACCGGTGGTCCGGTCCTACTGTTTCCTCCCCGCGCTGTGCCTCGATCTTCGCTCTCCTGAACCGGCGGAGGGCCTGCCCGACGCTGCGGACCTCCCCTCCTGGCTGTACCCGGCGCTCTTGTCCTTGCGTTCCCCTCCGTACCCAGAGCTCCACACCTCCGCGTCTCCCCGTCCTCAGGTCAGGCCATACGCACATTTGCCTGCTCCCCGTATGAAGTGGCCTTTTCTTGTCCCGCCCCGCCGTCCGTCGCTGTTGCTTTTTGCGCCCTGCGCTGTTCGCCAATCTGTAAGAGTGTGTGTCATGTGCGTAGAGCAGGTACCACAGGTATGCCCCAGCTTGCTGGTGGGAGCGGTGCTTGTCTTGGCATGCGTGTGTCGCCCTGTCAACAGTTGTATTGTACGCACACTTACCGCGCCCTTCTGTGCGTGGCAGCCTACTACCTGCAGCACAGGCAGTGAGTTTGGGCCCTGGCCTGGTCGGCGGACGGGCCAGTCCTGACGGCTCGCGGCACCCGGAGCGCGACTGGGAGACGGCCAGCGAGCGCTCCGCCGCCGCCAGCCGGACCGACGCCAACTCCGACTCCGACCGCGACTCGGACTCGGCAGACTCGCGCTCGCGGCGTGACTCCGGGTCAGCCGCCGGCGGTGGAGATCGCTCGAACTCGGACGCGACGACGCACGACCCCAGCTCTGACTCGGCGGAGTCGCACAGCCGCAGTGACTCCGAGTCGAGCGGCGGCGGTCGGGACTCGGACGAGCGGGATGGCGGCACCTCGGCCGACAGCGGCACAGTTCGGGGCTCGAACTCGAACGACGAAGGCGGTCGCGGCGCTGCCAGCGACCTGGGCACAGAGGACGGCGCCAGTTCGCAATCGGCCGACACGGCCAGCGAGAACGACAGTGATTTCAGCTTCACCACGTGGACGCACGATCGACGCTGGAGCGACTCGGGCGACTCGGGCGACGCCTCCGTGGACGGCACCGGCGCCTACTACGGCGGCTACGGTCGCTGCTACGTGTGCGGCCGGCGCGGCCACTGGGCGCCAGGCTGCCCGTTTCGCTGAGGGGCCGGCACCGGAGCGCTGACAGCGGACGGGTGCCCGGATATCTCCCGTGGCGGAACTCGAACGATGCAGCGATGCCAGGCTGTTATGGCAAATACGATGCCGCGGGCTGTGTGCTATGGTGCCTAGAAGACTTGGCTATGTTCATCAAAGTCTTGACTCAGGATTTTCAGCAGTGCGAAAGAAAAGACGCGATCGATCGACAAGTTGTGGTTTGGCTTTTGAAGTGGTTTTGGCCACGTTTTGACCCCACAAGCCCGCTGTGTCATCTGTGCTATTTATTGCGTTTTAATGGGAGGTCAAAGTGCACGTCGATGAATAAATACTCTGTTGACGTTGATTGTAGCGGTTCTGTCTACGGGAAGATGAACATGAATAGTTTATTACCCTGCAGACAACTGGAGCCGGCTCGTCGGTCATAGCCGAACACGTCACATTTACCGGCCGTGGCGTCAACGCGCTGTGGGCGGGAGGAGCGGGACGTGAGGGTTCTCGCAGGGCGTTTCTTGCGCGTCCTTTGCCATCCCCTTCCCTCGCTCCGCCTGTGTCCGGGCCGGGGCACGTGGCGCAGGGGCGCAGTACAGCGGCGCGGCCCTGTCGGTGCCGGCGGGGCGGCGTAGACTTAATATCGTAATCATGGCCGAGCCGCCGATCCAGCCGGATCAGGCGGAGGGCCGCAGTCGCGGTCGCCCTCATACGCGCAGTTACGGCACAGAAACAAACACACGGCGTTGGCCGCTTGGGTATTGCGAGTGAGGCGCACAGATATACGTTGGTCACGGGTGGGTAGGTGGAACGATCAGACGCGGGAGAACTGCAAACCCCAGCACACCAGCGGTCAACGTGCTTTGGGACTTGGGCAAGGATCAGGCTCTACCGGCCCTCGAGGAGACCAACTGCAGTAACTGTGCACTATGAATTCAGTGACCCCGCGTTGTATCCGCTTTATGTTCGAATTTAGTGACACCGTGTTGTATCCAAGTCAACTCTGGGGTTGACATCTAGCGCGCTGCTTGCGGCTTAAGTGGTCTGCAGTGGTCTAAGCGGCGATCATCATTGAAATATCATGAGAAGATTGATATGCCATTGCATATTTCATTTATCTGTAGCACGAATGTTAATGCACAAAAAACGAAAAATACGACAGTGCCTATGCCATGCCCTATACCACTCGAGGTAATAGGATAACATGATGGTTTCCTAAACTTGATTTTTTATCACATTAAAAAAGAAACAGTAGTAGGTGAATATGTAAGTAACCGAACCAAAAACAAATATTGGATTTAGAGAAAGGCATTAGCCTAATAACGTTGTCTTTGATGTAAACGCAGCTTACTGAACGTATAAAAACCGCCGCGTAGATATGCCATTATGCTGGGGTGCTCTCGAAAATGGGTCCTTTGTGTTAACCATTTTGCACCGCAATGTTTAACGGAAGAAAATATGAACGGCTGGTACATGTGTAGACAAAGCTGCTAACATGCTACGTCGACCACTATTTCTGGATACACGAAACATTGCGGATAAAAGATACTAATATCCCAAACACATACATGGGTGTTAACTTTGTAAACGTCCGCTTCATCTTTTGATTTCAGGGCGTCAGATTTACACACAGGGTATTCACTGTACTGTATCCTTAGCCACCAAACTCCATAACGGCAAGACGTGTCGTGTTGATTAAGGTCTGTTCTATTACGTGATCAAAATGTTCGGCCTCGACGGCTCAAACACACATAAATGCACTCGGCAAACTGCTCACAGAGTTCACGTACTGAACCATGGGAATCGCTCGAAATTTGTATTCTCTTGTTGCTTTAACCTCAGCGACTGTCTGCAGCTGTCTTCACAGGCGTGGTCCTGCAGGTCAGCCCACAGAAAGACGTTGGGTGGTGACAGGTTAGCGAATGAGCTCGCCCTATCCTCGCCGACGAGGCTCTCCTGCGAGGAGGCCCCGGAGCTACCTGAAAAAGATTATCAAATTCTATGGAATTGTTTAATCTGATGCCCCAACTGTGTGTTAGACGAAGCCATACATCCCTGAAAAGCTTTTTTAGGCAACACAGCACTTTAATGGACAAATTCCATTGACGTAGGTTCAGGTATAAGGGTTAGACCGAGGTCAAAACCAGCCTGTTAGTTTCTGGTGCTCATTTCGAATCTATTGATAGCAACAACTGCATTGTACACATTCCATGGACTTCTTAGAGGTCAGAATATGTCATTGACCTCAAATGACCCGGGTCAGCTTTCGCCTTTAGAAACACGCTGCCTAGCGTAATCTTTGTCGCTTATTTAACTGCAAAATTCAGAGCAGTCTTCTATTATCTTGGCCACCATGACCTTCAAAATGTCAAACAAGGTCCCTGACGTTAGATGAACATGTGACCTTTTGCTTAGGAACAGTTATCTAGGGTCCTGGGGGTACTTTGGAGACCGGCCTGAGATTTGATATTGTTTGACCTTATTTGACCCGAAGGTCATGACCTAGGAACCACGAACTTTGTCCTAAGTGAGCTCACGTTCCCCTCAATACATCTAGTAAATTTGGTGTTTCTAGCTTCGTTAGTTCGCGAGACGGTTTTGTACGCGCGATTTCACGTTTCTGTACGGGCGTATTTAGCATAGACTTTTACGGTTCTGTACGGGCGCATATTCGAATGTTACAGATGGAGGGTGTGATTTTTATTTGACATGCTTTGTTCTATCAACAAACCAAATTTTGACGAAATCTGTACAGTCAACGAGTGCTCACTAAGAAGAAGCCTTGAACGACGTTAAACTCTCATCATTTAATAACGTGGGTGTTTTACAATGTCGCCCTTTGTGACTCATATTGTCGTAAATGGTGTTACTTCTCGTATCTGGAAGCCAAGGATCATTTCTTTCAGTGAGTAGATTGAATGTGACACGCGAACGCGCATCTGTAATATCGATTTCACACTATCAGCGTCACATTTTCAGGAGATGTGACATGTCTGTGAAGAAACCTCGGTCAAATACGTCCGTCCGTCTGATATCATACAAATTGTCACAACGCCGAAATACTGCGCATATGTCCAGGGCACCCCAAGTAGCATCTCTCAGACTCAAAATGACATATTGTCATTTGACATGTCATGTGGGAGACAACGCGAAATGCATCCGGCAGGATGTATTTTGCTGACTTCCTTGAGCTTTGCGGCATATTACAACGCCTTTGTGCCGTTTTATGTATCTGTCATCTATCTTTATGTTTAAGAGCCTCCAAAATGCGTAAATCTGAGCGTCACAAATTGCCAATAAACGAAAAATTGTGCAAGTACATGATACATTTTTGTGCCAAATTTCGTCCTGATGGAAGGAGTTTTTAATTTTCGCTGACATGCAATGCATGCATGTTACACGTGCGAGGTTATTATTTCCAAGGTTTGGATGCTGCTGGAACACGAACATTTAAATGTCGCGGTATAATATTTGGTGGCTGGATGGAGCCATGCGAGGTGAATGTTTGTGCCAAATTTTGCGACAATCAGAGGAGTCTGCGAAGGTGGAAAAACGATCTTCAAATGTAACGTATTTAATTTGCATATCACATTTCGCATGATTAACTGTCATATGACATGTCATGTGACAGACAATGCCCAGATGCATCCTGTAGGATGCAGCATTCGTTAGCCGTGGTTTCATGTTGCGACGCTGCTGGTGTCGTTTTCATGCATATGTCATACATCCCATGCTTGAAAGCCTCTAGAATGCGTAAATTTAAATGTCACAAATCGCCACTCAACAAAAACTGCACACGTACATGATGTGATTTTTTTGTGCTAAATTTCAAGCTGATCGAAGGAGTCCCGCTGCCTTATAGCTGGCATCCAATGTCTGTATGGCAACGCGTGCAGGGATGTCATTTCCAAGTTTTCAAGGCTTCTAGAAAACAAACGTTTAGACGCCACGATCTTCTATGTGGCGGTTAGGTGGATCTTCATGAGGTGTATGTTTCTGTCCAATTTGAAAGCTTTTGGGTGCCCAATTTTTATGACCTTGAACTTCTACGGTTGTGTATGGGCGTGATTTCGAATGTGATAGGTGGAAGTGGGATTTTTTATGTGAGATGCTTTGCTCTATCAACGCGCGTGTACTATCAACAAATCAAATTTGGCCAAAATCTGCGCGGTTAGCAAACGTTTACCAAGAAAAAGCTTTCAACGACGTTGAACATTGACGATCCAATGGCGCGATTGTATTTTAATGTCGCACTTTGTGGCTGATATATTTGTAAATGGTGTAACTTGCCGAATCTGACAGCCAAGTCTCGTTCATATCGGTGAGTTGATTGAATGTGACACGCAAAATTGAATCTGTAATATCAATCTAACATGGCGAGCGTCACATTTCCAGGAGCTGTGAAATGTCTGTGAATAAACCTCGCTTAGATACGGGCGTCTGTTTGATGTCATACAAGTTGTTACAGCGCTGAAATTCTGCACATATGTCCAGGACACCCTAAGCAGCACCTCTCAGAATTAAAGTTATGTGCGTCTTGTTTTGCACTCAGCCAAATAGTCTGTAAACGACATGGCGTGGTTTTTAGCCCGCCAACAACAATATATTCGTAGAAAAGCCCACGCGCTAAAATTCAACTCGCACCATTTTTGTTGTTGCGTGAAATAAATGCAAGAGAAGCTGCGCGAGCGAAACTAACGCACGAAAGCAAAGAACCATAACCATAACGAGCGAAAAAGTGGGTGAAAACCTGTGGAGGAACAGATCTGGCAAATAGAATGGGTAAGGTTCATGATTTTGGTTCTACAACGAAAACGACAGTGTCCCACCCCTAAATATACATGATCCTAATAGTGGTGTGTTTAAGAAGCCTGCTATCTATACTCAGAGTTATACGATTGTATTCTTTTTTTGCCCAGTTTTCCTTTCCTGCCCAGCAATCCAGCATAGCAAGGATTAGGAGAGATTTTGAGGTGGTGGGGGGCGGGCTGAAATCAGCACTGTTGGGCATAGGTCACGTAAAAGTCTAGGAAGTATCTCCCTTGGCTACAGTTCCTTTACCCGTTCCAACTAAAATAGAATTTAGACTCTGACTGCCGTTCCAGCGCGCACGAACATTTGCGTCCGGTTCAGCCACGCCGCATCAGTTAAACATCACTGCTTCTCATTGGAAGTTTTGAACGGCCTCGTCCGCAACGTGCCGCAGGTCTCTAACCGCCAGCCGCCGCATTTGACTTCCGTTTCCATTCCGGCGCTCCGACGCATGTTTGTAGTTAACGCGTTCATCCGTGCAGAGCTGAATCTGCTGAGTTCAGTGACTACTTTCGATATCTGAAGCAGTGCACGTGATTGTTGAATGCTGCTGATGGATGCGATGGAGTTCTCGAATGAGGAGAAAGTGATGTATCTGGTCAGTGAACACAAGGATGTTGAGAAATCCCTGCTGTCTCTGCCAACTGAAATTTTGGAGCATGTCTTGTGTTTCCTGAGTATGGAAGATCTTGTATCTGTATCACAAGTATGCAGGAGGCTTCACGACGTCCATACTTCAGAGAAAGTATGGCAAATTGGCATTTAAGTCCAGGTGAGTGGTCTTGCTTAAGGTGTCATTTTGCTGAGAATGTTAACTTCCCAACACTGAAGATTTGGGGTGCTCCTACAGCTAACAAGTTAATGGCAGTTATAATTATTGCCAGATGGAACACAATGAGAACAATTACACAAAAGTATATCAGTTTGATGTATATGCATATGCATCCATATTTGTGGCTTGAAGGGATGTCAGCTACATCACTATCTGTACAAGCAGTTGTGAGGAGTACATCCTTTTTATGCAAACTTAACTGACTGCATAGTATGTATAAATGTATGTAAATTGCCTTTTTGATTTTTTGTGCTTATTTGTATATACATTTCTTAGTTTTTATAGTTTTTGTGAGGTTAGAGAAACATTGAAGGTCAGACCATGTGCAAATCAAAGGGAGGTAAGTGTCATGCATGTTGTATTGATAATTCTTACAAGGTATATCAAGCTTGTATTTGCCCTGGGTGATTTTTTTGTCAGGCAAATGTCACCATCATGAAGAAACATGCCTTCCATTTACCAAATGTGCAATTCACATACAACACTAAGTTTGGGGTGTGTTGCATACTGGGTGCGCTAGGTACAGTACATGTGTTTAAAAGCAGTGCCTGCAAATGCAGTGCAGCTTATAAGTTAGTTGTAAAGCACAGACTACCAAATGACTGAGATAGTGACACCCCTGGTCATAGCAATCACTTATGGTCTTCCTCATCAACCTCATTTGGGCCAGTTTTCACTTATTTTTCATTGCCTCATGGTGTAGTCATTCCAACAAGATGCAAAGTATTTTTTGACATTGTTTTTTCCATGCATCATGCTAAACTATTCCTTAAGCAAAACCTGAACTATCAGCAATCAATAGTAGTCACATGGATGAGACAGTGAATGGGTAGAGAATGTTGATGGATGCAATAAGTTGCAACTCCAACTCAAAGTTGATAGCATTTTGCCTTTGTTTTATTGTTTTAAAAGGCTTGTTGACTGTCTTTTTCATAGTCTAGGTTCAGGAACAACAGTGTATCCATAAGTGTAATTTGCTGCTCTTATGTCTTTAGTGTTGACTTTTCTTCTAATTTTTCATATCACCGAATTATGCCCCAGGACGGTTTATCCAGTTTTGCATTAACAATTTCTGTCAACCAATGTTGCAGTACATGGAGACGGGGCTGAGAATGAGTCAGCTGTTTGCAAACTCATTGGTGGCATTATGGCATATTGAAAGTCATATGGTGTCATACTTTATGGCAAGGTGCTCGAAATCATGCTCCTCATTTCTCGCCATTTCCAGAGAGGGTCTACATGCACTGTAATGTTTCAAAGACATCTACCACTTCTTTATTCAATCTTCATTGTATTGATCCACAGAGTTTCCCTCCAAGTCACGAATTCCGTCTCTGAAATGCTTGTCAGCATATTCAACCTGCTAGTGGGATGCTCAAAGCACTTGATCTATCACTATCCTGTGGGGCACTCTGTCAGGGTATCTAGATGACTATGGCCAGACTATCTCAGGTTCATGCAGCATAATGTTGATAGAAGTAACATTATCATTGCTTTCTGCATCATATTACAAACTGTTGCATTCATGCATACTACCACAAGTCTATTTCAGGATTTTAATTTCAGTCAATGCCCCCACCTTGTCAGATGCCTGTTTTCAGTTGCTTTTCAGAGTTAGCCATGGCGAAGGTATGGGAGGTTGGCAATTTGCAAAACATCATTTGATTGTATGCATCACTGCTCTCTGCATATTCCTTGTGAAGATGGTATTGATTTAATCACCCTCACTGCGCACAGTGCCTTGGCCAGGATTTTCTGAGACAAAAGCGATTCTAAGCCACGTCTTCCATCTAGTAGTCCTCCTCCCGAACCCCCTTTTCGCCTCAATGGCGACGCCGTTGTCTTTTTTTCGCAGGTACCCGCGCTTGGTGCAGCCCTCGTGCCGACCTGCCTTGCTGCGTGTGTTTGAGCGGTGCGGATGCAGCTGGCGGCGCACTGCGAGGTTCCGCGCCTCGGCTGGCCATCACCTGCGTACAGCCCTAGCCAAGATGGCTGACAGATGCTACACAGTCGACTGCCTGCCGGACCCCGCCATGGAGGAGTTCCGCAAGCTGGTGCCCGTCCATGGTACCCTGTTCAATCGGGATGCCCTTCTGGAGGTCATCTACTCGCGCCAACACCGTCCGTGAGTTGGATTACATAATCGGTGTGCTGTGGTCTCGGCAGTTTTCTTAGATTTATAAATTTGGCCAAGCATAAATTGCAAGGCGCATATGTGAAGCACTGCCATGTAGTATGTACTTCACTTGACCCGTCACGTGCCACTTCACAATTTTAAAGGATATGGTGAAGATCACCCAGTTACTGAAGTGTAGATTTCTTTGCACGCCATGATGGTTATTTGCGAAGCTTCTGAAACGTCTTGTCGTTCCAAGCGATAATTGAGTCGTATGGAACGCCGGCGGTAATTTGTGAAGGACCGTGCTGTCCTTGACGACAGTCTCGCCTTTTCATCTCAGTTTTAAATGACAGTTGTATCTCGGATATGTCTGTGAGACGCCACCAAGATTGGCTCAATTTCTTACTCCCAAGGGCCACTGCCATGCCTTGCTCGTGACTTAACGTCGATCGTCGCACCGTGCCAGCTTGTCTATATCGCACGTACCAGGCTGGTTTATCCACCATCACCATCATGCACTTATCGTATGTTCTGTTATCACGTAGCTAATGTAAAGACCAAACCAGCCTATTCGCTCCATCAGTTAAACTCATTGACTTGTAACTAAGCCCCGGACGTCGCACTTTGTCTTCGGAGCGAGAAAATGCTGTCTTAGGCACGTGTGTAACACTACCCGCTTTTGGGCAGGGATGATGACCTGTCTGTGCGCTACTACGCGCGGATGCTGTTCCGCGAGATCCAGCGAGACGTCGTGCTGCTGCCCATGTTCCGGGAGTACATGCAGCGGCCAGTGCAGCATCTGAACGTGCCCGAAGCCTTCTATCTGATGAGCCTCTGGATGGTTCCGGAGCAAACCGACAACCGAGAGTCCAATCTCCAGACGTGAGTCTTTTATCTCTTTTTGAATCGTCCGATCTCCTTATGGAGTCCTAGGATTTGCGCGGAAACATTCTGCCAGCTCGGTTGTGTTTCTGATGTGTATGAAGGTCATGCTAAGGGGTGCAAGTTTGCATATGTCAAGTCCCTTTTCTGTGTTTATTCGTGCGGATGACACTCGATTGCAGGCCGATGTTATCTACGGTTATCGAATCCACCTTTCCCTTTATCACTTGCTCCAGCCAAATATCACGATGTGTTGTGCTTTGCAAGAAAGGCGTGAACAGAATTTGACATGCATTCTAACAAGCGATTTGGTCGAATTTCGTGTTGTTTTTTGGTGCTGAATGTGGTATTTGTCCGTGCTGTTCAAACAGCGTGATCGCCGTGATCGCGTATATTATAAATCGCCGTCAGGGCGATGGCACACAAGGCCCTCATCTCTCCCATTGCTTACGTCTTAGCTTTTTAACGTTCGTATCCCTGTCTCTTGCCCCCCCCCCCCCTCCCCCGGAACAAAGATGAACTCGGATGTGCACGTGCGAGTCTTGACCTGGTGTGGCCTTTGCAGTTGCTACAGCAAGATCGCCGGCTTGGTGTTGGATGAGCTGCGTGGACGGCTCCCCGAGCACCCGGCCGCCGCCTGGACTACGTGCAAGAAGAACCCGTTCGGACCCACGATGTGGACGGATGACCAGACGCTGAAGCTTCTGAACGCGATGAACGTCGTGCTGTATGACCAGCTGGCCCTGATGAAGGAGGACGGACCGGAGGACGGATCGGCTTCCGAACTGAGCACGCTGGTAAGTGGATTGCAATGAAGATTAATCCTCGTTCCTTGCACGTTTGAATGGGTGAAGTCACGCACAGAACATGTGCAGACTTCTATGTCTGATCTGTTTTTTTTTTGTGTTGTTATCAATGGTGGGCTGTGACTTGCAAAACAATGCTGTCAGCCATACGTTCCCGTCCGTTTGCCCTGAGGCGTATTACTGTGCTCCTCACAGATGGCGCAACACCGAACACGCTATTGTGATGTGTGCACAATCTCGAACGGTGACGGTGATGATTGACTATGATAACCATGATTAAGCGCTTGCTCATGCGGTTGTCACCAACATGTGTTGTTTTGGCTCGGTCAGTGTGGTTTAATTTATTGTTGTTTACATTTTCTTGCTATGCACTGGTACATCTCAGTAAACAGTTGTTTTGGAACCTATTGCTGCGTTTATGAATGAATGGGCTGATGGGCTCTTCGTTCTGAATATGTGTAGGTGATTGGGTTGCATGGAGCGCAACGCATTCAATGGCTTGCCATTCCTTTTCAGGTTATGTACCTTCGTCGCCACCTCCACTCTGCGGATCCGGGACGCAGACTGTAATGGGGACAGTGTACTCCTCTGTAGCCGGCATGCTGGGCGTCAATCTCCACAACGTGCAGTTACCGCACAGCTCGATGATCTGCTGGCACAAAGCGTAAGCATTGCCGAAGGGGGCGTGGGAAATGAGTCTGTTCCTCTAGCACTATCAACGGCATTGGGACAGACTGGTTGTTCAGGTCATGGGTTTTTGGGAGCTCCTGCTTTATCAATTGGTATCTAATAGCCTATTTTTTGAATTTTTTTGCCATAGGTTTTGATTTCATTGCCATAGATTTCGAACTGCTGTGATTAGTTGTGCACTTAACTATGTTTCCTCGAGCTAATCACATGATGGGAATCAGTGATGTTATGCACATCATATTTATGTTGCTCAAGAATATCGTGATTCCCAAAGAATTTGACAACTATAGAATTTGGCTGTGGATGATTTGATCACATGCATACGTTCATCTTATTATTCACCTAATTTTCATGTTGGCAATTAACTAATGTTTTGTAACTGCCGTGATCACACATGTTTGGCGAACTTCTAGCGTTCTTCCTTACGTCTTGGTACAAAGCTCTGGCAGTATGCCTGAATGTCTAGGCAGGTTTTCAATGTATAGCAGGTGTGCATAATGTGTAGAGAGTACATGCAAGCCGGGGTGTTTTGGGTGCTGCAGTAATTGTGATATTTGTTAATAAGGAATGTCGCTAATTGGTTAAAATGTAAGCCTCATGGGCGATTGGATTGCCTTCCGTGTGGGAGGCTTATGAGAAGCTTGCTTTGTGCTAAAATAAAATGCAAGATAAATAGATGTCGACGATTATATGGCATCCCTTGCAATGTAATAGTCATACCAAACCTTGAAATTTGCTACCATAATAGTCGAAAACACCTGTTACGTGTACACAACTCGTCATCACGTACAAACGTTGCATATGTTGTTGGAGTGGAATGTGTTTGTCATTCATGATCAGTGCTGCACTCAAATGAAGTGAGCAATTAAAAGTGATGGCACTGTGTTATATGTCATATTTAGCTAATGACCTTCTTCCTTTCCTTCATTAGAGCTTTGGTTACTTTCCAAACTGTTTTCTGACAAGAATACCCGAGTTATCACCGGCGTGATCAGCCTTGTCACATTTTCTCCGTTGCTGAGAATATGTATCATCTTATCTTGTTTGACATCTTGATTTTCATCCATTCATAATCACAGTAGCATGCTTTAAACACAACATTCTTATCGCATAAACTGAATCGCATTCATTCACAATGCGTTGTCGTTTTGTGTAAATTCAACATAATCATGCACTGACTGTGCTTGTCTTGCCTTGTTTGTTTGTCACTGTGCTTGTATGCGTGTTTGTTTGTGACTGCGAATATCTGTGCTGTACAGTGACATATTCCTATTCACGTGTCACATGTAGGAATTCACACAGTGTGTGTGGTAGCCTGACGTGCATCTCCTCTGGCAGGGACGGTGAAGAGTACCTGTTCATCGACGTTGTCCGCCGCGGCATGCGGCTGTCCTGGGAGCAGGTGATGGAGGAGCTGAATGCTGATCACCCGGAAGTGGACCTCCAGATGCTGGAACCCTTTCCCAGGGCAGGGGTGCGTAATGCATGGGATGTTTTCAGATTCTTGGACAACATGCCCTGTTACTTATGGAACTCATTGATATTTGAGAAGTATTCCATTTTATTTAAAAAGCGCGTGCATGACTCATTTGTGCAAAGAAACCTGATTGAATAGAGACCGACTCATTCTTGGGCTGGGAGCACGGG
Source organism: Pollicipes pollicipes (assembly GCF_011947565.3). Taxonomy (NCBI): domain Eukaryota; kingdom Metazoa; phylum Arthropoda; class Thecostraca; order Pollicipedomorpha; family Pollicipedidae; genus Pollicipes; species Pollicipes pollicipes. Next base: position 9,602,023 of record NW_023596921.1, on the reverse strand, counting down.
AGTCCCAGGTTGAGTATTTTGTGCTCTTACATGAATCTATGAGAACCAGCAGTCTTGCGACGGCTTGTGACGAGCCCTTGTATCTGTACGCTCTCGTGTGTCCGGCGGTGTGATTGTGATACCAATCCTTGTCTAACGCAGTGTATTGTGTTTGCAGCTGCTGCGTCGCCTCATCAATGGCGCAGTCCATCCGGATGTCCGCCGGCCAGGGACCGGCTTCGACCTGGTCTCGTTGGAGACGCTGGCCCTGCTGGGCCCGCAGCGACTGCCGTCCGAACACGGCCGCAATCGTTGACCTGATGTCGACGATGGCTCGTGCCCGGCCCATGTACACGCGCCGCCTGTTGCAGGTCAGTGGTCTTGGATGACGCTAGAGCTGGGCATGTGTTTTCAACAATTGTTGGAAAGATGCGTCTGGGTCACTATTATGTGCGCGATGAAAATGCACGATGGATGTGTGGGATACGCATGTGACTTTTAATATGCAAGGTTACGTTCTGGTCTCATTTTCGGTCCCCAGAAATCTCCAGCTCGTAAATGGCCTGCAATGGAGGGCTGTGCGCTGCGCCCATGGTGTTGCAACCAAAAGAAATGGCGATATGATAAGGAGTAATTAGTGATACTGTGTTTTCACTGTTTTTTCCTCCCTGCAGCAATTCGTCGAGACTAATGGCTCACTCGTGGCTGAGAACGAGAGACGTGGCCTGGAAGCGCTCATGAAACACTTCAAGAGGATGTACAAGCGGCTGGTGCGCTCCCTAGACGAACAGGAGGCTGAAGTGCAGGAACTGGTAAGAATGAACTGGATTTGATCAAATTGACAACGTAGGGAGTTAATCGTGTAGCTTCTCTTAATGCTATGCTGAGCTGTTCATGTGCATGTGCTGATGTGTGGGAGGTGGAAACGGGTTTGCGCGTGCGCCAGTTACGCGGTTGAGTGTCATGGTGTGTTGTTATGTATAATGATATGCCTGCACACTTATAAGTTAGTTTTATCTCTATTTGGTAAGGGTTAAATAGTTATCGTGAAACAGGTTTAACCCCATGCATAAGCATCATAAGCATTGTAAATTTGTGATGCAGGTTGAATCATTTCGTAGAAATTCATTTCTGTACGGTTGTTTTCTTCCATTTACTTTCTGTGATTTGTTGTGGCATTTCCTGCAGACCTGTGACCCTGGATTCGTTCCTGCTATTGTCCTTTGAGCCCATTCGTGCACCATTATATTGTCAACCTGTTGTCTGATCTATGGAATGTATTATTAACTTCTCAGTTAGTAACGTTCTCATTTAGTTTGTAGTGAGTTGTCCTCACCTCATAAGTAACCTACATGGCGCTTGTTTCGAGCATTTATGGATGTGCTATTTTCCACGTTATAGTTTCTGGGCTTACTGATTCTCGTTTTTGTCTTCTCAGCTCATGTTCTTCTCAGTTATTTCCAGCGTCCCAATGCCCGTTTTAAATCCTGATGTCTCATTATCTCCTTGTGTTGTGTGCAATATCCTCATTCTCTTTATCCGTGTTTCAGGCGGACCTCCGCGCGGCTGGCCGAGCAGTGGGCGACTACCGGAGGCATTTTGGTGTGGGTGACGTCGTCACGTACGGCGACGGGTGCCTGGCTGTGGTGTACGGCTGCTCACCATGCTACGAGATCTCACAGGTAGGAGCGGTACCAGTGGGATTGTCGTACAGGGCAGACCCTGCCTGAGGTCATTTGTCCTATTGTGTTGAGAATTGGTGTAGTGAGGTAATATTTTCTGAGGACTCAAAGGAACTGCTTTGTACTGTTGTTGCTTCTCTCAGGGCAAGCCAATCACCGCATGCATAATCATTCTTTCATTGTGTGACTTGTGCTATACGAACCCCACAACCATCGAAGTTGTTTTCTGTAATGGAGGATATGCGATGTGTGTAATATTTTGGTATTTTGTGTATGTACTGAGGTCAGGTGTAATTTGCAATGTCCTGTCTGTCTATACATCGTTTTGAATGTGTGCCCTCGCTGTATGGCAAACATCTATTGTGGTTTCATACAAGTATGTTGCAGTGGTCATATTCCCTGCTTGATTCGAAGAACCAATCGATGCATCAGGTGATAGGCACGTAAATGTATCAACTTGTTACAGTTGTGGCTAGACGCATGTGAGCTCTTAAATGGTATTCCTGCGAAGTCTCAGTGCCCCCCCCCCCCCCTCCCCCCCCCGTCCTCATCTCTGACGACGGCCGTGCGGTGTGGGTTATTGTGCTGACTCGGTGGTGTTGTTTTCAGGACTGGACGGCAAATAGTCGCGTGTGCTCCGGGCTTCAGCGCGGACACAAGCAACCCTTCTACAGCTTGCTGCTGGAGGGTGACCGGTTCGGATACATGGCTGAGGGTAAGCAGGCTCTTCAAAGTGCTCTTCACTCTATTGGAGTTTTACCTTACTATTGGAGTTTTTACATGGACCCTCCCCCTCCTGGTATTTGAAATATGGACAGGGTGCCATAAATATTTTGTTTGGTTGCATTGGACATGCTTTATGTTTTCACGAAACTCCTATATTCAGTCTGGCATGTGTACCCTGATGTACCCTGATGCACCCTGATGTAGGTTACCCTGATGTAGGTTTTCCAGCATCTTCTGTAATTTTTAGTCGTCATAAGGTTATGATTTGAAAGGCATCTTCATTACACAACCATACTGGGAAATGCACTATTAAGTTCAATTCACGCCCATGACTGCTACTCAGAAATATTCCCAGGTCGTCCCCAAACCACAGCAGATTGATGAGATGTCACAGATGTCATTACTCATCCATACTGGGAAATGCACTATAAAGTGCAATTCACGCCCATAATATTTTGTTTGGTTGCATTGGGCATACTTTATGTTTATTACGAAGCTCCTATATGGAGTTTGACGTGTGTAATACCCTGATGTAGGTTTTCCAGCATCTTTTGTAATTCTTGGTCATCGTAATGTCATAATTTCAAATGCATCTTTATTACACAGACATACTGGAAAGTGCACTACATAGTGCAATTCACGCCCAGAACTGCTACTCAGAAATATTATTAAGTGATCCCCAAACGACGGCAGATTGATGAGATGTCTTGCTCCCATTCTGGCGTAGAGCGCCACTTGCGTCTGCGTCTAACAGAGGTATTTGGGTCTTTGCAGAGGGGCTGCAGCTGTCCCCGGATCCCCAGCCAATCAGCCATCAGGAAGTGGGTCGCTTCTTCACCCGGTTCGACGGCGAACGGTATGAGCCGATCGCTCCGCTGGCTATTCGCTTCCCGGAGCCGCTGTGTGAGCATGAGACGAAAGCGAACTTCGTCGAGTCTTCGACAGATGGAAGCGACAGCGAATGGGAGGACGACGTTGGAGATGAAGAGGAGGATCGGAGACCCTCACCGCCCACAGTGTGGATGGGCGTTTGGCCAGCGATCCTCCCCGAGGACTCAGATGATGAGGACACTGATGGTTGAGCCGTGACCGCTGACGGTGATCCGTTGAACCACTTATGGCTATGTTTGGGCTGTGAGGAATAGCTCATGGGCGTTACTGAATACCTCAGGTGCCTCAGTTACTCTGTATGGCTGTACATATGCGTGTATGCCCGTGTAAGTGTTTGGCATGCAACCAGTCAGTGGTCTTTTTGTTTGATTGCTCGTGCTGCATTGGCGCCGGTTATCCTACGCACTCAGGGTGGCAAGTACATTGTCATGGTTTGCTATGCCTTCTTTTGTATGTGATAGCATTCTGTGCCATCGGCTGTGTATGTGATGCCAGCTTTAGAAGTGTGTGCGTGTGCCATATGTACATTTAGATGTATCAAATGATTGGTATGTGACGACTGATTTCGTACTCTGCATGCAATTTTGGGCTGTGTGATAGCTAAGCATTGATATTTAGTCAATTGTTGAGGCATTGAAGTGTGTTCATTGTCATGCCTTAGGTGGTCATCGGCTACTGCTTTCATAGCTGTCATGTATTGTCAAGCTGCGTGGTTTAATATGTCCGCTGATTACGTTCTGTGTGTCTACATTTACCGTTGGTAACTGGCAGGTACCAGGTGCTATTGGTAGCGCCGTTTTATAAAAGAACGACTTCGGGTTTTGTGTACCTGACATGGAACCATGCCCTGCAGTATTTGTAACAATGTATATGATCATGCAAAATATACTGAGAAATTGTTGCAATGTGTTCTGGGATGAATGAAAGACGGCTTTGAATAGGCTAGTATCTGAGCAATAAGAGAACACGGACACCGTAACTATGACATATGCAACCTTACTCTGCCACGGATCGCTATTCATCCTTTTGCATAGATTTTTAAAAGCATGGTGGGCTTCGGTTATATTCAACAAGCAGGAGTCCCCTAACATCGCAGAGTTCTTAGCAGATAAGTTTTGAGTGCACTTTACTTGTTTGTGGCAGCTGTTGCGTGGCATTTTTTGGATTAGCAGTATAAAGGCTTTTCCTTTTTTTGACAGCTGGCTGGGGTAGCCTGTCCTGACCTTGGCTGACTGCACTGGGTCCTTTTCGTCAACTAAGCGTTTCATCGGCTACGGAGGGCTTCTTCGCCGGAGAGGTTTAGTCATCTTTAGAACCCTATGGACGATTAAAGTCTGCTTAACCCCTCTGCGCATGTTTGACGACTGGGACCACTGACCACTTTGACCATGTCGATCGCACAAAAGCCCTCCTGGCTGCTCGATGGACTCCCTGACCGGCCAGGGACACTTTGGGCACTTATGAGTTCAGCAAATGCTCCAGGCTGCCTGCCGCCGCTTAGTGCCCGTCTTGCCGCTCAGGGATTTCGTTCTGAAAGGAAATGTTCCTCAATGAATATATTGAACAAAGCATGAAGCATGATGAAATCAGGTCACTTATAAGCATGAGTATCGATTTCCTAAAAGGTTTGGGGGGCCGGATTGTTAGGAGTCATCATTGGGGTGCAGATCAAAAACCTCTCTTACTTCATGCCTTATACATATATTATATATATATATATATATATATATATATATATATATATATATATACATAAGCACTTCATACCCTTCTAAAGCTTATTTGCGTAGCCACAGAAATCATAGATGAACACCTCGCAGATTGCATCACATTTTTATATTGGGACCTGTTTGCGTGCCTTTAACGTGCCTCTCCTTGGCCGACGTCACGTACGGAGGGTGGAAGTACCCGCCCCACTACTCCGGTGAGCTGAGCTTAGCTCCACTGAATTAGAGCGTCGCCTAAGAGATTTGTTTGGTGCGCGCTCGGGTGTGCGGTCAAATTGACACCCCCAATGGTTTTTCCAGAGTGGTTTCTGAACGACGTGGCGTAACCGCGCCAAATTTTGATAGTTGTGGGTAAATGAAAAGCAGATCGTTTAACATCCAAAAATTTAGATGTACCTTGTATGGTTGCTGAGCTATGGCAGGTCAAAGTCAGGCTTTGGTTTCAGCAAAGGCAATTTCTAGGGAATCGTCCAATCTGATACAACAACGGAGTGTCTGACGAAGCCATACATCTCTGAGGTACCTTCTTAGGTACTACAGATATTGAATGAGCAAATTACGCTGACCTGAGGTCAGGAATGTGGGTCAGACCAAGGTCACAATTGACCTAATTTATTACTCTAGGCCTGGCTGTATGGGATGGATTGTGGTGCTCATTTTGAATTTATTGACAGCAGAAACCGCATTGTACATCTTCCGTTGACTTCCTAGATGTCAGAAAAGGTCATGGACCTAAGATGACCCGAGCCTCACTGAGAAAGGGGAAAACAACCCATGTTTCTGCCGCGTTTTCTACGTGTGCTCGTATGTTTTAAGACGTCTGGGCTACAAGACTGCTACGGAGGCTGGAGTGTTGGTTATAATTTGTGTCGAGTATTTTATGTCAAATCTGCTCATTTTGTCCGGTTAAGCAAAGGAAAATCACTCCGGACCGACTCCTGCGATGCAACAGTCGATGCAAACGTACAGAACAGGATGTTTGCAAGAAAGAAACAAACGGGCGGCGCACAGATTACGGAAGGGAGCGCTGTGACAGACAGGACGGAGTTGTGGCCGCAGTGCCGGGCCTCTGGCTGAGAGTGGCAGCCGTGGGAGCGGGCACTGCACCGGACTTGTCGGGCGAAGCTGTCCTGCACGCGACAGACGGAGCTCCATCCGTCTGTGAAAGACCGTGAGCCCATGTTGTCTTAAAGTGGAATAATGAGTCGATCACAATGGTGCAGCTGGTTTTAGTCGAGGGTACATTTGGTTGTAGTCGGAGGTGCGGTTGGCTGTAGTCGGCGATGCGGTTGGTTGCAGTCGGATATGCAGTTGGTTGTATTCGGAGGTGCAGTTTGTTATGGTCGGGCTGCGGCTTACGTCCCTGGATTACTGGTGGCGTATGTTGGTGTGTTTCTGTCCTGTGGCCTCTGACTGGGTCTGGTTGCGTCTAGGATGCAGCAAAAAAGGCGAAAGACGTGGGAATATGAGGTCGCATCATTATCTGCTCGTGTGAATGAGATCACGGCCCAAGATCCGTTTCACCCTTTATCGAAACAACCGAAAGCCTAAATTTGTACTACTTTTCACCCCGTAATTGTGTGAATTGCCACGGACTATACGATGGCGCGAGAAATCTGCCAGTGAAGAGTGCTGGAGCCTGGCAATATTCACTGCGACCATCTCCCCGCGTCGCGCAACTGTGACTTGAACCCTGCCCGTGTGTGACGACGCCCCTGAGTTTATGTGGCGGCAGAGAAGCTGGAGGCCACTAACAAGGAGCGTCAGCAGACGGCGGCCGACATGCAGGCCCGCTGCGCCGCCATCGAGACCCAGCTGGGCGCGCTCGACGCCAAGCGTGAGCTGCTCGAGACCCAGCTAGCCGCGACGGTGGGTCAGACGGCGGCGCCGCCCGCGCCTGCGGCGCTGTCGGGGTGCACGCCCCCCGGCAGGTGACGGCCGGTGGATGCTGTGCGTGTCACGCCGTCAGAGCGTGCATGAGTGCCCTGCAGAGTGGCGCCTCGCCGCCATGCTGCTCTTCTCTAGATCTGCGACGCACGGTGCAGTGTTGGCTGGCGGTACGCCGCGCCTGCTCACGTGTGGGTCGTCGTTGTCCCCCTGTCCTGGTGTGGTGGGTGGATGTTTGCGCCGGACGATGGGGGGGGGAGGGGGAGGGGGCGTACCCGATGCGCCGACTGCTGCCGCGCCCGATCACCGGCGGGCGCCCCTCCCTCTCCCTTGGCTGCCGGCGGTGTTCCCGGCGTACCCGCTGACAGCCCGCCCCGGCCGCCAGGAGCGCGAGAAGGAGGCGGCCTGCGGCCAGCAGTTGGCCGCCCGCCAATCGGTGCTGGACGGCTTCGACCAGCTCATGGACGCCGAGCTCACCTGCAGCGTCTGCTCCGAGATCTTCTTCAACGTGAGTTGGCGGCCGCGACGCCGCACCGCTGTGGCCAACCCGGGCGCCGGCCCGCTGTCTGTTCGAAAGCACAATATTTCTATGATTTCACGACGCGTGAAACGCAGGGTCTTTGGCGTCCCTGGTGTCGCAGTCTTACGTCGATTGTAGGACCTGCATCAAGGAAAGGGAAGTAGACGCAGGTGGGCCCAGCCGTTCGCTCAACTCTGTAGGGGTGTCTGCGTCGGGACACCAGTGCTCATCGCCGCCGCCGCCGCCATCTCCGGCAGGCGCTCACGCTGAACTGTACGCACACGTTTTGCGCGTCGTGTATCAACGAGTGGACCAAGCATCGCCCCAGCTGCCCTATCTGCCGCGAGCCAGTGACGTCACGTACCCGCAGTCTCGTGCTGGACAACTTCATCGACGGCATGGTGGCGCGCCTGGGCGGCCAGGCGGCCGAGCACCGCGCCACCGTGCGCCGCGAGCGCGAGGCGAGCGGTGAGTGCGCCGCGCTCCACTCGGGCGTCGTGGGAGGACGTGTTCATTGGTCGGGTCGCGTCGGATCGGGTCGGGGGCAATGACTTCATTGGTCGCCGTTCACTTAACCGCATAGACGTTTGTAGTTGTCGCACATTGGCGAGTTTAATGACTGGATGCGGTTGTGCTTGGGTGTAGCTGTGTGTGAAGTGTTTGGGGTGGTGTGTAGGTGGGTGCAGCCGTGTTTTCGTGCTAGTAGATGTGCGTCGTGCGTGTGCTTACTCGTCATATCCTGATGGTCGTCGGCAGAAGTGACTCGGTGATTTTGACGTGATCGTGCCTGTAACAGCGGCGGCGGCGGCACGGCCGGCGCCAGCAGCGCGCGGAGGTCACGCCGCCAGACGTCGCCAGCAGCACCAGCAGCAGCGCCAGCAGCTGCAGCAGCAACATCGGCAGCGGCAACAGCAACAGCAGCAGTGGCGGCAGCGACAACAGCAGCAGCAGCAGCAGCAACAGCAAGCAGCAGCAGCAGGCCAATCGCGGTGGTTTCCGTGGCGCCACGCCGCTCCAGACGCGCGCCACTGCCGCCGCCGCCAGCCGGGCTGGCAGAGGTTAGTGTGGTCTGCCGCCACCAGTTGTGATCAGGGGCTTGCTGTCTCAGTGTTAAGACGTCCACTTTTCAGACTCGAGCTTCATTTTTTTCACGTACAATCACGACAAGCGTGTTCATACGTCTTGTGCATCTTTCCTGTTCCGGCTGTGACAAGCTGGCGTTGCCTTGCTTCAGGGGCAGCGGCAGCGGCGCGCGGCCGGGCCCGGTCCGCGCAAGCCGGTCGCCAGCCGGCTAACATCGACAACGAAACGCTGGCGGCGGCGCTGACGGCGGCGCTGGCGGCCGGCGCCAACCCCACCCACCCCATCGTCATCGACGACACAGGTGAAGTGGCGTAAGTGAGGGACGGCGACGGCGGCCTGCCCTGAGCTCCAGGCCTCCGTCCGTATTCCTGCCCGCACTCACGTCCTTTCTGTCCTTGTCCGGCGTTTTGGTAATGCCATCCTGACCCGCCGGTGGTCCGGTCCTGCTGTTTCCTCCCCGCGCTGTGCCTCGATCTTCGCTCTCCTGAACCGGCGGAGGGCCTGCCCGACGCTGCGGACCTCCCCTCCTGGCTGTACCCGGCGCTCTTGTCCTTGCGTTCCCCTCCGTACTCAGAGTTCCACACCTCCGCGTCTCCCCGCCCTCAGGTCCGGCCATACGCACATTTGCCTGCTCCCCGTATGAAGTGGCCTTTTCTTGTCCCGCCCCGCCGTCCGTCGCTGTTGCTTTTTGCGCCCTGCGCTGTTCGCCAATCTGTAAGAGTGTGTGTCATGTGCGTAGAGCAGGTACCACAGGTATGCCCCAGCTTGCTGGTGGGCGCGGTGCTTGTCTTGGCATGCGTGTGTCGCCCTGTCAACAGTTGTATTGTGCGCACACTTACCGCGCCCTTCTGTGCGTGGCAGCCTACTACCTGCAGCACAGGCAGTGAGTTTGGGCCCTGGCCTGGCCGGCGGACGGGCCAGTCCTGACGGCTCGCGGCACCCGGAGCGCGACTGGGAGACGGCCAGCGAGCGCTCCGCCGCCGCCAGCCGGACCGACGCCAACTCCGACTCAGACCGCGACTCGGACTCGGCAGACTCGCGCTCGCGGCGTGACTCCGGGTCAACCACCGGCGGTGGGGATCGCTCGAACTCGGACGCGACGACGCACGACCCTAGCTCCGACTCGGCGGAGTCGCGCAGCCGCAGTGACTCCGAGTCGAGCGGTGGCGGTCGGGACTCGGACGAGCGGGATGGCGGCACCTCGGCCGACAGCGGCACAGTGCGGGGCTCGAACTCGGGCGACGAAGGCGGTCGCGGCGCTGCCAGCGACCTGGGCACAGTGGACGGCGCCAGTTCGCTGTCGGCCGACGCGGCCAGCGAGAACGACAGTGATTTCAGCTTCACCACGTGGGCGCACGACCGACGCTGGAGCGACTCGGGTGACTCGGACGCCTCCGTGGACGGCACCGGCGCCTACTACGGCGGCTACGGTCGCTGCTACGTGTGCGGCCGGCGCGGCCACTGGGCGTCAGGCTGTCCGTTTCGCTGAGGGGCCGGCGCCGGCGCGTTGACGGCGGGCGGGTGCCCGGATATCTCCTGTGGCGGAATTCGAACGATGCGGCGATGTCAGGCTGTTATGGCAAGTATGATGCCCCGGGCTGTGTGCTATGGTGCCTAGAAGAGATGGTTGTGTTCGTCAATATTCGGACTCACGATCTTCAACAGTCCGAAAGAAAAGACGCTATTGGCTGACATTTTGTGGATCGCCTGTTGAAGCGGTGTGACTACGTTTTCACCCCACCAGCCCGCTGTGCCGTCCGTGCTATTTATTGCGTTTTAATGGAAGGTCAAAGTGCAAGTCGATGAATAAATACTCTGTTGACGTTGATTGTAGTGGTTCTGTCTACGGGAAGATGAACGCGAATCGTTTGTTACCGTACAGACAACTGGAGCCGGCTCGTCGGTCATAGTCGAACATGTCACAGCTACCAGCCGTGGAGTCAACGCGCTGTGGGCGGGAGCGGGAGGACGTGAGGGTTCTCGCAAGGCGTTTCTTAGACGCACCTTTGCCCTGCCCTCTTCCCTCGCTCCACTTGTGCCCGGAGCCTGGGCACATGGTGCAGGGCCGCAGTACAGCGGCGCGGCCCTGTCGGTGCCGGCGGGGCGGCGTGGACTTCATATCGTAACCATGGCCGAGCCGCCGATCCAGCCGGATCAGGCGTCGGTCCGCAGTCGCGATCCCCCTCATACGCGCAGTTACGGTACAGAAGCACAAACACACGGCGTTGGCCACTTGGGTATTGCGAGTGAGGCGCACAGATGTACGCTGGTCACGGGTACGTAGGAGAGGCGATCAGACGCGGGAGAGCTGCAAACCACAGCACACCAGCTGTCAACGTCGTGCTTTGGGGCTTGGGCAAAGATCAGGCTCTACCGGCCCTCGAGATGACCGAACTGCAGTAACTGCGCACACTATGAATTCAGTGACCCCGCGTTGTATACGCTTTATGTTCGAATTCAGTGACACCGTGTTGTGTACAAGTCAACCCTCGGGTTGACATCCAGTACACTGGCGGCTTAAAAACGTCCGCAGTGGTCTAAACGACGACCATCATTGAAATATCAAGGGAAGATTGATATGCCATGGCATATTTCATTCACCTGTAGCACGAATGATAATGCACAAAAAGCGACACAACACGACACTGTGTCTTTGCCATGCCTTGGACCACTCGAGGTAATAGGATAACATGATGGTTTCCTAAACTTGATTTTTTATCACATTAAAAAAAGAACAGTAGCAGTTGAATATGTAAGTAACCGGACCAAAAAAAGTCCATAACGGTAAGACGTGTCGTGTTGATTTAGGTCTTCTATACGTGATCAAAATGTTCGGCCTCGACGGCTCAAACACACATAAATGCACTCGGCAAACTGTTCACAGAGTTCACGTACTGAACCATGGGGATCGCTCGAAATTTGTATTCTCTTGTTGCAGCTACAGCTGTCTTCACAGGCGTGGTCCTGTAGGTCAGCCAGCAGAAAGAAGTTGAGAGCTAACAGGTTGGCGAATGAGCCCGCCCTATCCTCGCCCACGAGGCTCTCCTGCGAGGAGGCCCCGGAGCTACCTGAAAAAGACTGTCATCTTCTAGGAAATCGTTTAATCTGATGCCACAACCATGTGTTAGACGAAGCCATGCATCACTGAAAAGCTTTTTTAGGCAACACAACAATTGAATGGACAAATTCCATTGACCTAGGTTCAGGTATAAAGGTCAGACCGAGGTCAAAACCAACCTGTTTTGTTCCCCCAAGTCTTGCGGTATGGGGTAGCTTTTGGTGCTCATTTCGAGTTTATTGACAGCAGGAAACGCATTACATATCTTGCAAAAGGTCGCCAATCTAAAGTGACCAAGGTCAACAATTTGTTTTTTTTTTTAGCAGCATACTGCTTGGCGCAATCGTTGTTGCTTGTGCAAATGCAAAACTCAAGGCAGCCTTGTATGATTTCGGTCACCATGAGCTTCGAAAGGTCAAACAAGGTCGTTCTCGAGTCACTTTGGACACGAACCCGAAGTTTGAGACCCGAAGGTTATGGTTTAGGAACCTCAAACTTCGACCTCAGTGATTTTATGTACAGGAAAATACACCCTGCGAATGCGTAGTCTCTAGGTCTCTTAGTTTCTGAGATCCCAGCTGGGTCAAATTGACACCCCACCCGAGCGAAGGGTATCCAACCGACAGCGGGGGCGCGTCTTAAACTTGGATGTGTAGAGCTTGAACCACGTGAGCAGGGACACCGGTGTTTATGGTCCTCACTTCTGTGAGAGCGCCCTGGAAGCTGTGAGTGGCGTTTGGTGTTGTGTGGTCGGCTGCTCGGTTGCCCAGTGGTATGTTCCAGATAATCAAAAAATTCGTTTTGTAAGTTTCGTAATGTGCACAGTATCCTTTTAATCAGCAGAAGCACGAGACGAACTAAATTCGATTCACTGGAACATTCAACAAAATATCTTGTTTAGCCTTAGTGGCTGGTACTGCCAGGAGAAACCCAACAGCAACTCAAAATCGCTGCTCTCTCGCAGTCTTCTGGAGTAGCGTCGGAGCAACGCCATCTGTGGGCACTTGCGGCGTCCACTACGACAGTGAGATGCTGTGTCATAATGCGGCTGTTATTTCTTCTCGAGCAAATAGCTTATCTTTGAACCAAACCAAGATAAACCATTGTTTGATCACATTTTCACGTCCGCCAGCTTAGATTGATTTGATACATTTACACTCGCGTGCCACATTTAACACGCGGTCGGGTGGAGCGGGGTCAAATTGGCCCCCTCCCCTAGGGTCTGTCCCAAATGGTTTCCGAACGGCGCGGCGTAGCCGCGTCAAATTCTGCATAGCTCTTAACAATTGAATAGCGGATCGATCGACATAAAAAATTAGATGTACCTAGTAAGGTCGTTGACCTATGACAGGTCAAAGTCAGGCTATGGTCACAGCGAAGTCCATTTCTAGGGAATCCTTGCAATCTGACGAAACAACAGAGTGTTAGATGTAGCCAGACATCTCGGAGATGCCTTCTTAGGCAGCACAAATATTGGATGAGCAAATAACGTTGACCTAATGTCATGTATGCAGATCAGACTAACGTCATGGCCAACCTGTTTTATTACACTGGGGCTTGCTGAATGGGATAGTTTCTGGTGATCATTTCGAACTTATTGATAGTAGTAACTGCGTTATACATATTCCATGGACTTCTTAGAGGTCAGAATATGTCATTGACCTAATATGACCCGGGTCAGCATTTGTTTTTAGAAACACACTGCCTAATGTAATCTTTGTCGCTTATTTAACTGCAAAATTCAGAGCAGTCTTCTATTATCTTGGTCACCATGACCTTCAAAATGTCAAACAAGGTTACTGACCTTAGATGAGCATGTGACCTTTTGCTTAGAAACAGTGATCTGGGGTCCTGGGGGCACTTTGGAGACCAGCCTGGGATTTGACATTGTCTGACCTTATTTGACCCGAGGGTCATGACCTAGGAACCGCGAACTTTGTCCTAAGTGAGTTCACGTACAGCTCCATACATCCTGTCAATTTGGTGTTTCCAGCTTTCTTAGTTCCCGAGACGGTTTTGTACGGGCGATTTCACGTTTCTGTACGGGCGTATTTAGCATAGACTTTTACGGTTCTGTACGGGCGCATTTTCGAATGTTAAAGATGGAGTGTGATTTTATTTGACATGCTTTGTTCTGTCAACAAATCAAATTTTGACGAAACCTGTACAGTCAACGGGTGCTCACCAAGAAAAAGCCTTGAACGACGTTAAACTTTCATCATTTAATAACGTGGGTGTTTTTCAATGTCGCCCTTTGTGACTGATATTGTCGTAAATGGTGTTACTTCTCCTATCTGGAAGCCAAGGATCATTTCTTTCAGTGAGGAGATTGAATGTGACACGCGAACGCGCATCTGTAATATCGATTTCACACTACCAGCGTCACATTTTCAGGAGCTGTGAGATGTCTGAAGAAACCTCGGTGAAATACGGACGTCCGTCTGATATCATACAAATTGTCACAACGCTGAAATACTAAACATATGTCCAGGGCACCCCAAGTAGCATCTCCCAGACTCATAATGACATATTGTCATTTGACATGTCATGTGGGAGACAACGCGAAATGCATCCGGCAGGATGTATTTTGCTGACTTCCTTTGGCTTTGCAGCATATTACAACGCCTTTGTGCCGTTTTATGTATCTGTCATCTATCTTTATGTTTAAGAGCCTCCAAAATGCGTAAATATGAGCGTCACAAATTGCCAATAAACGAAAAACTGTACGAGTACATGATACATTTTTAGCCTAATTTCGTTCTGATGGAAGGAGTTTTTAATTTTCGCTGACATGCGTGTTACATGCATGTCAGCATACGTGCATACGTATGTCAGCATACGTGCATGTCAGCATCATGCATACGTAAACATGCATGTTACACGTGCGAGGTTGTTATTTCCAAGGTTTGGATGCTGCTGGAAAACGAGCATTTAAATGTCGCGGTATAATATTTGGTGGCTGGATGGAGCCATCGAGGTGAGTGTTTGTGCCAAATTTTGCGACAATCAGAGGAGTCTGCGAAGGTGGAAAAACGATCTTCAAATGTAACGTATTTAATTTGCATATCACATTTCGCATGATTAACTGTCATATGACATGTCATGTGACAGACAATGCCCAGATGCATCCTGTAGGATGCAGCATTCGTTAGCCGTGGTTTCATGTTGCGACGCTGCTGGTGTCGTTTTCATGCATATGTCATACATCCCATGCTTGAAAGCCTCTAGAATGCGTAAATTTAAATGTCACAAATTGCCACTCAACAAAACTGCACACGTACATGATGTGATTTTTTGTGCTAAATTTCAAGCTGATCGAAGGAGTCTCGCTGTCTTATAGCTGGCATCCAATGTCTGTATGGCAACGCGTGCAGGGATGTCATTTCCAAGTTTTCAAGGCTTCTAGAAAACAAACGTTTAGACGCCACGATCTTATATGTGGTGGTTAGGTGGATCTTCATGAGGTGTATGTTTCTGTCCAATTTGAAAGCTTTTGGGTGCCCAATTTTTATGACCTTGAACTTCTACAATCGCGTATGGGCGTGATTTCGAATGTGATAGGTGGAAGTGGGATCTTTTATATGAGATGCTTTGCTCTATCAACGCGCGTGTACTATCAATAAATCAAATTTGGCCAAAATCTGCGTGGTTAGCGAACGTTTACCAAGAAAAAGCTTTCAACGACGTTGAACATTGATGATCCAATGGCGCGATTGTATTTTAATGTCGCACTTTGTGGCTGATATATTTGTAAATGGTGTAACTTGCCGAATCTGGCAGCCAAGTCTCGTTCATATCGGTGAGTTGACTGAATGTGACACGCAAATTGAATCTGTAATATCAATCTAACATGGCGAGCGTCACATTTCCAGCAGCTGTGAAATGTCTGTGAATAAACCTCGCATAGATACGGGCGTCTGTTTGATGTCATACAAGTTGTTACAGCGCTGAAATTCTGCACATATGTCCAGGACACCCTAAGCAGCACCTCTCAGAATTAAAGTTATGTGCGTCTTGTGTTGCACTCAGCCAAATGGTCTGTAAACGGCATGGCGTGGTTTTTAGCCCGCCAACATTAATATATTCGTAGAAAAGCCCACGCGCTAAAAGTCAACTCGCACCATTGTTGTTGTTGCGTGAAATAAATGCAAGAGAAGCTGCGCGAGCAAAACTAACGCACGAAAGCAAAGGACCATAACCATAACCAGCGAAAAAGTGGGTGAAAACCTGTGGAGGAACAGATCTGGCAAATAGAATGGGTAAGGTTCATGATTTTAGTTCCACAACGAAAACGACAGTGTCCCACCCCTAAATATACATGATCCTAATAGTGGTGTGTTTAAGAAGCCTGCTATCTATACTCAGAGTTATACGATTGTATTCTTTTTTGCCCAGTTTTCCTTTCCTGCCCAGTAATCCAGCATAACAAGGATTAGGAGAGATTTTGAGGTGGTGGGGGGCGGGCTGAAATCAGCATTGTTGGGCATAGGCCACGTAAAAGTCTAGGAAGTATCTCCCTTGGATACAGTTCCTTTACCCGTTCCAACTAAAATAGAATTGAGACTCTGACTGCCGTTCCAGCGCGCACGAACATTTGCGTCCGGTTCAGCCACGCCGCATCAGTTAAACATCACCGCTTCTCATTGGAAGGTTTTGAACGGCCTCGTCCGCAACGTGCCGCAGGTCTCTAACCGCCAACCGCCGCATTTGACTTCCGTTTCCATTCCGGCGCTCCGACGCGTGTTTGTATTCAACACGTTCATCCGTGCAAAGCTGAATGTGCTGAGTTTGGTGACTACTTTCGATATCTGAAACAGTGCACGTGATTGTTGAATGCTGCTGATGGATGCGATGGAGTTCTCGAATGAGGAGAAAGTGATGCATCTGGTCAGCGAAGACAAGGATGTTGAGAAATCTCTGCTTTCCCTGCCAACTGAAATTTTGGAACATGTCTTGTGTTTCCTGAGTATAGAAGATCTTGTATCTGTATCACAAGTATGCAGGAGGCTTCACGATGTCCATACCTCAGAAAAAGTATGGAGATTCGGATTTATGTCCAGGTGAGTGGTCTTGTTAAGGTGTCATTTTGCTGAGAATGTTAGCTTTCCAACACTGAAGATTTGGGGTGCTCCTACAGCTGACAAGTCAATGGCAGTTATAATTATTGCCAGATGGAACACAACCAGAACAATTACACAAAAGTACATCAGTTTGATGTATATGTATATGCATATGCATCCATAGTTGTGGCTTGAAGGGATGTCAGCTACATCACTATCTGTACCAGCAGTTGTGAGCAGTACATCCTTTTTATGCAAACATAACTGACTGCAGAGTATGTAAAATGTATGTAAATTGACTTTTTGATTTTTTGTACTTATTTGTGTATACATTTTCAGTTTTTATAGTTTTTGTGAGGTTAGAGAAACATTGAAGGTCAGACCATATGCAAATCAAAGGGAGGTAAAGTGTCATACATGTTGTATTGATAATTCTTACAAGGTATATCAAGCTTGTATTTGCCCTGGGTGATTTTTTTGTCAGGCAAATGTCACCATCATGAAGAAACATGCCTTCCATTTACCAAATGTGCAATTCACATACAACACTAAGTTTGGGGTCGTGTTGCCATACTGTGTGCGCTAGGTACAGTACATGTGTTTAAAAGCAGTACCTGCAAATGCAGTGCAGCTTATAAGTTAGGTTGTAAAGCACAGATTACCAAATGACTGAGATAGTGACACCCCTGGTCATAGCAGTCACTTATGGTCTTCCTCATCAACCTCATTTGGGCCAGTTTTCACTTATTTTTCATTGCCTCATGGTGTAGTCATTCCAACAAGATGCAAAGTATTTTTTGACATTGTTTTTTCCATGCATCATGCTAAACTATTTCCTTAAGCAAAACCTGAACTATCAGCAATGAATAGCAGTCACATGGATGAAACAGTGAATGGGTAGAGAATGTTGATGGATGCAATAAGTGCAACTCCAAATCAACAAGTGGATAGCATTTTGCCTTTGTTTTATTGTTTTAAAAGGCTTGTTCACTGTCTTTTTCATAGTCTAGGTTCAGGTACAACAGTGTACCCATAAATGTAATTTGCTGCTCTTAAGTCTTTAGTGTTGACTTTTCTTCTAATTTTTCATATCACCGAATTATGCCCCAGGACGGTTTATCCAGTTTTGCATTAACAATTTCTGTCAACCAATGTTGCAGTACATGGAGACTGGGGCTGAGAATGAGTCAGCTGTTTGCAAACTCATTGGTGGCATTATGGCATATTGAAAGTCATATGGTGTCATACTTTATGGCAAGGTGCTCGAAATCATGCTCCTCATTTCTCGCCATTTCCAGAGAGGGTCTACATGCACTGTAATGTTTCAAAGACATCTACCACTTCTTTATTCAATCTTCATTGTATTGATCCACAGAGTTTCCCTCCAAGTCACTAATTCCATCTCTGAAATGCTTGTCAGCATATTCAACCTGCTAGTGGGATGCTCAAAGCACTTGATCTATCACTATCCTGTGGGGCACTCTGTCAGGGTATCTAGATGACTATGGCCAGACTATCTCAGGTTCATGCAGCATAATGTTGATAGAAGTAACATTATCATTGCTTTCTGCATCATATTACAAACTGTTGCATTCATGCATACTACCACAAGTCTATTTCAGGATTTTAATTTCAGTCAATGCCCCCACCTTGTCAGATGCCTGTTTTCAGTTGCTTTTCAGAGTTAGCCATGGCGAAGGTATGGGAGGTTGGCAATTTGCAAAACATCATTTGATTGTATGCATCACTGCTCTCTGCATATTCCTTGTGAAGATGGTATTGATTTAATCACCCTCACTGCGCACAGTGCCTTGGCCAGGATTTTCTGAGACAAAAGCGATTCTAAGCCACGTCTTCCATCTAGTAGTCCTCCTCCCGAACCCCCTTTTCGCCTCAATGGCGACGCCGTTGTCTTTTTTTCGCAGGTACCCGCGCTTGGTGCAGCCCTCGTGCCGACCTGCCTTGCTGCGCGTGTTTGAGCGGTGCGGATGCAGCTGGCGGCGCACTGCGAGGTTCCGCGCCTCGGCTGGCCATCACCTGCGTACAGCCCTAGCCAAGATGGCTGACAGATGCTACACAGTCGACTGCCTGCCGGATCCCGCCATGGAGGAGTTCCGCAAGCTGGTGCCCGTCCATGGTACCCTGTTCAATCGGGATGCCCTTCTGGAGATCATCTACTCGCGCCAACACCGTCCGTAAGTTGGATTACATAATCGGTGTGCTGTGGTCTCGGCAGTTTGCTTAGATTGATAAAATTGGCCAAGCATAAATTGCAAGGCACATATGTGAAGCACTGCCATGTAGTATCTACTTCACTTGACACGTCACGTGCCACGTCACAATTTTAAGGGATATGGTGAAGATCACCCAGTTACTGAAGTGTAGATTTCTTTGCACGCCATGCTGGTTGTTTGCGAAGCTTCTGAACTTGTTGTCGTTCCAAACGATAATTGAGTCGTATGGAACGCCGGCGGTAATTTGTGAGGGACCGTGCTGTCCTTGACGACAGTCTCGCCTTTTCATCTCAGTTTTAAATGACAGTTGTATCTCGGATATGTCTGTGAGACGGCACCAAGAATGGCTCAATTTCTTACTCCCAAGTGCCACTGCCATGCCTTGCTCGTGACTTAACGTCGATCGTCGCACCGTGCCAGCTTGTCTATATCGCACGTACCAGGCTGGTTTATCCACCATCACCATCATGCACTTATCGTATGTTCTGTTATCACGTAGCTAATGTAAAGACCAAACCAGCCTATTCGCTCCATCAGTTAAACTCATTGACTTGTAACTAAGCCCCGGACGTCGCACTTTGTTTCGGAGCGAGAAAATGCTGTCTTAGGCACGTGTGTAACACTACCCGCTTTTGGGCAGGGATGATGACCTGTCTGTGCGCTACTACGCGCGGATGCTGTTCCGCGAGATCCAGCGAGACGTCGTGCTGCTGCCCATGTTCCGGGAGTACATGCAGCGGCCAGTGCAGCATCTGAACGTGCCCGAAGCCTTCTATCTGATGAGCCTCTGGATGGTTCCGGAGCAAACCGACAACCGAGAGTCCAATCTCCAGACGTGAGTCTTTTATCTCTTTTTGAATCGTCCGATCTCCTTATGGAGTCCTAGGATTTGCGCGGAAACATTCTGCCAGCTCGGTTGTGTTTCTGATGTGTATGAAGGTCATGCTAAGGGGTGCAAGTTTGCATATGTCAAATCCCTTTTCTGTGTTCATTCGCGCGGATGACACTCGATTGCAGGCCGATGTTGTCTACGGTTATCGAATCCACCTTTCCCTTTATCACTTGCTCCAGCCAAATACCACGATGTGTTGTGCTTTGCTAGAAAGGCGTCACCAGAATTTGACATGGATTCTAACAAGCGATTTGGTCGAATTTCTTGTTGTTGTTTTTTGGTGCTGAATGTGGTATTTGTCCGTGCTGTTCAAACTGCGTGATCGCCGTGATCGCGTATATTATGTATCGCCGTCAGGGCGATGGCACACAAGGCACTCATCTCTCCCATTGCTTACGTCTTAGCTTTTTAACGTTCGTATCCCTGTCTCTTGCTCCCCCCCCCCCCCGTCCCCCGGAACAAAGATGAACTCGGATGTGCACGTGCGAGTCTTGACCTGGTGTGGTCTCTGCAGTTGCTACAGCAAGATCGCCGGCTTGGTGTTGGATGAGCTGCGTGGACGGCTCCCCGAGCACCCGGCCGCCGCCTGGACTACGTGCAAGAAGAACCCGTTCGGACCCACGATGTGGACAGATGACCAGACGCTGAAGCTTCTGAACGCGATGAACGTCGTGCTGTATGACCAGCTGGCCCTGATGAAGGAGGGCGGACCGGAGGACGGATCGGCTTCCGAATTGAGCACGCTGGTAAGTGGATTGCAATGAAGATTAATCCTCGTTCCTTGCACGTTTGAATGGGTGAAGTCACGCACAGGGCATGTGGCAGACTTCTATGTCCGATCTGTTTTTGTTTTTTTGTGTTGTTATCAGTGGTGGGCTGTGACTTGCAAAACAATGCTGTCAGCCATACGTTCCCGTCCGTTTGCCTTGAGGCGTATTGCTGTGCTCCTTCCAGATGGCGCAACACCGAACACGCTATTGTGATGTGTGCACAATCTCGAACGGTGACGGTGATGATAACCATGATTAAGCGCTTGCTCATGCGGTTGTCACCAACATGTGTTGTGTTGGCTCGGTCAGTGTGGTTTAATTTATTGTTGTTTACATTTTCTCGCTATGTACTGGTACATCTCAGTAAACAGTTGTATTGGAACCTACTGCTGCGTTTATGAATGAATGGGCTGATGGGCTCTTCGTTCTGAATATGTGTAGGTGATTGGGTTGCATGAAGCGCAACGCATTCAATGGCTTGCCATTCCTTTTCAGGTTATGTACCTTCGTCGCCACCTCCACTCCGCGGGATCCGGGACGCAGACTGTAATGGGGACAGTCTACTCCTCTGTAGCCGGCATGCTGGGCGTTAATCTCCACAACGTGCAGTTACCGCACAGCTCGATGATCTGCTGGCACAAAGCGTAAGCATTGCCGAAGGGGGCGTGGGAAATGAGTCTGTTCCTCTAGCACTATAACGGCATTGGGACAGACTGGTTGTTCAGGTCATGGGTTTTTGGGAGCTCCTGCTTTATCAATTGGTGTCTAATAGCCTATTTTTTTATTTTTTTGCCATAGGTTTTGATTTCATTGCCATAGATTTTGAACTTCTGTGATTAGTTGTGCACTTAACTATGTTTCCTTGAGCAAATCACATGATGCGAATCAGTGATGTTATGCACATCATGTTTATGTTGCTTAAGAATATCGTGATTCCCAACGAATTTGACAACTATATAATTTGGCTGTGGATGATTTGATCACGTGCATACGGAGTATGTTCATCTTATTATTTGCCTAATTTTGCATGTTGGCAGTTAACTCATGTTTTGTAACTGCCGTGATCACACATGTTTGGCGAACTTCTAGCGTTCTTCCTTACATCTTGGTACAAAGCTCTGGCATGTATTCCTGAATGTCTAGGCATGTTTTCAATGTATAGCAGGTGTGCATAATGTGTAGACAGTACATATGCAAGCCGGGGTGTTTTGGGTGCTGCAGTGAATTGTGATATTTGTTAATAAGGAATGTCGCTAATTGGTTAAAATGTAAGCCTCATGGGCGATTGGATTCCTTCCGTGTGGGAGGCTTATGAGAAGCTTGCTTTGTGCTAAAATAAAATGCAAGATAAATAGATGTCGACGATTATAATGGCATCCCTTGCAATGTAATAGTCATACCAAACCTTGAAATTTGCTACCATAATAGTGGAAAACACCTTTTCCGTGTACACAACTCGTCATCACGTACAAACGTTGCATATTTTGTTGGAGTGGATTGTGTTTGTCATTCATGATCAGTGCTGCACGCAAATGAAGTGAGCAATTAAAAGCGATGGCACTGTGTTACATGTCATATTTAGCTATTGACCTTCTTCCTTTCCTTCATTAGAGCTTTGATTACTTTCCAAACTTTTTCTGACAAGAATACCCGAATTATCACCGGCGTGATCAGCCTTATCACATTTTCTCCGTTGCTGAGAATATGTATCATCTTATCTTGTTTGACATCTTGATTTTCATCCATTCATAATCACAGTAGCATGCTTTAAACACAACATTCTTATCGCATAAACTGAATCGCATTTATTCACAATGCGTTGTCGTTTTGTGTAAATTCAACATAATCATGCACTGACTGTGCTTGTCTTGCCTTGTTTGTTTGTCACTGTGCTTGTATGCGTGTTTGTTTGTGACTGCGAATATCTGTGCTGTACAGTGACATATTCCTATTCACGTGTCACCTGTAGGAATTCACACAGTGTGTGTGGTAGGCCTGACGTGCATCTCCTCTGGCAGGGACGGTGAAGAGTACCTGTTCATCGACGTTGTCCGCCGCGGCATGCGGCTGTCCTGGGAGCAGGTGATGGAGGAGCTGAATGCTGATCACCCGGAAGTGGACCTCCAGATGCTGGAACCCTTTCCCAGGGCAGGGGTGCGTAATGCATGGGATGTTTTCAGATTCTTGGACAACATGCCCTGTTACTTATGGAACTCATTGATATTTGAGAAGTATTCCATTTTATTTAAAAAGCGCGTGCATGACTCATTTGTGCAAAGAAACCTGATTGAATAGAGACCGACTCATTCTTGGGCTGGGAGCACGGGAGTCCCAGGTTGAGTATTTTGTGCTCTTACATGAATCTATGAGAACCAGCAGTCTTGCGACGGCTTGTGACGAGCCCTTGTATCTGTACGCTCTCGTGTGTCCGGCGGTGTGATTGTGATACCAATCCTTGTCTAACGCAGTGTATTGTGTTTGCAGCTGCTGCGTCGCCTCATCAATGGCGCAGTCCATCCGGATGTCCGCCGGCCAGGGACCGGCTTCGACCTGGTCTCGTTGGAGACGCTGGCCTGCTGGGCCCGCAGCGACTGCCGTCCGAACACGGCCGCAATCGTTGACCTGATGTCGACGATGGCTCGTGCCCGGCCCATGTACACGCGCCGCCTGTTGCAGGTCAGTGGTCTTGGATGACGCTAGAGCTGGGCATGTGTTTTGAACAATTGTTGGAAAGATGCTTCTGGGTCACTATTATGTGCGCGATGAAAATGTGCACGATGGGTGTGTAAGATACGCATGTGACTTTTTATATGCAAGGTGACGTTCTGGTCTCATTTTCGGTTCCCAGAAATCTCCAGCTCGTAAATGGCCTGTAATCGAGGGCTGTGCGCTGCGCCCGTGATGGTGCAAGCAAAATAAATGGCGATATGATGAGAAGTAACTAGTGATACCTTGTTTTCACTGTTTTTTCCTCCCTGCAGCAATTCGTCGAGACTAACGGCTCGCTCGTGGCTGAGAACGAGAGGCGTGGCCTGGAAGCGCTCATGAAACACTTCAAGAGGATGTACAAGCGGCTGGTGCGCTCCCTAGACGAACAGGAGGCTGAAGTGCAGGAACTGGTAAGAATGAATTGGATTTGATCAAATCGACAATAGAGGGAGTTAATCGTGTAGCTTCTCTTAATTCTTTGCTGAGCTGTTCATATGCATGTGGTGATGTGTGGGAGGTGGAAACGTGTTTGCGCGCGCGTCAGTTACGTGGTTGATTGTCATGGCGTGTTGTTATGTATAATGATATGCCTGCATACTTATAAGTTGGCTGTATCTCTATTTGGTAGGGTTAAATAGCTATGTGAAACAGGTTTAACCCCATGCATAAGCATCATAAGCATTGTAAAGTTGTGATGCAGGTTTAATCATTTCGTAGAAATTCATTTCTGTACGGTTGTTTTCTTCCATTCACTTTCTGTAATTTCTTGTGCAATTTCCTGCAGACCTGTGACCCGGGATTCGTTCCTGCTATGGTCCTTTGTGACCACTCGTGCACCACTATATTGTCAACCTGTTGTCTGATCTATGGAATGTATCATTCACTTCTCAGTTAGTAACGCTCTCATTTAGTTTGTAGTAAGTTGACCTCACCTCATAATTAACCTATATGGCGCTTGTTTCGAGCATTTATATATGTGCTATTTTCTCATGTTACTAGTTTCTGGGCTTACTGATGCTCGTTTTCGTCTTCTCAGCTCATTTTCTTCCCAGTTATTTCCCGCGTCCCAATGCCCATTTTAAATCCTGATGGCCCATTATCTCCTTGTGTTGTGTGCAATACCCTCATTGTCTTTATCCGTGTTTCAGGCGGACCTCCGCGCGGCTGGCCGAGCAGTGGGCGACTACCGGAGGCAGTTTGGTGTGGGTGACGTCGTCACGTACGGCGACGGGTTCCTGGCTGTGGTGTACGGCTGCTCACCATACTACGAGATCTCACAGGTAGGAGCGATACCAGTGGAACTGTCGTACATGGCAGACCCTGTCTGAGGTCATTTGTCCTATTGTGTTGAGAATTGGTTTAGTGAGGTGTTATTTTCTGAGGACTCAAAGGAACTGTTTTGTACTGTTGTTACTTCTCTCAGGGCAAGCCAATCACCGCATGCATAATCATTGTTTAATTGTGTGACTTGTGCTATACGAACCCCACGACCATCGAAGTTGTTTTCTCTAATGGAGGATATGCGGTGTTTGTAATATTTTGGTATTTTGTGTGTGTACTGAGATCAGGTGTAACTTTGCAATGTTCTGTCTGTCTATACATCGTTTTGAATGTGTGCCCTCGCTGTATGGCAAACATCTATTGTGATTTCATACAAGTATGTTGCAGTGGTCCCATTCCCTTCTTGATTCGAAGAGCCAATCAATGCATCAGTGATAGGCACGTAAATGTACCACATTGTTACAGTTGTGGCTAGACGCACGTGAGCTCTTAAATGGTATTCCTGCGAAGTCTCAGTGCCCCCCCCCCCCCCCCCCGCCCTCATCTCTGACGACGGCCGTGCGGTGTGAGTTATTGTGCTGACTCGGTGGTGGTGTTTTCAGGACTGGACGGCAAATAGTCGCGTCTGCTCCGGGCTTCAGCGGGGACACAAGCAGCCCTTCTACAGCCTGCTGCTGGAGGGTGACCGGTTCGGATACATGGCTGAGGGTAAGCAGGCTCTTCAAAGTGTTCTTCACTCTATTGGAGTTTTTACATGGACCCTCCCCCTCCTGGTATTTGAATTATGGACGGGGTGCCATAAATATTTTGTTTCGTTGCATTTGACATGCTTTATGTTTTCACGAAACTCCTATATTCAGTCTGGCATGTGTACCCTGATGTACCCTGATGCACCCTGATGTAGGTTACCCTGATGTAGGTTTTCCAGCATCTTCTGTAATTTTTAGTCGTTATAATGTTATGATTTGAAAGGGATCTTCATTACACAACCATACTGGGAAATGCACTATTAAGTGCAATTCACGCCCATGACTGCTACTCAGAAATATTCCTAGGTCGTCCCCAAACCGCAGCAGATTGATGAGATGTCACAGATGTCATTACACATCCATACTGGGAAATGCACTATAAAGTGCATTTCACGCCCATAATATTTTGTTTCGTTGCATTGGGCATACTTTATGTTTATTACGAAGCTCCTATATGGAGTTTGACGTGTGTAATACGCTGATGTAGGTTTTCCAGCATCTTTTGTAATTCTTGGTCATCGTAATGTCTAATTTCAAATGCATCTTTATTACACAGACATACTGGAAAGTGCACTACATAGTGCAATTCACGCCCAGAACTGCTACTCAGAAATATTATTAAGTGATCCCCAAACGACAGCAGATTGATGAGATGTCTTGCCCCCATTCTGGCGTAGAGCGCCACTTGCGTCTGCGTCTAACAGAGGTGTTTGGATATTTGCAGAGGAGCTGCAGCTGTCCCCGGATCCCCAGCCAATCAGCCATCAGGAAGTGGGTCGCTTCTTTACCCGGTTCGACGGCGAACGGTATGAGCCGATCGCTCCGCTGGCTATTCGCTTTCCGGAGCCGCTGTGTGAGCATGAGACGAAAGCGAACTTCGTCGAGTGTTCGACAGATGGCAGCGACAGCGAATGGGAGGACGACGTTGGAGATGAAGAGGAGGATCGGAGACCCTCACCGCCCACAGTGTGGATGGGCGTTTGGCCAGCGATCCTCCCCGAGGACTCAGATGATGAGGACACCGATGGTTGAGCCGTGACCGCTGACGGTGATCCGTTGAACCACTTATGGCTATGTTTGGGCTGTGAAGAATAGCTCACTGGTGTTACTGAATACCTCAGCTGCCTCAGGTACTCTGTATGGCTGTGCATATGCGTGTATGCCCGTGTAGGTGTTTGGCATGCACCCAGTCCGTGGTCTTTTTGTTTGATTGCTCGTGCTGCATTGGCGTCGGTTATCCTACGCACTCAGGGTGGCAATTACGTTGTCATGGTTTGCTGTGCCTTCTTTTGTATGTGATAGCATTCTGTGCCATCGGTTGTGTTTGTGATGCCAGCTTTAAAAGTGTGTGCGTGTGCCATATGTACATTTAGATGTATCAAATGATTGGAAGTGGACGACTGATTTCGTACTTTGCACGCAATTTTGAGCTGTGTGATAGCTAAGCATTGATATTAAGTCAATTGTTGAGGTTTGAAATGTGTTCATTGTCATGCCTTAGGTGGTCATTGGCTATTGCTTTCATAGCTGTGATATATTGTCAGGCTGTGTGGCTTAAGATGTCCCGGTGATTACGTTCTGTGTGTACATTTATCGTTGGTAACTGGCAGGTACCAGGTGCTATTGGTAGCGCCGTTTTACAAAAGAACGACTTCGGGCTTTGTGTACCTCACATGGAACCATGCCCTGCAATATTTGTACCAATGCATATGATCATGCAAAATATACTGATAAATTGTTGCAATGTGTTCTGGGATGGATGAAAGACTGCTTTGAATAGGCTGGTTTCTGAGCAATAAGAGAACACGGACATCCTGCCTATGACATATGCAATGTTACTCTGCCGCGGATTGCTTTCCACCTTTTTTTGTATAGATTTTTGAAAGCATTACGCTGGGCTTCGATTATACTCAACAAACATAAGTCCTCTAACATAGCAGAATTTTTAACAGATAAGTTTTGAGTGCAGACAATTTGTTTGTGGCAGCTATTGCGTGGCATTTTTGGATAAGCGGTATAAAGGCTTTAATTGACAGCTGGCTGGGGTAGCCTGTCCTGACCTGGGCTGACCGCGCTGGGTCCTTTTCATTACCTAAGCGCTTCTTCGGCCATTGAGGGTTTCGCCGAAATGATTTAGTCACCTTTAGTCATCATCTTTAGTCATCTTTATCCATCGCTTCATCATATATATATATATATATATATATATATATATAAATATATATATATATATATATATATATATATATATATAAGCACTTCATATCCTTTTAAAGCTTATTTGCGCAGCCACAGAAATCATAGATGGAGACCTCGTAGATTGCATCACCTTTTTATAAAGGGACCTGTTTGTGTGCCTTTAGCGTGCCTCTGCTTGGCCGGCGTCACCTACGGAGGGTGGAAGTACCCGCTCCACTGCTCCACTGAGCTGAGTTTAGCTCCACTGAAGTAGAGCGTCGCCAGGGAGATTTGTTTGGTGCGAAATCTTAGGTGAACGTTTAACACGCGCTCGGGTGGGGGCAAATTGACACCCCCGAAGGTTTTTTCCAGAATGGTTTCCGAACGGCGCGACGTAGCCGCGGGCAACTTTTGCATAGCTGTAGAAAATTGAACAGTGGATCCTTTGACATAAAAAATTGCATGCGCATTGTAAGGTTGCTGACCTATGGCAGGTCAAAGTCAGGCCATGGTTTCAGCGACGGCAATTTCTAGGGAATCGTCCAATCTGATACAATAACAGAGTGTTTGACGAAGGCACACCTTTCTGAGATGCTTTCTTAGGCACTACAAATATTGAATAAGCAAATTACTTTGACCTAAAGTCAGATATAAAGGCCAGACCAAGGTCAAAACCAACCTGATTTACTACTGTAGGGTTTACTGTATGGGACAGTTTGTGGTGCTCATTTCGAATTTATAGACAGCAGGAACCGCATTATACATCTTGCATTGACTTCTTGGATGTCAGAAAATGTCATGGACCTAAGATGTCCCGGGTCGACATTTGTTTTATCAACATACTGCCCAGCGCAACATTTGTCGCTGATTCAAACGCAAAACCCAGAGCAGTCTTGTATGATTTTAGTCACCATGACCTTCAAAAGGTTAAACAAGGTCACTGACGTCAAATTGGACTTTGACCTTTTGCTAAAACAGTTTCCTAGGTTCTGGGGGCACTTTGGTGACCAACTTAGAATGTGAACTTTTTTGACCGTATTTGATCCAAAGGCCATGACCTAGGAAGCTCACACTTTGACCTAAGTGAGTTCACGTACAGGTCAAGACACCCCGCAAGACACAAGACTCCCTGAAACAACACCCCCGAATGATCGAGTGTGCCACAGTAGCTTAACAAATAGGGCTCCCAACAAGAGCGTAGGGCCCTCCATTCCAATGGAAAAAACCGAAGACCTTATGTGAACGGCCCCAGAATGATAGAATGTGTCCGAACAGCTTATCAGAAGGAGCCCGAGAAGAACGTAGAAGAACTCTTTTCTAATAAGAAGTGCCCAAAATCCAGTGCGGAGGGCCCCCGAAACATGGAGTACACCCGAGCAGATTATCGGGTTGGCCGGACAGGAGTGTAGGGCCCTAAATTCACACACCAAGACCCAATGTGCAGGGTCCCTGGACAATGCAGTGTGGCGGAAGCGGCGGACAGATGGGGTCCTCGACAAGAACGTAGGAGCCGTTTAAAAAACTGCACCTGTTCGGCCGGCTATGGGCCCCCGTAGCCAGTGGGCCCCTTCTGGACCCAACGGATGGGGACAGCCCCGTGCTCCCCACCCCCTCTGGATCCGCCCCTGCTCATCTATGTCATTAGGCAAAGAAGGCTATCCAGCTTCACATCATCATTTGTTCGTTTTAACATTGTCTTTCCTGGGAAGGCGGAATTCTATGAGCGGGTAGGCATTTTGGTTCATTGAGGAGGCATTTACCCCCACAGCGTAGATGCCAAAATACCGCCTGGACATAGGCTGGCGAGAATTTTGAAAGTGAATCAATGGCTCACAATGCGATAGATTTTTCACGCGCCGTCATTTCGCTGGCTGCTCTTTAAGAAACAACACTTGTGGTAGCATTTCAGGCATAAACAATATCGGAAGCCTGAAACTGCCAAAAACAATGTGAAAAGGGCATAAAACTGGAGACTCTCATTTCAAAACCAAGCCAGACAATGAAGGTCCCTCTGTCATATATTCCTTATCTGGGACCTGCTTCTGTCCGCTGTCGGCGGCCGCTGCCCTGACCCGGCTGTCTCTCGCGTGATTGACTGTGAATTGATCGCATGGCTGCTTTGTTGCATGTTTCTGGATCAGCGTTACCGCTAATTGATACGCAAAACATATGCTGGACACCTGCACCAATATCTCTTTCCGAATGATCTTCCCTTACACCACACTGCCGCAGAAAAAAAGCTTCCGGGAGGCTGCCTGACTTAGGTATGAATTGGTCCAACGGACATTGAACTGATCATCATTCAGCGTAGCCGACTTGCTCTGCTTTCGGGTGTGGGCAGGGGCGTAGCCAGACCCTTGCCAAGGGGGAGCACAGGGTTGACAAAAGCCCCTCTTATGATGCAACCCCCCCCCCCCCATAAAAACGGATATAGCTTACTTGTTAACAAGGGACACCGCTTTCTTCGTTTTATTGTTGTTTTTACCTTGTGTTCAGAAAAGAAGCTAGAAGCTGTGTGAGATTTACGCGTTTGTATTTTGAAGTCAATAGACTGCAGAATTCAGGCATTGAACGACCGCATGGAATGAACCACTGACGCTCTTAACTTGCAATGGTATAGTGGACGCTTTGTAAACCGATTAAAGAGGCTTTGTCAGAACTGTTTAACTGGGTTCTACAGACATTAAGGGCATCACGAAGGCAGATTGTAGATCGATATGTTTGATCGAATATGAAGATGAAAACTTGATTGTGGATAAAATGGTTATCAGTGTGAATTAATATGCCCAATCCATGATTGTCTGGAAATGTTCAGCATTCAGTCAGAATCGATTAGTGATACAATTTATGTAACTTAGTTTTTTAACATGCGCGCTCTCAAATCTTATCAACGAAAACCACGACACCAGACGTTGTAGTCTCCGTAGTCCGCGGAGCGTTAGCCCAGCGTCTAACTCTTAGCCGTAATCCGCCGGTGAACAAAAATGATGACGATTCTGAAACAATTGTCTTCAAACACCTAAATCGATTAGTGATGCAAGTTATGTGGCGCAGTATGGAGCATGCGCGCTCGCAAATTTTAGTAAAAAAACCTCTTCGCCAGGCGTTGCAGTTTCCATAGGCCGCGCGGCGTCGGCCCAGCAGCTAATACTGGACCGTGACCAACGCGTGGACGAAAGTGATGACGCTTCTAAAAGAAGTACTTTTGAACGCTTCAGGACGTCGGGTCTTACATTAAGAAGCCAGTCTGGGCGCATATTTGACGTATGTGATTTTTAGACTGATGATAAGACTGGACTGGCCCTTAAAGCACATCGAAGTGGTGCCGGAATCTGCTGGTGGAACTGGACGAGTAAAGGCAGATTCTCTATTTTTCGTGTTTCTGTAGCTATTAACCTGCCTAGAAGACAGATTAACACGGCGCCCGCCGTCTGCTGACATTTGCAGTGGCCGACGTCGTTCGGTTTTAAGGAAATTGCAACCCAGGCCATCGCTGTCCTTGCTCTCGAGGCTGCGGGCAGGCATATTCAGGCCTTTAATGTCATTTGTTTCACTAGTCCGTTCTGAAAAACGAACGTTCTCAGGCAGGCATGGCAAGCAAGCAAGCCTCAGGCAAGCCTTGTTGGTTTTTTATACTCATTTCGACCCTCTCTATTCAACAATAATGAGACCCCCACTCTTGTCAACAACATTGAGACCCTTATTTCCTTCCGGGCGAAGGGCCCCTTAAGAAGAGCCCAAGGGGCACCTTACCGTTTCCGATCAAGGGCCGAAGGGCCATTCCGTCCCATCGCGAAGTGACTTCTGGCTGTCATTCTGGCGATACGGGGCGGGATCTCCCGGTCGTTCCGGAGGCCCTTAGAAGTTGTTCTCCTCCATGACACGGGAGGCCTTCTGACACACGCAGCTGGCCCGGATCAGCACAGGAACCCCCATTGACACAATAGCATTCGCAGCAGGCGGTCCAATAATTGCCACATAGACTCCAGTTCCATATTTTTTTGTGTTCTTCAGAGATATTGAGGACTCCCTGAACGCAGATTGTAGATGAAATCGGCGCCCCAGATTTGCACTAACATGGCTAATCCATGTCCACCTTAAAATGCTCAAGATTCAGTCAAATTGATAAAGACTGGTAAAGCTATGTAATGTGGTTTTGAACATGCGCGCTCGCATGTCACAGCAACAGCCTCGCCGCCCGGCGTTGCAGTCTCCGTAGGCCGCGCGGCATCGTTTCTGCGGCGGACATCAGGCGATGGCCAATGAGCAAATGAAAAATGACGCATCTTGAGGAAGGTGGATGATGTCCTACGTAAATCAACATTTATGTTAAATGTAATGGAAAGGTAAGCTAGATACAACCTAAATCTGAAAAGTGGGAGGGGGCAGTTAACACTGCTGGCCCCTACCTTGAAAAATGGGGGGCCATGGCCCCCCTGGCTCCTCCCGCCCTGTTCCTACAACCATGCATGCATATGAGCAGAGAAGGAATACTAGGTCAAATAAATGCAAAACGATTATCTTAGCTATAAGTATGGGCAGCGGGTACCAAAACACATCACTATAAGGATCATGAACATCCTACACCAAACATTATCCTGTAGATACTTAGTGGTTTTGTCGTGCTCGTAGCTCCTTCACATGTTAAGCCAGCCGGCAGATGTTTGACAAGTTTTTGAAACGATGCCACTTGAATTGGGATGCATTCATCAGGCCATCAGTGATCTCTTAGTTAATGAGGTTAAGTAAGATGGTTTATGTGAATTTCACCCAAATCTAAGCTTTGCGTAAAAGGGCAGTTCTCATTTATCTCATCTCATCTCATATTATCTCATCTCAGTTGCCCCTTGTCACCAGAGTGGCAGCCGGAACACAGCCCGCGATGCAGACGGAATGACCGTTCAGTCCTAGACCGAGAGCAGTAACATGTCTCCAGTGTTTTCCTCAAGCGTCCCCTTTATCGGAAAGAGTCCCTTAATTGTTACAAATAATAAGGAGACCCTTTATTGTTGAAAAAGTTGGTCGAAGCGAGTTCGAAAACGAACAAGGCCAACCCATAATTTCCTGAAAACCTTCAACTATTTTGCAGAACCGAGTAGTAAAAAAAAAAATACATGACAGATTTGAACCTGCGGGCACGCAACCTCGGGAGCTATGGCTGCGATGGCCTGGGTTGCGGTTTCCGTAACACCGAACGGCATTGGCCAGTGCAAGAAGCATCAGGTGGCGAGCGCCGTGGTCAATCTGTCCGATTAGCAGTTACAGTAACAAGTAAATATTTTGCCTTGACTTTTCCAGTTCCGCCATCAGATTCCAGCCTCACTTCGCGGTACTGTAAGGGCCAATCCGGTCTTATCATCAGTCTAAAAATCACACAGGTGAAGCATACGCCGAGACCATCTTCTAAATGTAAGACTTGATGCTCTAAAAGTTTAAAGGTACTTCTCTCGGAAGCGTCATCACTTTTGCCCACCCGTAGACCACGGCTCAATGTTAGCCACTAGGCCGACGCTGCGGGGGCTACGGAGATTGCAACGCTTGGCGTCGACATTTTTGTTGGTAAGATTTGCGAGCGTGCATGCTCAAAACTACGCCGCATGATTCGTATCACTGGTCGATCGTAGTGTTCAAAGGCACTTCTTTCAGAACCATCGCTATTTTCACCCATCCGTTGGCCGCGGCTCAGCATCAGCCGTTGGACAGACGCTGCCCGGCCTACGGAGACTGCAACGTCTGGCGTCGATGCTTTCGTTGCTAAGATTTGTTAGCGCGCATGCTCAAGACCTTCTGCATTCTACCTTCACGAGTTCCTTAATATGGCTGTAGAACCCAGAAAAAATTTGACAAAGTTTCTAAATTTTGCCAACCTGCGTCTCCATTGGCAAGGCTCTAGCTATGCCCCTGCCTATATACAAAAGTAGATCAAGCCGGGTTTGTTGAATGAGGGGCAATTGAGTGTCCATTGGACCAATTCATGCTTAAGGCAGGCAGCCTCCCGAAAGCTTTTTTCTGCGGTGTTGCGGTGTAAGGAAAGATAAGACATGTTTTACACACCAATAAGTAGCAACGCTGACCCATAAATATGCAGCAAAGCAGCCATACGATTAGTTCACAGTGAGTCATGCGGAGGACAGCCGGGCCAGGACAGTGGCCGCCGACGGTGGACGGGAGCAGGGCTCAGGTGGGGAATATATGACAGAAGGTTCTTCCTTCTGTGACTTGGTCTTTTACAGGAGGGTCTTCACTTCTATGATTTTTGTCACATTGTTTTTGGGCAGCTAACAGCTAAAGATGTCAGATTTGTTTCCGTTTAAAATTCTGCAAGAAATCTTATCTTTTGAAAAGCAGCCAATGAAATCTAGGCGCATGGAAACTCTGGCGCACTGTAGGCCATTGATTCTCCTCGAAATTCTGATCGGCCCCTGTCCAGGTCGTATTTTGGCATCTAGCCTGTGGAGGCACATGCCTCTTCAATGACCCAAAATGCCCACCCGCTCGCGGACTTACCGCTCTCCAGGGAAAACAACGTTGAAATGGACATATAATATTGGGAAGCTGGATAGCCTTATTTGTCGAAGGGCAAAGATGAGCCGAAAAGGCCAGGTTTTCATTAGTGAGAAACAGCCGGCTGTTGGAGGCTTCATGACGTTCCCCGCCTCTGGACCGTTTCTGTGCCATCATGCCTATTATAGCAAATATCTCCTATCACAGGTGTCGAACACAGTCCCCAATGACAAATTTGTGAGACACGTCCTAAAATCTGCCAGTGAAGGTAAAAACAATCGGTCGTTTTTTCCGTTACGTTACTCATGACTCCGTTATTTAAAAAGAGATATAACGGAACGTCAAAGTTAACTCAATCTTTCACTCCGTTGCATTTTCTAAAAGGTTCGAAAAAACAGAAATCGACATTAAATCTTTACTAGCCTTTGAATTGCACTGTAGTGTCAACTCTCGAAAGCTTCATAAGCAGCTGAATCGTCCTGTCGTTACAGTGGGAAACACTCGGAGCCTTCCTAGCGATTTGTTTCCCCAATAGTGATAGTACGAATCTCTGATCAAAAGATAAGCCCCTGTATGTATATTAAAGAAAGCACCTGTCTGTCATAGTGCTCACTATAACTGCACTGTTAACTGTGCGCAGTCTGCAGAATGCAGACAGATCTCTTGTAAAATCCACATGATCACCACGCCGCCACAGGACAAGGTATAACAGGCACACCACCTAGCGTGGACTGTGCTCGCTGCTCACTATAAGCGGCTTTGGAACAGCTCGTTAAAACGCTTATATAGCATGCAAGTGACTAACAAGTCAATCACACTGGGAATTGATAAGGTCAACAAACATCTACGAACACCTACTTAGGTGGCATGTAATAAACGCACCACAAAGACGCGAGACCAGGGGGGGGGGGAGCAGTGGGAGCAGCTCACCCTCAACTTGAAAGTTGTGGGACGATGTCCCCCCCCCCCCCCCCCTGCAACCCCAACTTGGATCTGTAAAGGGCCATCCTGGTGTGTTTAGGGCCCACTCTGAACCGTAAATAATTTTATAAGCACACAATAGTGTATTCTGACCCAATAAGGGCTCATTCCGACTCATCCGGGTTCTACTCTGACTAGAAGAGAGCAATTCTGAGTCTGGGAAAGGCTCATTCTAGGATGAAGAAGGCCCACTTTTGACTTCTGAGGGCCTGGTCCGGCCTGAGAAGGTCATTGTGATGTACAGACAGCCTATCTAGGAATGTGGACGGATGATTCTGACTTGCAGAGGGCAAATTCTGGCCTTGGGATTCATTATGGTCTGTAGAGGCCTCGTTGTGACCTGAAGATGGTTCATTCTATCCTGTAAAGGATCCAGCATTAACTGTGGAAGGCTTATTTTTTCCTGCAGAATTCCCGTTCTGGTCTGCAGATGGCCCATTCTGACCTGTGAAAGGTCCATTATCGACTGTGAAAGGTCCATTTTGGCGAGTACAGGGCCCCATTCAGGCTTGTATAGTGACTATTCTGGCCTGTAGAGGAGCCATTTCTTGACTATGGAGAGGCCATTCCGGCTTGTAGAGGGCCCATTTTGGCCCGTAGAGGGTTCACTCGTAGAGCGCCAAGTCTGACATGTAGAGGTCACATTTCGACTTTTAAAGGGCTTATTACTTAATTGCAGAACCTATTCTGACCCGTATAGGGCCCATTATGGCTTGTAGGGCGCCCACTACCAGCTCTTATGGCCCGTCTTGGAATTTTGGAGCTCGTCTCCCAACTCGAGCATCTTTTCTGCGCCCCCGCGTACCACCACCATATTTTCCGTGCGTGTTTCGTATTATCGTCGCATGTTGCCTGAACCCATTCCAAGTGAGGAAGTGCCAGATGACATTCGAATCTAATCTATTGTTGTAACGCTTCTTGAGAACATTTAGACGAAACACGCCATATAGTAGCAAACATGGTTGTCGGGATAAAAGGGAGTGTTCCATATGTGCATTTGGTTTTGAATTAAAATAGTCATTCTGACAGGGGCGGATCTAGCCTGGAGTTTTTTTTGGGGGGGGGGGGGAGAGGACCAGCTGTTCGTCGCCAACTGGTTGGTGTGGGATCCGAGGTCCAGTGCATGGTGCCTCTCGCGAGTACCTAGCAGGGACACCATTCAAGCACCGAAATGCTTTTGAATCTTCTATATACAGCATGCATGTTTACAAACCTCGTAACAAAAGCCGAGCATGACTAAGCCGGGTCAGCATGCGCTTTGTTTTGATATTCAAATGACTACCAACTTTTCTTCATGAAGTTTTTTCCGAAACGGAAAGAAATGTTTGATACCACGCAATCAAAGTTAAAACCGACAGTAAGTAGACGAAACTTTTATGAAGTTCTGGGAATGTTTCGGGGGCGGGGGCCAAAACACACTCTCAGAGTTTTTTTTTGGGGGGGGCATGGCCCCGTAACCCCCCTCCACCCAGGATCCGCCCATGCATTCTGAAGATCACTCAGTGCAGTTCGCAGCCCTGCTCTTCTTAAAACCTCACAACCCTCTAGCTACTGAGCTACACGCCTCTTCGTGCCGACTTTTTTAACGATGCTCAGGCATTCATGAAACCACATTTTTTTTTTGTCCGGCCATTCCACCGACCATATGACGTTCGAGATTAAGAAAGAATGTTAACGTCGAGTCGTTCATATATGGTGTTCGTGAGCACGACCTGCCCCCATAACGGCTGTCAAGTGACGATCAACCAATCGCTTTTTGCTGCATAAAGCAAGAAGCTGCATATTCTGTCTAGTTATTGTGGGAATTGAACTTGTGGTTGAATAAGTTAAGAATGGCACTATAACCAAGCGCACTAGTAAAAGCAAGCATTTTATACTAACGGATAAATATGCAAGAACACCACGAGAAAGGGCCAAAACTCAAGCCTATGACACTATTTGGCGCAGCAAACATTTTCAGTCCGTGTTGCCATCTCTCGGGATATTCAAGAACGGCAAGTTTGCGTTGGCACGCAATCGCCACGTGATGCAATCAAGCAATGACGTGCTGAGAAGCATATTTACTCATTGGAGAGGCTGGTTCTGTCTAGCGCGGTCTTTTCACTTAAAGGTATACCTCTAGTTATGAGGGGGCTTATTTCATCCTATATGATTGCTCCACTATCTTCAAATGTGGAACATCCCCTTTAAAAATTATTGGTAAATACTATTCCATATTCCCACCGTCAACAGCAAGCAAAACTTCTCCGCGATGCCTGCTTTTTTACATGAATCTGAAGCACGTCTCTGAAGACTCCCAACTTAGGTGGCGTGTCGAATTTCTGTAAAAGCTGGAGGTCCCCCCAGCTGTGCAGCCACAGCCCCCTTCATCGTCGAACCACGTTTTTACCGCTAAGTAAACATCCCATCGAGCAATTATCTCCTCGCTGGCAGCATCAAAAGCTAATTAGAGACACATTTTGGGCTTTCAGCGACGTTTCACGGAAGTCAAACAAATTTCCCTGACGGACAGTTGGTTCCTGTCCGGCCGCCATCTTGGCTGTCGTCGCTGCTGCGGTCCGCGCGTCTGACGAGCCATCCGCTGATTGGTCGGCGCTGCCGGCAGACCACCCACGTGCCGCGAACATGGCTGATGCCCACGCATCGCCGGCGGCGCCGCGTTCTCCGCTGGGCCTTCGCGCCCCGCGAGCACGAGCTATGAACGGCCAGGGAGGCGACCGCGGCGCGCGCAAATCATTTCTGATCCGCGACATCCTGGGCGAGGGTGCGAGTGGGGTGCAGAGCTCGCCAGAACTGGTGCCGCGCGGAGTGCGCTCAAGCCGTAGTCGAAGCCCCGAGAGCGACCGCGACGAGCAGGGTCCGGGAGCGGCACTGACGCCGGACAGCGCGGCTGAGCGCGCCAGCCCCGAGCCGGCTGACTGGGCCGCCGCGCCTTGCCTGGCCCGCCCGCCGGACGCCCGGGCCACGCAGTGGGCGCTGGGAGAGGTCGGTCCGACCGGCGACTCCGCTGCGGAGGGAGCGCTGGGGGAAGCGGAAGCGGCGCGATCCCCGCCGGCCGAGGACGCCGTGTGGCCGGCGCCGGCGGCCGCTCGGCCGGCCGTTCCGGCGCTGGGCTGGCCACCCCCGCTGTTCTGCGCGCCGCACCTGTACCTGGAGCGGTGGCAGAGCGTGCTGCAGTCTCGGCTCCGGGACTGCGGCTCGCCGGCGCGAGCTGCCAGCTCAGGTAGGTTCAGTGCCAGGCAGCCCCGAACAAGAGCGGGGTCTGCTGGTCGCGGTCTCTGCTGAAGTGTCACAACATGGGTCTGGCCCTTTCCTTCTCATTCAGCATAACTAGTTTGCAGCGATGTCAGCTTAATCAACGTTGACTGAGGAGAAAACCTACAATCATGCAGACAAACGGCTGAATCCATGCGCTGAACGGCTGAATTCATGTGGTAGCCGTTCAGCCGTTGTCTGAAACGACAAGCGGCTGAATTCATGTGGTAATCGTTTCTAAAACAACGGCCTCCGCAGTGCTAGTAAGACGCCGCAAAAGGCGTTTTACCAGCAGCTATCCGTTCAGTGTAATGAGATTGTCCGTTTCAATGCGCAAATAACAAGACGAGTGTGTGTGAGAGCTTACCTAGGTACGATGTTTGTTGTCTCACAGAAGTTACCCGTTTATGCCTCACGATAACCGGTGGTCAGAGCAGAGGCAATGGTGGTAGGAATTTAAGCTAAGCCTAACGGAAGGAGATCAACGATTAAGTGATTAAAAGTGCAATTACTACCTGCGTAAAAAGTTCACGCTTTTATAGCAGATAATTTTGAGTCGGATCTCAGCTATTGACCGATATGTAACGTGATTTGATTGAACAAACCCGTACAGCAAGACCGAAGAACACACTGAAAGGGAACACAAAAACAACGTTAGAAAAACCATGGATTTTTAATTGCGATGCACGGGTAGAAACACCGAGAGTTCAGTTTTGGGATGATGCAGCAACATGCCATGTTTGTTGCATATTCGAAGCACTTCCAACGAATCGTTCAGAAGGGTACAGTAGGCAGCAGCTGGCCGGGCTGCGAGCCGGGGCGGCGGTGTCCGCGTGGAACATATTACGAAGCCAAGGCGAAGGGACTTCTGGGGTCATCCCCCCACCCCACTCCACCTCAACCCTCGAGGTGGTGAAGCCCCCTGAGAACGAAAGTTCTAGTGCTTTTTGGCTGTTTAAGGCGCCCGTGGAGCTTCTAAAGCATCACAAAACGAACTCTTGAAGCATCAGGACGGGATTCTTGGCTTGAGAAGGTTCCCGATTGAAAGAGAAAGGGACGCTGTAGTGCTTAAGTAGGGCCCTCGTGGCTAAATTCCCCAAAGGCATGAGTGAACGCACTTAGACCTATAAACTGCTGTCTGCGTCCGTATTTGCAGTTTCCGCGCCTCATCACAAATGACATGTCACGAGTCATCAAAACAGGGTGCAAAGTGGACGATCTGGTTTGATTACGCGACGATTCGGGCACATTCACGCAGAACAGAACATTTACTCCAGAGCGTTCGGACGGCAACATCATGAATGGGTTTTCTCGCGTGGCATCAGGCTCTGCAAAGCTGCAGGCTATGCGCCGTATCAAATGGCGTCTCAACTAAGTGTCTTCCCGATGGCAGAGCTTTGAAATGTTCCGGAGTACAGGATGCAGCCGAACAAATCTCAGCGTCTAGCATAAAACGAACGAAGCTATTTTTCAAAACATGTGATAAGGCTGCCAGAAATTAATGACACGTCCAATGCCGCTTGAGGCTACAAATGCGCACAGATACATATATCCATACGTCCCTTGTGAAAGTAGCCAACGTTTCTAAGAATGTTAAACAGCGTGCGTTTGCCATTGCTCAGCTGCTGCGATCTTTAAGCATGCATGTGGTGTTAGTCGCCTGGATTTCACTGACTGTGGGGCACACCCACGTTAGCTTCCTCGTTAGACGCCCGTCTGCCGCCTGCGCCGCCTCTGACCTTGCGTCACGAATCTGAGTTCTGACTGTCGCCTTCGAGTGCCGGACCGGTGTCGGTGCCATAGTCATTCAGAGGTGACGACCTCATCCAGCGGCAGCATTATTGTGCTATTCGAGCAGTGTGTTACTGGAAAGCGCTGGTGCACATTGCGTACGCCACCCATATAGAGCTTCGCAGTTTTCTCATCTGTGATGTCGAAGTAGATGTAGTACCTCCCGATTCAACGAAATGCATCATGAAGATGGTGGTCTGCCAATGATAAAGATAGTTTGCAAGCTAAAAGGGTGCATTCCAATGGGCTGAAAATTGTTTGATTTGCACGCCTCTGATAAATATATATTTATATTCATCTTCTGCTCACTCACATGAGGGTTTGTTCAGCCTCAACCGGTTCAATTTTCATCAGAATCTGAGAAAGCAAATTGAATTCACGATTGATATGAACCGCCCTCAGGAAGGGGAGCTTGATTTTGATCGCGCTGAGACACACAATCTTTGTGTGCCATAATGAAGGTCGTCATTGAATAAGACTGGCATGAGGTGAAACCAAGCGAAAGGTCTGTCTTTGACGTCATCAGTCACATTACAGAAGTCACCACGGCACTGCAGAGAGGAAATGACCCGCGCTGTCCATTGCCTTTCGAATCTATCCAACCCCATCACGAGATAACAAGTGAGTTAACAGTGACCACCCTAGCTGTTGCTGTAGACAAGATATTGAGTACGGCTCGCGATGAACAAAGCACCTTATCCTAAAGTAAAGGCTAAAGGAAGTATTCAAGTCTCTGTAGAGCGATCCATGCGACGCTCGATCTGCTGTGCCTGTGGAAAACTCGCTGCTAATGTCCCTTGTTACGAACGGCAGGCCACTAAACCGCCAATAAACCGCTGGGCCACCGAAGCGAATGAACTGTGTGATAAGAACAATGACCTAAGGCACGACATAGGTACGCAGCAAACGCTAGGGTCCTGACACCATTGCAGCTACGCATCCAATAACATCGCTACCCATGCACATCTGTATCACATTACAATAATCAGATATTTATTTGCTGGAATTTTGCATAGACAGAACATGGTTGCCACGCGATGCGTTCTTGCAATGCATATGTTGATTGGCGCAATCCCAAGC
The DNA here is from genome assembly GCF_011947565.3 of Pollicipes pollicipes. Lineage (NCBI taxonomy): Eukaryota > Metazoa > Arthropoda > Thecostraca > Pollicipedomorpha > Pollicipedidae > Pollicipes > Pollicipes pollicipes. The sequence goes on along the minus strand of NW_023596921.1, from coordinate 9,560,986 downwards.
GAAATAATTTTTGGAGTTATTCCTGTTAACCTGTACACAAAAAGGGCATTTTGCGAGAGAGAATGGTGTAGTCTGATATCTAACTGCATCTTAGTGCGAATTTCGTCAAGAAGTGAAGAAATCACATACCAAAAGATAGTATCCAAGTTTTTCCTTACATATGATCGGGCACGTAGGTTTGTTCCTGATACGAACAAGTAACTAAAATACCCGGAACAAAGCTAAGTGTATTCCGATTTCCTGTCAATACTAGATGACAGATTTCATCAAGCTCCAATTTTTGCCAGGAACGTTTAAAACCGGAAACTACCGTCTTGATTCAGCCCTTAAGTAAAACGTCAACCACAGGCCGTGAATTGTGATTGTAGAAAGAGATAAACAACATGTTTCATTAGGAGCAAAGGCACAACGTGGGAAAGTCTTACTTGATTTATGATGAAGTTTTCACATGAGGTCGTTAGGCCGTCATGTTTTTTTAATAAAAATATAATGTCTTTGCAACCTCCAGTTGCAGGCTCAGGCAGTTTTCAGTAAGAAGCGTGCCTTTTACAGCAGAAAACGCAATTATGTACGCACATTAATATGCTTATATGCTTATACATTGTCAAGCATGTGTTTTCAAGCCGATTGACCAGACGGCCTTTTCTTTCTGCATTGCAATATCGTCACGAATTCATTTTTCCCATTTGGATAACAAGCGCTCGGGTGGGGGTTAATTTCTCCCCCCCCCCCGAAGTTTTTTTTAATGACTTCCGAATGACGCAGCGTAGACGCGACAGATTTTGTATCGCTGTAGGCAACTTAATAGACAATCCTTTTGGGTTGTGTAGTGGTTAACGCGTCTGCGTTACGCGCGTAACGCGTCTGCGTTAAGCACTGCACGTCTGGGAAACCAGAGGTACGGGGTTCAATTCCCCGTGGTGCCCGCCCTTCCTGCCAGGGTGAGAGGCAGGCGACACCATATGGCCTCAGCAACTGAGTGCGTCGTAAAGCCCCAATGAAATGACAATCCTTTGGCGTAAGCAAATTGGGCATACCTTGTAAGATCACTTACCTATGGTAGATCAAAGTCAGGCCATTCCGGGGTCTAAATTTTGACTCCCGTCTTCGCACTAACACAAAGCTAACAACTGCTGACGAGGGAGAACGCGACGTATCTGTGAATACATGGGCGTCGATATATGCGAACGGACACGTACGTTTGGGAGTTTTTCTAGGGTTCATGTCAGCTCGCAGCAAACAGAGCAAATTTCCGTCCAGGTGGCTCAGTTGGTTAGAGCGCCTGCCTTCCGATTCACCCACGCGTGGCGGGGTGGGCCTGAGTCGCTTTAAGCGCTCGCTATGTGCCCTTGACGGGTATGACTTGCGACCGCTGGCAGCGGTCGCGCTTAAGATCAGTTCACGTCAGAGGGCAGAACTGACTGTGCCGAGCATTGTGGCACGTAAAATTTCGCACACTAATTGTTGTTTTTGTTTATTGGAGTTTAGGGGCGCGCCGACTGCGGTGGTCATTTGGTGCCCATACGCGCACTAAATTCTGCCGTTGACCTGGAATTGTGCGATCGGATGGCAGGGGTCGGGGTTCACAAAACAAGCACTGCTTAGTGTGATTTCTGATTCCAGAAATCCATCCATACAAAGGGTTGGAACAAATCCTTAAAAGACGGCGTAAAACCAGCGGTACGGTGGGTGCGTATATGTAGATGCGCGCTGTTTCGGGATAACACGCACAATACGAGTTCATGCCCAGACCTAGAGCCGCCGAACAGATAGGCCTCAGTCAAAAATGCGTCAAGTCAGTAGCCGTGACCTGTACTCCCGACACTCGAATTTAAGTCACGAAAGCTCCCTTTTACACAATCCAAACATATTTCATGGCAACATAGCAAATTCGGCAAGGTGATTGGTGGATACTTCCGCCAAGCCGGGCGCACGATTTGTGAGGGATTCACCAACCACTCAATCTTTACTTCTCCCTTATCATATCAAGCATCGTGATTCCCTTATTCCCGCCATCTACTCTAGATATGCGCAACCCCAAATACTAGCCGACGTCGCAGTCGCGAACTGCATTTACGCACACATGCTCAGCCGCTGATGCCAAACGCACTTTTTCCGGTTCGCAGTCCTCATCGACTGCATTTGCCTGTCCGTCTGGTACCAGATTCACCAGCGCCTGTGTTTAACTATAACTTGACGCAACCAACCAGCGAGGGCACTGCAAGGTTAGAGCATTGCAAAACCGCTCTAAGCAGCATCTTGACACAAGGTTTGGAGTGACGTTCGTACATCGCATTATTAGTTCACACGGTCATGGTATTTCTGACATTCAAATAATGTATCTGCAATAGGAGAATTACTGAATTGCAGCATACAACGGAGCGTGCTGATCCAGAGGGGCGACAGCGGCGGCGTGATCTCCGGGTGTAGGCACTGGCACCCTTGGAACACAAGAGGAACCAGAGGCACCGGAGCTCCCAACGGCACGCTGGGAACACCGTCACTCCGAGATGAATAAACTAAACCCCTGCCCGCCGTCCGGTCCTCGGACCGGCAACTCTGCCCCAAACCAAACACTCGGCATTCACCGCTTTCAAACTGGGGTGGGAACCACATCTTGCAGTACCCAATCCTATGTTGGCAACCTCAGAAGGAGTAACGCTTAACATCTGGTGTCAGTCTTCTTGCAGCCGAAGGGCCCGGTTGGTTACAAATGATCTCATATTTCAGGGGAGCCCTTTAATTGCCCCCGATAATTCCTACCGCCAATCCTCGGCTTAGCAGTCGCAGGTTTGTGCAGTGGGACCGATCTGTTATATTGTCCGGGTAGTACGACGGCTCTGTGCAACAAAACCCTATTCCCTGGGCATAGATAGCTTGTTTTGCCTTCCTTTCTTGCATATATTTGTTCTTGTCATGACATGCGTTAGCTGCCTTCAGGACAAAACCATACGTTTTTCTGCAAGTCTGCTAGTAGATTATCAAAACACTGTGCGATAGCTTTCCACGAATTTACTAAAAATGCCTAGATGAGTTTCGGCGGGAAGCTTTGCACACCGCCCAAACATCAACTCGTGCGGGGAAAAACCACAGAGAGCGGTGAATTGAGATCTTTATCTAAGCACCACTTATACATCAGTATCAGCCTGCGTTAGCTTCACTGCTCGTGCTGCCCCGTCTCCAGATATTTGATAGCATCGCTAAAATGGTGAGATCTATTCAGTCAACGATGCCATTTCACTGTGGGTGATAACTATTGATTTGACTTTTCAGCGCCCAAAACTCGCAAGTTTTTTGTCAAGACATCCCCAGTAAATATCCTCTCTGATTCAAGTGGAATTCTAGAGGGCACCCCGTGCCTACTGGTGAATTCGTCAACAAAACTGGAACCACCTTCACCGCGGTGAAGCACACGAAGGGTAAAAGTCACAGCGGCGCGGGAAATTGATCGACGAGAATTAGCAAGTGTTTGTTGCACCTAACTCTACGTAGTATGTGGTAGCTCCGACGAAATATGCATGCCCATCACAAACGGAGGTGTAAATACAGACAGTTGTTCCAGGGACATCCTCGGTGCCGGGACGGCAGGGTTCCCAGCTTCACGGCGCTCGCATCTGTCACAGCAGCTTACCACACGAGTATTTGACCGCCACATTCGACTCTTATTCGTGCAGCCAGTTTACCATGGGCAAAACGGCTTCCCGTTGGGTCCACTGTGCATTGACGATATCACTCCAGTATCAGCGGCTCTGGCACCACGACCTGTAGCTGACCATCATCAAATGGCCGTCGGCGGCAATCACGGTACAGCACCCCACACGGCATTCGCAATTTCCCACCAGAGACAAATATGATGCGCCATGCTTCAGCAGATTTTTCGTGCGGCTTGCTCCATTGGAATATATGTTGCGCTATCCGTGATATGGCAGCGCCAGCCTGTTGCTCTGCTCGAGTAAAAACGCAAGACCAATGAAGGCAATGAAGCAGCTGAAAACACTTCTCCGCATCCGTCCTGCGTCGTCACATCATCAGTAAACTAGGCCATCGGCTTAACCCACCCGCAGCAGTAGACCCTCTCTTCCAGCTTCATGCTACGCTCAAATGAGTAGTGTTCCAGTCCTGTAACCAGCAAGCTAACATACCCGTCGAATTTTTTAACGGCCTTCAGGCGCTGTGAGGAAGCATGGTCGCTGCGCAGCAGTGTTTTCCCCGTCGAGGAAAACGTAAGAATGTCGAGCGAACACCGTCACGTGTTTCCCGGTCGAGAAAACGTAAAAATGTCGAGCGAAACACCGTCACACCAAGCAGGTCACGCTTCGTGACTTGATAAGTGCTTTAAACGAACTGGAGCGGCGCACCACGCGTCTTTAGCATGATCGAAAGCGATCTGTGCCTCAGAGCTTCAGTGAACCGTACACGTCTTTGTTTGTCAAACGGAATAGTAGTGCAGCTAGAGTACTGAAGCCATCAACTAATGTGTGAAAAATGCTGCTTCACTGAGGAGACCTGTTAGCTGCTGAGCGGTTTTTAATACCGGCCCCGTCGTACCTTTTCGACTGCTGGGTCACCCCGACTGCCATCCTCAGATGCTACATTACCCAGGAATGTCACACTGGGCGAAACCTCGCACATTTGCTCAAATTTTAATGCAGCCCCTGCATCATTCAGTCGACCCAACGCCGTCTCTAGGCTGGCCAAAAGCTCATCGAAAGTGCGTCCTGCGAGATGAGTCATCGAAATAGCCGAGGTATATGGGGCGATAGATCAGTCAGCACAATATCGAGCAATTGCGCGGACGTGGCCGGTGAGGCAGACAGGCCCAGGGGCATACGACAGGACAGTATGCACCAAATGGAGTTGCAAATAGCTGCTCTTTCCGGGTCCTGAGGGTACAGATACCTGGCAATATGTAGAATTGAAGTCCAGCACAATGGAAGGGTTACTCCTTGCCAACGCTTCTAAGGAATTGTCTGTCCTTGGTTTGCAAACATGCTGAAATAGGGGTCTGGGCGTGGTGTTCTTGGGGTCATTTGATGTCTTTTTATTCTTGTTTAGTTGAGTGTGCACACCTTTAGGAAAAATGAGAGGGTGAGGTGGACATACCCACCCTCCCTGAATCGCTTATAAAGGTCGCCGTCCCACTTGAAGTAAAACAGCATAGTTTTCACTTCAAAGAGGTTTTTGTGATTGATATTTGGTTCTCATGGTATCCCTTTTCATCGTAAGATCGATGAAGGATAAGATGGGGATAACAGGGACCTAAGTTGTATCAAGCCTCAAACGCACACAGAAAGGCATAAGATGGATCTAAACCCATGGTTTGTCGTCGGGGCGATTAAAATAGCCGTAAGTGCTTTTTGGGGCTGCGTTTTGTTTCATCGTGGTAGGTATTGGCCCAGTTCGGGTCTCGGAACTTAATGATTTGATCCTGTCGGGCTAAACTGTCCATTGGGATCAATCTGCGCTTTCTGCAATTGCCGAATGGTACAGATGACGGAACAAAATGTTTTCGAAGTGAAGTTGGTCGGCTATTTTGATCATTCATTATGTGTCTCCGGTTGGTGTCTTGTAAGCCTAATGAACCATTCCAGGATTATGCGATGGGTAATGGTGTTAAAGGTTGGTAACATTGCTTGCGGTGTTCATCCTGGTGGTAAATCCTCAAGGTGAATGACGAGATGTTGAGAGAACACGGAAAAGAGCGATTCACATGGTTAGGAGGGTGGACGATGTGTATGCTTTAGGTATCACAGACGAACTTAGTATGCTACGCATGACAAAAACTGCTTTCGTGTATCATTGAGGCATTTGGGTAGTCTGGCACGGGCCATTGATAATGCATTGTGCCACAATTTGTAGAATGCTACATGGTTAAGATTTTGGGCTCACGGGTGCATCACCAGCCTCCCGAGCATCGTCTGTCCAACAGGTGTGGCTGGCAGCCCGCTGGCGCTAGCCGTACCGCAGCCTGAACCGGGCCGCGTCGGGTACCGGTACCTGTGTACCTGCGCACGAGACGGACGAGCACGCCGACCTGTGCGCTGGCCGCCGGTGCCGACGCAGTCGCACTGTCTTCACAGGTGAGAGGTCACGTCGAGGCCAACAGGTGAGAGGTCACGCCATGATTACAGGTGAGAGGTCACGCCGTGGTCACAGGTGAGAGGTCAGCCATGATTACAGTGAAGAGGTCACGCCGTGGTCACAGGTGAGAGGTCACGCCATGATTACAGGTGAGAGGTAACGCGTGGTCACAGGTGAGAGGTCACGCCATGATCACAGGTGAGAGGTCACGCCTGGTCACAGGTGAGGGGTCACGCCGTGGTCAAAGGTGAGAGGTCACGCTGTGGTCACAGGTGAGATGGTCACCGCGTGGTCACAGGTGAGGAGGTCCACGCCGTGGTCACAGTGAGAGGCACGCCGTGTTCACAGGCGAGAGATCAGGCCGTGGTTACAGGAGAGTCACGCCGTGGTCACAGGTGAGAGGTCACGCATGATCACAGGTGAGAGGTCACGCCGTGGTCACAGGTGAGAGGTCACGCCGTGGTCACAGGTGAGAGGTCACGCTGTGGTCACAGGTGAGAGGTCCGCAGTGGTCACAGGTGAGAGGTCACGGCCGTGGTAACAGGGGAGAGGTCACGCCGTGGTCACAGCGAGGATCAGGCCGTGGTTAAGGGGAGAGGTCACGCCGTGGTCACAGGCGAGAGAATCAGGCCGTGGTACAGGGGAGAGGTCACGCCGTGGTCACAGGTGAGAGGTCACGCCATGAGTCACAGGTGAGAGGTCACGCCATGATCACAGGTGAGAGGTCACGCCGTGTCACAGGTGAGAGGTCACGCCGTGGTCACAGGTGAGAGGTCACGCCGTGGTCACAGGGTGAGAGGTCACGCCGTGGTCACAGGTGAGAGTCACGCCGTGTTCACAGGTGAGGTCACGCCGTGGTCACAGGTGAGAGGTCACGCCTTGATCACAGGTGAGAGGTCACGCCATGATCACAGGTGAGAGGTCACGCCGTGGTCACAGGTGAGAGGTCACGCCTTGGTCACAGGTGAGAGGTCACGCCGTGGTCACAGGTGAGAGGTCACGCCGTGGTCACAGGTGAGAGGTCACGCCGTGGTCACAGGTGAGAGGTCACGCCGTGGTCACAGGTGAGAGGTCACGCCGTGGTCACAGGTGAGAGGTCACGCCGTGGTCAGGTGAGGGTCAGGCCGTGGTCACAGGTGAGAGGTCACGCCGTGGTCACAGGTGAGAGGTCACGCCGTGGTCACAGGTGAGAGGTCACGCCGTGGTCACAGGTGAGAGGTCACGCCGTGGTCACAGGTGAGAGGTCACGCCGTGGTCACAGGTGAGAGGTCACGCGTGTCACAGGTGAGAGGTCACAGTGTGGTCACAGGTGAGAGGTCACGCCGTGGTCACAGGTGAGAGGTCACGCCGTGGTCACAGGTGAGAGGTCACGCCGTGGTCACAGGTGAGAGGTCACGCCGTGGTCACAGGTGAGAGGTCAGCCGTGGTCACAGGTGAGAGGTCACGCCGTGGTCACAGGTGAGAGATCAGGCCGTGTTACAGGGGAGGTCACACCATGGTCACAGGTGAGAGATCAGGCCGTGGTTACAGGGGAGAGGTCACGCCATGATTACAGGTGAGAGGTCACGCCGTGGTCACAGGTGAGAGGTCACGCTCTGCCCACAGGCTCAAGTGACAAAGTGTTCGTAGATACTGCGTCTCTGAGTAGTTGAACGTGCCGTGCTGCGGCCAGAGATAACGGAGTCTGCCTTGTGCACTTGGTAAGCATATATGCGCACCCGATGTGTATCGGATGGAATGCTCAGTGGGGATTTATTTATTTTACCGAGTATCAAAGGACTAGGGCAGTTAATGTCGCAGTTCCCGACATCTCTTAGTAGCCTCCGCTACTAAAAGGTGTGTGCGCTACTCATGAACTGAAACAAGGCTCGTCGCAGGCCTCCAACCCACCCAACCGCTTCTGTCAGCCAAGTTTGTCGACAAACACATTCCAACCTGTGACTTTCCATCACAAGAAGGCTGCTGATTCGCAGAACTGTGTCCTTGCGACGGCTGAAAATGTTTTAAGACGGTTAGTAATGTTAAAATGACTGAATAGTTCCCATGTTGAAATTAGCCAACATTTAATATTCCAGGAGGCTCTAGTTAAGCGATGGTTTCAAGCAGTCATCGGTATGTATCATGGAATACCCAACGTTGCAAGGCGGTGCTTAGCTCTCGCTCATTGACCAGCGGCAGTGGCAGTGGTGTTGGGGGCCCTTGGTCAGGGAGCGTGACCTGGATACGGCCTTGAAATGTCGGGTGTTCTCGTATATATATATATATATATATATATATATATATATATATATATATATATCAGACGCTCAGAATCCAGTGAAGCTAGAATGGCCTTTCCGCAGTATATGCGCTGTTAAGGGAGAATCGGTGATTGATACGTCATTTAACCAGTAGAGCTACTTGTATATTGGAGGTCGTTTATTTTCGGCAGAAAATGCACAAGGAGTAAAACCAGAAGCCTTGTGTTTTTTCATTTTATTATAGCCGGTTAATGCTGACACATTTGCTACGCGACCTGTTTCAGAAGCGCAGCTGGTGGGCCTAGAGCGTAGATTCAGCGCGCAGAAGTACCTGAGCACCACAGACCGGATAGAGCTGGCCAGGTCACTGGGGCTCACGCAGATGCAAGTCAAGACCTGGTACCAGAACAGACGTATGAAGTGGAAAAAGCAGGTCAGCTGAACTGGATGCGCCTTGGTGTCATAGCCCCGTGCCAGTGCGTATTTCCGTCGCCTGTTGATACACGTATTTTGTCTTTGACCCCTATTTTCTGACGCAGCATCCAGCGAAGATGCCAAAGTCTTTCCGCGTTATGCACTCTTTGTGGTGAACTGTTGAGAGTGCGTGTCGCGCCGCAGCTCTGATTAGTCTGAAGAGCAGGCCTCAGGGTCGCGGCCCGGCGGCGGCAGCTGGGCCGCCATCACAGCTGATTGCCCGATGCGTTCCGCCGCCTCCCGCTGGGGTCATTAGCGCCCCCAGCTGGCCGACAGACCGCACACTTCCGAGGGACGCCCGGCGCCCTCCCTCCCCTCCCCGTCGTTCTTCTCGGCCCAGGTCAGAGGCCAGGCCGGCCTCGCGGGGGCCCGCGGCGATACACTAACACATCAATTAGCGACACAGCGGGGATACACACACACACACACCACACACACACACACCCACACACACAAACACACACACACACACACACACACACACACACCACACACACACACACACACACACACACACACACACGGACCACGGACACACACGACACACACACACAACACACACACACACACACACACACACACACAACAGACACAGACACAGACACAGACCAGACACACACAGACACAGACACAGACACAGACACAGACACAGACAAAGACACACGGAGCGGTCCCGGGTGCTCACGCATTTACGTGCCGTGATTCCAGTCCCGGGTGTCCAGCTTCCGCGCGGGGTGTTCGATTCGTCGTGTGCAGCACGCGCGGAAGCTCCGCAGCCACCTAACTGCGAACTGCGCGGCCATCAGTCTGGCTATGTGCTATGTGATGTGTGCTAAGAAAGGGCACACATTGACTCAAAGCCACGCGCGATGCTCAGAAGGTGTGGTGCAAGGAGCCCTTGCGATCAGCGATGGCGTGGCTCGTCAATGAGCTGGGGCAGGTTCATGACGTCCCTGATCGTAACCGTGCGCGCAGAAATCGCTTGTGATGGGAGAATCGTTTTGATAGGCTGTTGCCATGCCTGAACAAATGAAACATCTACGGCTCGAGATATGTCGCGCAGAGAGGACCTTAACGTTCGTGCTTTTTTTCTCCTTAACGTCGCGCTTCTGTAGATACG
>NW_023596921.1:9541287-9550324 GCF_011947565.3 Pollicipes pollicipes | reverse complement strand
CGCTATGTCATCTGTGCTATTTATTGCGTTTTAATGGGAGGTCAAAGCGCACGTCGATGAATAAATACTCTGTTGACGTTGATTGTAGTGGTTCTGTCTGCGGGAAGATGAACGCGAATCGTTTGTTACCCTGCAGACAACTGAAGCCGGCTCGTCGGTCATGCCGAACACGTCACAGTTACCAGCCGTGGAGTCAACGCTCTGTGGGCGGGAGGAGGGGGACGCGAGGGTTCTCGCAGGGTGTTTTTTGCACTCCTTTGCCCTGCCCTTTCCCTCGCTCCGCCTATGTCCGAGCCTGGGCACGTGGTGCAAGGCCGCAGTACAGCGGCGCGGCCCTGTCGGTGCCGGCGGGGCGGTGTGGACTTAATATCATAATCATGGCCGAGCCGCCGATCCAGCCGGATCAGGCGTGCGCCGCAGTAGAGCGGTGCGGCCCTGTCGGTGCCGGCGGGGCGGTGTGGACTTAATATCGTAATCATGGCCGAGCCGCCGATCCAGCCGGATCAGGCGTCGGGCGCAGTACAGCGGTGCGGCCCTGTCTGGTCCGGTGGGGCGGTGTGGACTTCATATCGCAATCATGGCCGAGCCGCCGATCCAGCCGGATCAGGCGTCGGGCCGCAGTCGCGGTCGCCCTCATACGCGCAGTTACGGCACAGAAACACACACGGCGTTGGCCGCTTGGGTATTGCGAGTGAAGCGCACAGATATACGTTGGTCACGGGTGGGTAGGTGGAACGATCAGACGCGGGAGAGCTGCAAACCGCAGCACACCAGCTGTCAACGTCGGGCTTTGGGGCTTGGGCAAGGATCAGGCTCTACCGGCCCTCGAGGGGACCAACTGCAGTAACTGCGCACTATGAATTCAGTGACCCCGCGTTGCATCCGCTTTATGTTCGAATTCAGTGACACCGTGTTGTGTACAAGTCAATCCTCGGGTTGACATCCAGTACACTGCTTGCGGCTAAAGTGGTCCGCAGTGGTCTACACGACGGCCATCATTGAAATATCAAGGGAAGATTGATATACCATTGCATATTTCATTTATCTGTAGCACGAATGTTGATGCACAAAAAAATCGAAAAATACGACAGTGTATATGCCATGCCTTTGACCACTCGAGGAAATAGGACAACATGATGGTTTCTTAAACTCGATTTTTTATCACATTAAAAAGGAAACAGTAGCAGATGAATATGTAAGTAACCGAACCAAAAACAAATATTGGATTTAGAGAAAGGCACTAGCCTAATAACGTCGATGTTGTAAACGCAGCTTACTGAACGTATAAAAACCGCCGCGTAGATATGCCATTACGCTGGGGTGCTCTGGAAAATGAGTCCTTTGTGTTAACCATTTTGCACCGCAATGTTTAACGGAAGCAAATATGAACGGCTGGTACATGTGTAGACAAAGTTGCTAACAGGCTACGTCGGCCACTATTTCTGGATACACGGAATATTGCGGATAAAAGATACTAATATCCCAAACACAAATATGGGTGTTAAGTTTGAAAACCTTCACCTTATCTATTTATCTACAATGCTACAACCGTGTGTTAGACGAAGCCATACATCCCTGAAAAGCTTTTCTAGGCAACACAACAATTGAATGAACAAATTCCATTGACCTAGGTTCAGGTATAAAGGTCAGGTCGAAGTCAAACCTAACCTGTTTTGTTCCCCCAAGTCTTGCGGTATGGGATAGTTTTTGGTGTTCATTTCGAGTTTATTGATAGCAGGAAACGCATTATGTATCTTGCAAAAGGTCGCCAATCTAAAGTGACCAAGATCAACAATTTGTTTTTTGGCAACGTACTTCTTAGCGTAATCGTTGTTGTTTGTTCAAATACAAAACTTAAGGCAGCCTTGTATGATTTCGGTCACCACGAACTTCGAAAGGTCAAACAAGGTCGTTCTCGAGTCACTGGACACAAACCCGAAGTTTGAGACCCGAAGGTTATGACTTAGGAACCTCAAACTTTGACCTTAGTGATTTTATGTACAGGCAAAAACATGCTGCGAATGTGCAATCTCTAGGTCTCTTAGTTTCTGAGATCCCAGACGGGTCAAATTGACACCCCACCCGAGCGAAGCGTATCCAACCGACGGCGGGGGCGCGTCTTAAACTTGGATGTGTAGTGCCTGAACCACGTGAGCACGGACACTGGTGTTTATGGTCCTCACTTCTGTGAGAGCACCTTGGAAGCTGTGAGTTGCGTTTGGTGTTGTGTGGTCGGCCGCTCGGTTGCCCAGTAGTATGTTCCACATGATTAAAAGTATTCGTTTTGTAAGTTTCGTAATGTGTGCAGTATCACTTTTAATGAGCAGAAGCACGAGCCGAACTAAATTCGATTCACTGGAACATTCAACAAAATATCTTGTTTAGCCATAGTGGCTTGTACTGCCAGGAGAAACCCAACAGCAACTCAAAATCGTTGCCCTCTCGCAGTCCTCCGGAGTAGCGTTGGATCAACGCCATCTATGGGCACTTGCGGCGTCCACTTTGACAGTGAGATGCTGCGTCATAATGCGGCTGTTATTTCTTCTCGAGCAAATAGCTTATCTTTCAACCAAACCAAGATAAACCATTGTTTTATCACATTTTCACGTCCGCTAACTTAAATTGATTTGATGCATTTACACTCGCGTGCCACATTTAACACGCGGTCGGGTGGGGCCTGGTCAAATTAACCCCCTCCCCCCCCCCGAGAGTTTGTCCCAAATGGTTTCCGAACGGCGCGACGTAGCCGCCCCAAATTCTGCGTAGCTGTAGACAATTGAATAGCGGATCGATTGACATAAAAAATTAGATGTACCTGGTAAGGTCGTTGACCTATGACAGGTCAAAGTCAGGCTATGGTCTCAGCGAAGTCCATTTCTAGGCAATCCTTCAATCTGATGCAACAACGGAGTGTTAGACGAAGCCATACATTCCGGAGATGCCTTCTTAGGCAACACAAATATTGGATGAGCAAATAACGTTGACCTAATGTCATGTATGCAGATCAGACTAACGTCATAGCCAACCTGTTGTATTACTCTAGGGCTTGCTGCATGGGATAGTTTCTGGTGCTCATTTCGAATTTATTGATAGCAACAACTGCGTTGTACATATTCCATGAAGTTCTCAGAGGTCAGAATATGTCATTGACCTAAAATGACCCGGCTCAGGATTTGTTTTTAGAAACACACTGCCTAGCGTAATCTTTGTCGCTTATTTAACTGCAAAATTGAGAGCAGTCTTCTATTATCTTGGTCACCATGACCTTTAAAATGTCAAACAAGGTCACTATCCTTAGATGAGCATGTGACCTTTTGCTTAGAAACAGTTATCCAGGGTCCTGGGGGCACTTTGGAGAACAGCCTGAGATTTTACATTGTTTAACCTGATTTGACCCGAAGATCGTGACCTAGTAACCACGAACTTTTTCCTAAGTGAGTTCACGTACAGCCCAATACATCCTGTAAATTTGGTGTTTCTATCTTTCTTAGCTCCCGAGACGGTTTTGTACGGGCGATTTCACGTTTCTGCACGGGCGTATTTACCATGGACTTTTACGGTTCTGTACGAGCGCATTTTCGAATGTTACAGATGGTGAGTGAGATTTTTAGTTGAAAAGCTTTGCTCTATCAACAAATTTGGACGAAATCTGTACACTCAGCGAGTGCTCACTAAGAAAAAGCCTTGAACGACGTTAAACTTTCATCATTTAACAACGTGGTTGTTTTTTAATGTCGTCCTTTGTGGCTGATGTTGTCGTTAAATGATGTAATTTTTCCTCTCGGGGAGCCAAGGATCATTTCTTTCGGTGAGTAGATTGAATGTGACACGCGAACGCGCATATCTAATATCGATTTCACACTACCAGCGTCACATCTTCAAGAGCTGTGACATGCCTGTGAAGAACCCTCGGTTAAATACGGACGTCCGTCTGATATCATACAAATTGTCACAACGCTTAAATACTGCACATATGTACAGGGCACCCCAAGTATCATCCCTCAGTCTCAGAGTGACATATTGTCATTTGACGTGTCATGTGGGAGACAACGCGAAATGCATCCGGCAGGATGCATTTTCCTGACTTCCGTGGGCTTTGCGGCATATTACAACGCATTTGTGCCGTTTTATGTATCTGTCATATATTTTTATGTTTGAGAGCCTCCAAAATGTGCAAATCTGAGCGTCAAAAATTGCCAACAAACGAAGAACTGTGCAAGTACATGATGCATTTTTTGCCCAATTTCGTCCTGATGAATGGAGTGTTTATTTTTCGCTAACATGCAATGCATGTATGTTACACGTGCGAGGTTGTTATATCCAAGGTTTGGATGCTGCTGGAACACGAACATTTAAATGTCACGGTATAATATTTGGTGGCTGGATGGAGCCATGCGAGGTGAATGTTTGTGCCAAAATTTGTGACAATCAGAGTAGTCTGCGAAGGTGGAAAAATGATCTTCATATGTGACGTATTTAATTAGCATATCACATTTCGCATGATTAAATGTCATATGACATGTCATCTGACAGACAATGCCCAGATGCATCCTGTAGGATGCAGCATTCCTTAGCCTTGGTTTTATGTTGCGACGCTGCTGGTGTCGTTTTCATGCATATGTCATACATCCCATGCTTGAAAGCCTCTAGAATGTGTACATTTAAATGTCACAAATTGCCACTCAACAAAAACTGTACACGTACATGATGTGCTTTTTTTGTGCTAAATTTCAAGCTGATCGAAGGAGTCTCGCTGTTTTATAGCTGGCATGCAATGTCTGTATGTTAACGCGTGCAGGGACGTCATTTCCAAGTTTTCAAGGCTTCTAGAAAACAAACGTTTAAACGCCACGATCTTATATGTGGTGGTTAGGTGGATTTTCATGAGGTGTATGTTGCTGTCCAATATGAAAGCTTTTGGGTGCCCAATTTGTATGACCTTGAACTTTTACGGTTGTGTACGGGCGTGATTTCGAATGTGATAGGTGGAAGTGGGATTTTTTATTTGAGATGCTTTGTTCTATCAACGCGCGTGCACTATCAACAAATCTAATTTGGCCAAAATCTGCGTGGTTAGCGAATGTTTACCAAGAAAAAGCTTTCAACGACGATGAACATTGATGATTCAACGGCGCGATTGTATTTTAATGTCGCACTTTGTGGCTGATATATTTGTGAATGGTGTAACTTGCCGAATCTGGCAGCCAAATCTCGTTCATATCGGTGAATTGAATGAATGTGACACGCGAAATTGAATCTGCAATATCAGTCTAACATGGCGAGGATCACATTTTCAGGAGGTGTGAAATGTCTGTGAATAAACCTCACTTAGATACGGGCGTCTGTTTGATATCATACAAATTGTTACAGCGCTGAAATTCTGCACATATGTCCAGGGCACCCCAAGAAGCACCTCTCAGAATTAAAGTTGTGTGCGTCTTGTGTTGCACTCAGCCAAACAGTCTGTAAACGGCATGGCGTGGTTTTTAGCCCGCCAACATTAATATATTCGTAGAAAAGCCCGCGCGTTAAAAGTCCACTCGCACCAATTTTTTTGTTGCGTGAAATAAATGCAAGAGAAGCTGCGCGAGCGAAACCAACGCACGAAAGCAAAGGACCATAACAATAACCAGCGAAAAAGGGGATGAAAACCTGTGGAGGAATGGATCTGGCAAATGAAATGGGTAAGGTTCATGATTTTGGTTCCACAACGAAAACGACAGTGTCCCACCCCTAAATATACATGATCCTAATAGTGGTGTGTTTAAGAAGCCTGCTACCTATACTCAGAGGTATACGATTTTTTTTTGCCCAGTATTCCTTTCCTGCCCAGTAATCCAGCATGACAAGGGTTAGGAGAGATTTTGAGCAGGGGCGGGCTGAAATCAGCATTGTTGGGCTTAGGCCACGCAAAAGTCTATGAAGTAACTCCCTTCGCTACAGTTCCTTTCCCCGTTCCAACTTAAATAGAATTGAGACTATGACTGCCGTTCCAGCGCGCATGAACATTTGCATCCGGTTCAGCCACGCCGCATCAGTTTAACATCACCGCTTTTCATTGGAAGGTTTGAACGGCCTCGTCCGCAACGTGCCGCAGGTCTGTAACCGCCAACCGCCGCATTTGACTTCCGTTTCCATTCCGGCGCTCCGACGCGTGTTTGTATTCAACACGTTCATCCGTGCAAAGCTGAATGTGCTGAGTTTGGTGACTACTTTCGATATCTGAAACAGTGCACGTGATTGTTGAATGCTGCTGATGGATGCGATGGAGTTCTCGAATGAGGAGAAAGTGATGCATCTGGTCAGCGAAGACAAGGATGTTGAGAAATCTTTGCTTTCCCTGCCAACTGAAATTTTGGAACATGTCTTGTGTTTCCTGAGTATAGAAGACCTTGTATCTGTATCACAAGTATGCAGGAGGCTTCACGATGTCCATACCTCAGAAAAAGTATGGAAATTAGGATTTAAGTCCAGGTGAGTGGTCTTGTTAAGGTGTCATTTTGCTGAGAATGTTAACTTTCCAACACTGAAGATTTGGGGTACTCCTACAGCTCATGAGTCAACGGCAGTTATAATTATTGCCAGATGGAACACAATGAGAACAATTACACAACAGAACATCAGTTTGATGTATATGTATATGCATATGCATCCATATTTGTGGCTTGAAGGGATGTCAGCTACATCACTATCTGTACCAGCAGTTGTGAGCAGTACATCCCTTTTATGCAAACTTAACTGACTCTGCATAGTATGTATAAATGTATGTAAAATTTACTTCTTTATTTTTTGTACTTATTTGTGTATACATTTGTCAGATTGTGTAGTTTTGTGAGGTTAGAGAAGCATTGAAGGTCAGACCATCTGCAATTCAAAGGGAGGTTAAGTGTCACACATGTTCTATTGATAATTCTTACAAGGTATATCAAGCTTTTATTTGCCCTGGATGATTTTTTCGTCAGGCAAATGTCACCATCACGAAGAAACATGCTTTCCATTTACCAAATGTGCAATTCACATGCAACACTAAGGTTGGGTGTGTTGCATGCTGTGTGCCATAGGTACAGTGCATGTGTTTAAAAGCAGTGCCTGGAAATGCAGTGCAGCTTATAAGCTAGCTGTAAAGCACAAATTACCAAATGACTGAGAAAGTGACACCCCTGGTCATAGCCATCACTTATGGTCTTCCTCATCAACCTCATTTGGGCCAGTTTTCACTGATTTTTCATTGCCTCATGGTGTAGTCATTCCAACAAGATGCAAAGTACTTTTTGACATTGTTTTTTCCATGCATCATGCTAAACTATTTCCTTAAGCAAAACCTGAACTATCAGCAATGAATAGCAGTCACATGGATGAAACAGTGAATGGGTAGAGAATGTTGATGGATGCAATAAGTGCAACTCCAAATCAACAAGTGGATAGCATTTGCCTTTGTTTTATTGTTTTAAAAAGGCTTGTTCACTGTCTTTTTCATAAATCTAGTTCAGGTACCAACAGTGTACCCATAAATGTAATTTGCTGCTCTTAAGTCTTTAGTGTGACTTTTCTTCTATTTTTCATATCACCAAATTATGCCCCAGGACGGTTTTATCCAGTTTTGGCATTAACAGTTTCTGTCAACCCAATGTTGCAGTACATGGAGACTGGGGCTGGAGAATGAGATCAGCTGTTTGCAAACTCATTGGTGGCATTATGGGCATATTGAAAGTCATATGGTGTCATACTTTATGGCAAGGTGCTCGAAATCATTGCTCCTCATTTCTCGCCATTTCCAGAGAGGGTCTACATGCACTGTAATGTTTCAAAGACATCTACCACTTCTTTATTCAATCTTCCATTGTATTGATCCACAGAGTTTCCCTCCAAGTCACTATTTCCATCTCTGAAATGCTTGTCAGCATATTCAACCTGCTAGTGGGATGCTCAAAGCACTTGATCTATCACTATCCTGGGGCACTCTGTCAGGTTATCTAGATGACTAAGGCCAACTATCTCAGGTTCATGCAGCATAATGTTGATAGAAGTACATTATCATTGCTTTCTTCTCATCAATTACAAACTGTTGCATTCATGCATACTACCACAAGTCTATTTCAGGATTTTATTTCGGTCAATGCCCCCACCTTGTCAGATGCCTGTTTTCACTTGCTTTTCAGAGTTAGCCATGGCGAAGTATGGGAGTTGGCAATTTGCAAAACATTATTTGATTGTATGCTTCACTGCTCTTGCATATTCCTTGTGAAGATGGTATTGATTTAATCACCCTCACTGCGCACAGTGCCTTGGCCGAGATTTTCTGAGACAAAAGCGATGTTAAGCCACGTCTTCATCTAGTAGTCCTCCTCCCGAACCCCCTTTTCGCCTCAATGGCGACGCCGTTGTCTTTTTTCGCAGGTACCCGCGCTTGGTGCAGCCCTCGTGCGACCTGCCTTGCTGCGCGTGTTTGAGCGGTGCGGATGCAGCTGGCGGCGCACTGCGAGGTTCCGCGCCTCGGCTGGCCATCACCTGCGTACAGCCCTAGCCAAGATGGCTGACAGATGCTACACACGTCGACTGCCTGCCGGACCCCGCCATGGAGGAGTTCCGCAAGCTGGTGCCCGTCCATGGTACCCTGTTCAATCGGGATGCCCTTCTGGAGGTCATCTACTCGCGCCAACACCGTCCGTGAGTTGGATTACATAATCGGTGTGCTGTGGTCTCGGCAGTTTTCTTAGATTTTAAAATTGGCCAAGCATAAATTGCAAGGCGCATATGTGAAGCACTGCCATGTAGTATGTACTTCACTTGACCCGTCACGTGCCACTTCACAATTTTAAAGGATATGGTGAAGATCACCCAGTTACTGAAGTGTAGATTTCTTTGCACGCCATGATGGTTATTTGCGAAGCTTCTGAAACGTCTTGTCGTTCCAAGCGATAATTGAGTCGTATGGAACGCCGGCGGTAATTTGTGAGGACCGTGCTGTCCTGACGACAGTCTCGCCTTTTCATCTCATTTTAAATGACAGTTGTATCTCGGATATGTCTGTGAGACG
>NW_023596921.1:9509165-9540287 GCF_011947565.3 Pollicipes pollicipes | reverse complement strand
GACCGTGCCGAGCATTGTGGCACGTAAACTTTCGTCGCACACTAATTTTCTTTCCTTCGCTTCTCTCTTTCCCTGCCGCGCCTGGATTGTGCGATCGGATGGTAGGGTCAGGGCTCACGCAAGCACTGCTTAGTATGAGCTCTGATTCCAGAGTCCATCCATACAAATGATTCGGATCAAATCTTAAAAAATGGCGTAAACCAGCTGTACGGTGGGTGCGTATATGCAGGTGCGCGCTGTTTCGGGTTAACGCGCACATTACGAATTCATGCCCAGACTTAGAGCCGCTGAACAAATAGGCCTCAGTCCAAAATGCGTCAAGTCATTAGTCGTTACCTGTACTCCCGACACTCGAATTTAAGTCACGAAATCTCCCTTTTACACAATCCAAACATATTTCATGGCAACATGACAAACTCGGCAAGGTAATTGGTGGATATTTCCCGCCATGCCGGGCGCACAATTTGTGAGGGATTCACCAACCACTCAATCATTACTTCTCCCTTATCATATCAAGTACCGTGATTCTTAATTCCCACCATCTACTTCAGATATGTGAAACCCCAAATAACAGCCGACGTCGCAGTCGCAAACCGCATTTACGCACATATGCCCAGCCGCTGATGCTAAACGCACTTTTCTGGTCGCAGTCCTCATCGAATGCATTTGCCTGTCCGTCTGGCACCAGATTTGCTAGCGCCTGTGTTTAACTATAACTTGACGCAACCAACAGCGAGGATACTGTAAGGTTAGAGTATTGCAGCATCTTAACACAGGGCTCAGGGCGACGTTCGTACATGGCATATTAGTTCATACGGTCATGGTATTCCTGGCATTCAAATATATCTGCAATAGGAGAATTACTGTAATGCGACATACAACGGAGCGTGCTGATCCAGAGGGCGACAGCGGCGGCGTGATCTCCGTGTGTAGGCACTGGCACCCTTGGAACACAAGAGGAACGCACCGGAGTTCCCAACGGCACGCTGGGGACACCGTCACTCCGAGATAAGTAAACGAAATCCTTGCCCGCCGTCTGGTCCACGGACGGGCAATTCTGCTCCCAACCAAACACTCGGCATTCACCGCTATCGAACTGGGGTGAGAACCACGTCTTGCAGTACTTAATCCTACGTTGGCAACCTCAGAAGAAACAACGCTTAACTGGCTATCAGTCTTCTTGCAGCCGAAGGGCTCATATAAATGACCACACATTTCAGGAGAAACCCTTTAATTGCACCCGATCATTCCTACCGCCCATCCTCGGCTTAGCAGCCGCGGGTTTGTGCAGTGGGACCAGTCTGTTATATTGTCCGGGTGGCATGACGGCTCTGTGCAACAAAACCCTGTCCCCTGGGGCATAGATAACTTGATTTGCCTTCCTTTCATGCATAGGTTTGTTTTTGTCATGACATGCGCTAGCTGCATTCAGAGCAAAACCATACGTTTTCTGCGAGTCTGCAAGTAGATTGTCAAAACATTGTGCGATAGCTTTCCACCAGTTTACTAAAGGTGCCTAGATGCGTTTCGGCGGGAAGCTTTGCACACCGCCCAAACATCAGTTCGTGCGGGGAAAACTCTAGAGAGCGCTGAATTGTGATCTATATCCAAACACTACTTATACATCAGTATCAGCTGTGTTCGCCCCACTGTTCGTGCCGCCCCGACTCCAGATGTTTTGATAGTATCGCTACAGTGGTGCGATCTAGTCAGTCAACGATGCCATTTCCATTGTGGACGACAACTATTGATTTGAATTTTCAACGCCCAAAACTCATTTTTTGTCAAGACATCCCCGGTAAACAAATATTCTGATTCGAGTGAATTCTAGAGCGAACTCCGTGCCTGCTGATGAATTCGTCAACAAAACTGGAACTACCCTCGCCGCGGTGAAAGCACACAAAAGGTAAAACTCACAGCAGCGCGGAAAATGATCGGCGAGAATTAGCAAGTGTTTGTTGCCACTAACTGTACGTGGTAACTCTGACGAAATATCCATGCCCATCACCACCTGAGGTGTAAATACAGACAGCTGTCCCAGGGACGTCCTCCGTGCCGGGATGGCAGGGTTCCTAGCTTCACGGCACTCGCATCCGTCACAGCAGCTTTACCCACACGAACATTTTACCGTCACATTCCGACTTTGATTTGTGCAGCCAGCTTATCATGGGCAAAATGGCTTCCCGTTAGTCCACTGTTGCATTGACGATATCACTCCAGGTATCAGCGGCTCTGGCACCACGACCTGTAGCTGACCATCATCAAATGGCCGTCGGCGGCAATCACGGTAACAGCACCCACACGGCATTCGCAATTTCCCACCAGAGACAATATGATGCGCCATGCTTCAGCAGATTTTCGTGTGGCTTGCTCCATTGGAATATATGTTGCGCTATCCGTGATATGGCAGCGCCAGCCTGTGCTCTGCTCGAGTAAAACGCAAGGACCAATGAAGGCAGTGAAGTAGCTGAAAACACCCTCTCCGCATCCGTCTGCGTTGTCGCTCATCAGCAGTAAACTAGGGCCGTCGGCTTAACCCACCGGCAGCAGGACCTCTCTTCCAGGCTTCTATGCTACGTCCAATGAGTAGTGTTCCAGTTTCTGTAACCAGCAAGCTAACATACCCGTCAAATTTTTATAACTGCTTCAGGCGCTGTGAGGAAGCATGGTCGCTGCGCAGCAAAGTGTTTTCCCGTCGAGAAAACCTAAAAATGTCGAGCGAACCGAACGTCACGTGTTTCCCGTCGAGAAAACGTAAGAATGTCGAGCGAACACCGTCACGTGTTTTCCCGTCGAGAAAACGTAAGAATGTCGAGGCGAACACCGTCACGTGTTTTCCCGTCGAGAAAACGTAGAATGTCGAGCGAACACCGTCACGTGTTTTCCCCGTCGAGAAAACGTAAGAATGTCGAGCGAACACCGTCACGTGTTTTCCCGTCGAGAAAACGTAGAATGTCGAGGCGAAAACACCGTCACACCAAGCAGCTAACGCTTCGTGACTTGATAGGTGCTTCAAAACGAATTGGAGCGGCCGCACCACGCGTCTTTTAGCATGCCGAAAGCAATCTGTGCCCTCAGAGCTTTAGGTGAACCGTACGTCTTTGTTTGTCAACGGAATAGTAGTGGCAGCTAGAGTACTGAAGCCATCAGCATAATGTGTGAAAAGTGTTGCTGCACCGAGGAGACTTGCTGGCTGCTGAGCGGTTTTTCATACCGGACCCTGTCGTACCTTTTCGACTCTCGCTGGGTCAACACCGGCTGCCATCCTCAGATGCTACATGACCCAGGAATGTCACACTGGGCCGAAACCTCGCACATTTGCTCAAATTTAATGCCAGCCCTGCATCATTCAGTCGACCCAACGCCGTCTCTAGGCTGGCCAAAAGCTCATCGAAAGTGCGTCCATGCGAGATGACGTCATCGAAATAGCTCCGAGGTATATGGGGCGATAAATCAGTCAGCACAATATCGAGCAATTGCGCTGACGTGGCCGGTGAGGCAGACAGGCCCAGGGGCATACGACAAGGACAGTATGCACCAAATGGAGTTGCAATAGCTGCTCTTTCCGGGTCCTGAGGGTTCACAGATACCTGGCAATATGTAGAATTGAAGTCCAGCACTATGGAAGGGTTACTCCTTGCCAACGCTTCTAAGGAATTGTCTGTCCTTGGTTTGCAAGATGCTGAAATAGGGGTCTGGGCGTTGTGTTTCTTGGGGCCATTTG
Organism: Pollicipes pollicipes; assembly: GCF_011947565.3. Classification (NCBI taxonomy): domain Eukaryota; kingdom Metazoa; phylum Arthropoda; class Thecostraca; order Pollicipedomorpha; family Pollicipedidae; genus Pollicipes; species Pollicipes pollicipes. Next base: position 9,536,563 of record NW_023596921.1, on the reverse strand, counting down.
ATGTCTTATTTTATTCTTGTTTAGTTGAGTGTGCATACACCATTTAGGAAAAATGAGAGGGTGAGATGGAGATACCCACCCTCCCTGAATCGCTTACAAAGGTCGCCGTCCCACTTGAAGAAAAACAGCATAGTTTTCACTTCAAAGAGGTTTTTGTACTTGATATTTGGTTCTCATGGTATCCCTTTTCATCGTAAGATTATAAGACAGGGACCTAAGTTTGTATCAAGCCTCAAACGCACACAGAAAGGATAAGATGGATCAAAACCCATGGTTTGTCGTCGGGGCGATTAAAATAGCCGTAAATGCTTTTTGGGGCTGCGTTTTTGTTTCATCATCGTGTAGGTATTGGTCAGTTCGGGTCTCGGTAATTATTGATTTGATCCTGTCGGGCTAAAACTGTCATTGGGATCAATCTGCGCTTTCTGCAATTGCCGAGTTGGTACGAGATGACGGAACAAAAATGTTTCAGCAGTGAAGTTGGTCGGCTATTTTGATCATTCATTATATTGTGTCTTTGGTTTGGTGTCTTGTAAGCCTAAATGAACCATTCCAGGATTATGCGATGGGTAATGGCGTTAAAGGTGGTACATTGCTTGCGGTGTTCATCCTGGTGTTCATCCTCAAGGTGAATGACGAGGTGTTGAGAGAACACGGAAAAAACGATTCACATGGTTAGGAGGGTGGACGATGTGTATGCTTTAGGTATCACAGACGAACTTTAGTATGCTACGCATGGCAAAAACTACTTTCGTGTATTCATTGTAGAGCATTTGTGTAATCTGGCACGGGCCATTTGATAGTGCATTGTGCCACAATTTGTAGAATGCTACATGGTTAAGAGTTTGGGCTCAAGGGTGCATCACCAGCCTCCCGAGCATCGTCCTGTCCAACAGGTGTGGCTGGCAGCCCGCTGGCGCTAGCCGTACCGCAGCCTGACCCGGGCCGCGTCGGGGTACCGGTACCTGTGTACCTGCGCACGAGACAGGACGAGCACGCCGACCTGTGCGCTGGCCGCCGGTGCCGACGCAGTCGCACTGTCTTCACAGGTGAGAGGTCACGTCGAGGTCACAGGTGAGAGGCCACGCCATGATTACAGGTGAGAGGTCATGCCGTGTTCACAGGTGAGAGGTCATACCGTGGCCACAGGTGAAATGTCACGCCATGATAACAGGTGAGAGGTCACGCTGTGGTCACAGGTGAGAGGTCACGCCGTGGTCACAGGTGAGAGGTCACGCCGTGGTCACAGGTGAGAGGTCACGCCGTGGTCACAGGTGAGAGGTCACGCTGTGGTCACAGGTGAGAGGTCACGCCGTGGTCACAGGTGAGAGGTCACGCCGTGGTCACAGGTGAGAGGTCACGCCGTGGTCACAGGTGAGAGGTCACGCCATGATCACAGGTGAGAGGTCACGCCATGATCACAGGTGAGAGGTCACGCCGTGGTCACAGGTGAGAGGTCACGCCGTGGTTACAGGGGAGAGGTCACGCCGTGGTCACAGGTGAGAGGTCACGCCATGATCACAGGTGAGAGGTCACGCCATGATCACAGGTGAGAGGTCACGCCGTGGTCACAGGTGAGAGGTCATGCCGTGGTCACAGGTGAGAGGTCACGCTGTGGTCACAGGTGAGAGGTCACGCCGTGGTCACAGGTGAGAGGTCACGCCGTGGTCACAGGCGAGAGATCAGGTCGTGGTTACAGGTGAGAGGTCACGCCGTGGTCACAGGTGAGAGGTCACGCCGTGGTCACAGGTGAGAGGTCACGCCGTGGTCACAGGTGAGAGATCGGGCCGTGGTTACAGGGGATAGGTCACACCATGGTCACAGGTGAGAGATCAGGCCGTGGTTACAGGGGAGAGGTCACGCCATGATTACAGGTGAGAGGTCACGCCGTGGTCACAGGTGAGAGGTCACGCTCTGCCCACAGGCTCAAGTGACAAAGTGTTCGTAGATACTGCGTCTCTGAGTAGTTGAACGTGCCGTGCTGCGGCCAGAGATAACGGAGTCTGCCTTGTGCACTTGGTAAGCATATATGCGCACCCGATGTGTATCGGATGGAATGCTCAGTGGGGATTTATTTATTTTACCGAGTATCAAAGGACTAGGGCAGTTAATGTCGCAGTTCCCGACATCTCTTAGTAGCCTCCGCTACTAAAGGTGTGTGCGCTACTCATGAACTGAAACAAGGCTCGTCGCAGGCCTCCAACCCACCCAACCGCTTCTGTCAGCCAAGTTTGTCGACAAACACATTCCAACCTGTGACTTTCCATCACAAGAAGGCTGCTGATTCGCAGAACTGTGTCCTTGCGACGGCTGAAAATGTTTAAGACGGTTAGTAATGTTAAAATGACTGAATAGTTCCCATGTTGAAATTAGCCAACATTTAATATTCCAGGAGGCTCTAGTTAAGCGATGGTTTCAAGCAGTCATCGGTATGTATCATGGAATACCCAACGTTGCAAGGCGGTGCTTAGCTCTCGCTCATTGACCAGCGGCAGTGGCAGTGGTGTTGGGGGCCCTTGGTCAGGGAGCGTGACCTGGATACGGCCTTGAAATGTCGGGTGTTCTCGTATATATATATATATATATATATATATATATATATATATATATATATATATATATCAGACGCTCAGAATCCAGTGAAGCTGGAATGGCCTTTCCGCAGTATGCGCTGTTAAGGGAGAATCGGTGATTGATACGTCATTTAACCAGTAGAGCTACTTGTATATTGGAGGTCGTTTATTTTCGGCAGAAAATGCACAAGGAGTAAAACCAGAAGCCTTGTGTTTTTTTTTCATTTTATTATAGCCGGTTAATGCTGACACATTTGCTACGCGACCTGTTTCAGAAGCGCAGCTGGTGGGCCTAGAGCGTAGATTCAGCGCGCAGAAGTACCTGAGCACCACAGACCGGATAGAGCTGGCCAGGTCACTGGGGCTCACGCAGATGCAAGTCAAGACCTGGTACCAGAACAGACGCATGAAGTGGAAAAAGCAGGTCAGCTGAACTGGATGCGCCTTGGTGTCATAGCCCCGTGCCAGTGCGTATTTCCGTCGCCTGTTGATACACGTATTTTGTCTTTGATCCCCTATTTTCTGACGCAGCATCCAGCGAAGATGCCAAAGTCTTTCCGCGTTATGCACTCTTTGTGGTGAACTGCTGAGAGTGTGTGTCGCGCCGCAGCTCTGATTAGTCTGAAGAGCGGGCCTCAGGGTCGCGGCCCGGCGGCGGCAGCTGGGCCGCCATCACAGCTGATTGCCCGATGCGTTCCGCCGCCTCCCGCTGGGGTCATTAGCGCCCCCAGCTGGCCGACAGACCGCACACTTCCGAGGGACGCCCGGCGCCCTCCCTCCCCTCCCCGTCGTTCTTCTCGGCCCAGGTCAGAGGCCAGGCCGGCCTCGCGGGGGCCCGCGGCGATACACTAACACATCAATTAGCGACACAGCGGGGATACACACACACACACACACACACACACACACACACACACACACACACACACACACACACACACACACACACACACACACACACACACACACACGACACGGACACGGACACGGACACGACACGGACACGGACACGGACACGGACACGGACACGGACACGGACACGGACACGGACACGGACACGACACACACACACACACACACACACACACACACACACACACACACACACACACACACACACACAACACACCACACACACACACACACACACACACACACACACACACACACACACACACACGGACACGGACACGGGTGCTCACGCATTTACGTGCCGTGATTCCAGTCCCGGGTGTCCAGCTTCCGCGCGGGGTGTTCGATTCGTCGTGTGCAGCACACGCGGAAGCTCTGCAGCCATCTAATTGCGAACTGCGCGGCCATCAGTCTGGCTATGTGCTATGTGATGTGTGCTAAGAAAGGGCACACATTGACTCAAAACCACGCGCGATGCTCAGAAGATGTGGTTCAAGAAGCCCTTGCGATCAGCGATGGCGTGGCTCGTCAATGAGCCGGGGCAGGTTCATGACGTCCCTGATCGTAACTGTGCGCGCAGAAATTGCTTGTGATGGGAGAATCGTTTTGATAGGCTGTTGCCGTGCCCGAACAAATGGAACATCTCTACGGCTCGAGATATGTCGCGCAGAGAGGATCTTAACGTTCGTGCTTTTTTTCTCCTTAACGTCGCGCTTCTGTAGGTACCAAGGAGGGACTGCTTCTTGCCGCCTCGTGTCTCTAACAGGCACACCATGAATGGGTGACATCATCCGACCAGTATCGACCCGGAAGTCGCTGACGATATGTGCGACGGGTTGGCTTAATGTGGTTTAACCACCACACGTGTCGACGACCCCCCCCCCCCCTTAGAAAGCGTGACCGAGTTGTCAGGACGAGGGCGGCACCATTCAAAGCTACCCTCTGCAGCGTTGAATGCCGGTTCGGTCAATTATCATAAAGCCGCCGTTGTCAACGAGTCTGGCAGCACAGCAGCCCGCAGCGATGCCTGCTGTGAGCCCGTGATCCCGACAGGGGCTCTGTCCGATTCGCTCGCTCTTGAGCGCGGTTGCACCCGCAGTGATGTCTGCTGCGGGCCCGTGGCCCTGACAGGGGCTCTGTCCGATTCGCTCGCTCCTGAGCCGGACTGCTGTGCCGGCAGTGATGCCTGCTGTGGGCCCGTGGCCCTGACAGGGGCTCTGTCCGATTCGCTCGCTCCTGAGCCGGACTGCTGCGCCGGTTACCCGCCGCCGTCTTGAACGAATGAGGCCCTGTCTCTGTGCAGGTGCAGTCGGGAATTCCTCGCGGCAAGGATATGCAAGTCACTGGGCACGCTGCCATTCTGTAACTGCGTGCTTTTTTAAGTAAAATAATTTAAAAGTGGATTATGCGCGATGGCTACAGCCGCCGGCTGTGGTGGGCTTCCCGCTGACGTCGGTTCTGCCGATGCGTCGGGATACCCGCCACGCTTTCAAGACGGCGGCGGCGGGGCCAAAGAAGCGCCACGTACGCACCATCGCTCGTTTGTCAGATCGCTGAGTGCCCCTAATATAGCTGCGCGTCCCTTTGAAATGGCCGCGCGGCTCTCGTGCTGCGCACCCCGCTGAGCGGTGCTCGCTGCAGCACCTGCAAATCGAGGGGGCGGGGGCGGGGGCGAGAGCGGACAGGCAGGTCACAACAGGCCGTCAGCGGCGGGTGGCGCGTGTCGTGTCTATCTCCGCGCCAGGTGCGTCGCCACGCGGCCGTGCGGCACTACGTCAGGAGGGGGCTCGTGCCCGTAGACCGACAGGTCGCTTTTGCTGATCGCGGTGTGACGTTGGATGTCAGTCGTAACTGTCCGCACTGTTCCCACGTATATGTCCTGGGCATCTATCTGCATGTATCTTTCTTCTGTCTCCACCAGTTCGCACTTCACTCTATAACATTCCAGGGTAAAGCTAGGAAGATTACGTACGGTGGCAGCTGGAACTTGCATATAACATCTGGAACTTGGAGCTTGGGCTGGAACTTTACAATGTGTCGGATTATGGTGGATATGGAACGTGGTATTACAAAACGGGGCCAGATGTGCATTCAGCCGCAAGATCGGCGTGGGATATCATTAACGCTAGAAGCGGCGATCTCATTAAGTTGAAAGCGCGTTTTTTTAAGAATACGATGATTTCTACTTCGAGGTGTGCACCGCCCATCAGTCTACCCGGCAACACAAAAATGCGATTATGAGTGGTCAATTTTGGACGCTGGAGGTTTTTGGGAGAGCTATAAATTAGTTTGACTTTTACAAGCCACACCAGAACTGGTCAAACATGAGTTGACAAGTTATGCCTTTTGCCTCTGTCATCGCCCCGGGAGAGGTTTGCAACAGTTGCCCTAGTTTTTCTCGAATATGACCTTCGAATACGGACTGCTCATATTGGTCATGCGTACTGCATGATAAATGAGCGTGCTTGCGTGTTTTGCTCCGAGGGACACCGAGTGACGTATCCCTTACACTGAACGCAGTAATTTCGAGATTATGCAACTATTCATCCGACACTTTTCACGCCGCCTTCAGGCCGTACGTTTTCTCACACAGTGCATGTGCACCAGGTGCTGCTGAAGGGGGAGCGGTCACCCACCAAACCCAAGGGCCGGCCCAAGAAGAACTCGGTGCCGTCGCTGGTGGAGCTGCAGCGGCTGACGTTCAGCGAGAGGCCGTCGCCGCCGCCGCCAGCGGCCGGCCAGCCGCAGGACAGCCAGGTGTCCACCTCCCAGCTGGAGGAGCGCGCCGCCGCCTCCTCCTCCTCAGACGACGAGGAGGACGAGGGCGACGTCAGCAGCGAGGAGGCGCCGCCCGAGGCGGCCTCCGGCCCGGCGGACTGAGGTGCTCTGTCTGGAGGAGGCGGCCTCGGGCCCGGTGGACTGAGGTACACGGCCCGAGGTGCGCGGCCTCAGGCAGCAGGGGCGCAGGGGGCAAATGGCCATGGTTACTTGTGAGACAGCCAGACAGCCAGCAGTGACGCACGGCCGCCATCTCTCCGCGCAGTGTGATGCCATGTTACAATCCGTTGGGTTGGAACTGACGGCTCCCATACGAAATGCTAATAGGTCTGAATGTGTCAGTGGAGGCAACTCCCAGAGCTCACGAAGCTCCAGTGTTACGTGAAATTGGATGTGAGTTCACGTTATTGTGGTTAAGTCTTTCTGCAGTGATGCTTTCATCATGTGATCCTTATCAGACTTCAAAACCTCTCTCTAATTTTTGCTAAGATTTTGAACGCGAAATTCGAGCCGTCACGGGACTTGATGTCTTGATTGGTTACTTGCACTACAGTGAAGGAGTGTCGTTATTTATTGATAATACAAGCTTCAGGAGACGGACGCATTGTCATGCACGTTGTTCCGAGTCATCGGCATGCTCAGGCGCGTCCCCTGACCTTACTGCAGGCGCAGTGGACGTAAACGACGGAGTACTTTGGTTTATGGGACGCAGCGTGTAATGGATGTGCAAATATTGTTCGCTTCGTTTGTCCCGACAAACTCTACAACCATCCCAGCATGGGAAGCCAAGCCAGAGAAGGCCTTGACGCGTTGCCGCGACCAATTGCCAAGGTCAAGATGAAAAGTTCACGATAACATTACTATCGAAACATTGACGTCGGCGCTGGTTTGGTGTCGTGCCTTCAAGAGGAGCTCCGGGCCGCCAAGCGCCAAACTCTTCAACCCATCACAACATCGTGGCCGACACAATTTCACGCGCGCGGAACCTGAGGGGCCTCCCGTTGACGGTGAAGCCACGCGCCGTGCACGGCTGCACCGCCTCGTGGCGGTACTGCGCTCGCCGCGGCATGGCTGCGCGTGCGTTCTTGCTATTGCCGTTCACCGAATCTTAAATCTACGAGCCATTAGGAGACAGTTCATGCGATCACATTCGTCGATACACATGAATGCCGTTTCAAGAGTCCTGAATCATACTTGATAAAGCGCATTAGAACAATCCACTTAGGATTAGGCAATCACCTACTAGCGACAAGCGCAACCGAGCTTACACATCGTCGCAGCGTTGATCAGTTTTCCTTGGCACTGCTTGTTGTCTTAATGATGTCACAACCGTTCACAGCAACATTGCGGAATGCTGCAGGCAATGCTCCAGGACTTAAGCCCCATCACGGGAGCGTCCGGCAACCAGAATTCGCAGCTCCCACGTTGACCTCCACTTTAGCATCTCCCACGTCATTCTAAGTCTGCTCGTCGCCTCGGTGGCTTCTCGGACGCCGGGCCGGGGCGGCGACGGAGCGTGACACCCAGGCCCTGACCCGTCCGGACAGCTGACGCAGCTGCCATCGGCGGCGGCGGGGGAGCGTCGACAGACGGGGGAGTGACACTCGTCAGGGCCCGGACCGCCCGGCCGGACCGCGTCGGAGACGGCGGCGGCGGCGGCAAAAACGGCAGGCAGCCGCGCGGCCGCCGGCGCGGCCAACACGGGTCTGAAGCGGCCGCCGACAATGGAAGTTAGCTCCGAGGTGGCGGCCAAAGGAGCAGACATATATTTTTTCACGACATTGACGCAGGCGCCCTGTTTGGGTAGTGGGCCCTTGACGGACAGCAGCCAACATACTTCACTTTTATCTCATTTCAAATTTCATATCACGATCTTGTTTTTCGCGTCTCAGCTATGGCACACGGTGCTGCGCAACCATGTGGCAGAAATGACCCATACGAAGTTAATGGCAGCGGATGTGAACGATGAAATTAATTCCACATGGAACGCCTCGTATCTTCGAACGCCAGGTGGTAAAGTCCAACTATAGCTGTCGAGATCGGACACGGTTTGCCGGCCAGATCTTACCTTTTCGTTCATGGCATGAGCCGCATCATCAATCCGCGACGTCACATCAAAACCACGTCATTCTTAGCCGATATACAGATACATCATGCGTATAACAGCAATTTTGTCATAGGAAGAGTGCCAGTGAAAGACAATTATCATAATTTTCTCACCGATCCTCAGCCAACCAGCATCATCTTAGAAACACCGTAAGAACTTCACCTTAGACTTACACTGAAAAAGCAAGTTCTTGGGAATGAGATCCAGACAAAAATATGTTGCAGCAGCATCAGCCTCTAAGCTAGCATGAACAAGTCCGTGTATTGCGTGACGTTCGGGGCGCACCATTGTGCAAACATCAGCTATAGCGCCACACAAAGGCCGATATCATAAGGGTTTACGGGTGCGCCGACGCCCAAGGCCACTTGACATGTGTAGAGGGCGGTGAAATGTCCCAGAGCATCGCGTCGTAAGGTAATGTAACGTAACGTAACTGCCACCGAAGGCTTTGCTCAAACACGGCATTGGCTGGTACGCTTCCGCTAGTCAGCGTTCAAACGGCGGATTTCGATTGGCGGCAGAAGCGTGGATCATTCTTGATTGATGCCGCGCGTGGCACAACGCATGGGACTGAATCCGTTGGAAATTTGCTGTCGTTCATAATGTGTTGACCGAACCAAATCGCGGGACCAATGGCCGCGCACTGTGCTTAATCAGTGCTTTTCCGCATCCCCACGCAAGCGAAATAATCAATCTGAGCCATCGTGAAAAGACAAGCACTATTGACCGTCAAAATCCTGTCCAACTGACCGTTGGTCGCGGCCTAGAAAAAAACTACATGGGCAGGCATAACACCGCTACGCGAAGAGACAGCGCAAGCGAGAAGTGAGGCGTCAAAGTAGTGTTTCAAACCACAGCGTCTCGGGTGGTGCCGAAGCACTGTATTACATTCGGTGGCGACACATCTCACGGTGGATTTTCTTTCGTCTACTGTCAGTGGCTAAACATCTATCAAAGGACGCGCTCAGCCAATCGATCACGTCATCAGTGCTGCGGAATGCAGACAGCGCAGTGAGGCTTGTACACATAAATACACCGGTACAGCAGTCATCTGACACAAATCGTAACACAATCGTAGCGTAGCTGAGTCCCAGAGCATTCAGATACTGATGCCTCCATCATAAAACTTCAAAACGGGGCTGCGATTGAACTATGGAACATTGCACAAAATAGGCGCGAACAGAGAAACGGCATACCCAGTGTGCGCCGGCGCCCGTGCGGGCGCTGGAGCAGACAAAACCACCAGAGTCAACCGTGCGCAACAGAGCCAGGCGCCTTGCCCACATATATCACAACCTGGAGAGCGAGTCCCCAGGACGGCTCGCAGCAGCCCCAGCCAACTCTCAATCGTATAAAAACACCCGGCCTCGTCACACAATCCGCTCCTACAATGTCGAGGAGGCGGCAGCGGCGGCGGCGGCGGCGGCGGCGGCGCCAAAAGCGGCGCCAACCGGCCTGAAGACGCCTGACTGAGCGCGAGGAGCCGGTCCGTGGGCTGGAGGGGCGAGCTGGCAGGCGGCCCCCGGTCGGCCGGCCGGGGGCCGCCCGCTCACACCACCGGCACGCGCACGGCACCGGCGGCGGCCAGCAGGCGGCGCGCCTTGGGCCGCCGCCGCCGCCGGCCGCGCGACTGCTTGTACAGGTAGCAGACGACGAACATGGAGACGGTGAGCAGGCCGATCAGCGCGTAGGCGGGCAGCGGCGGCCGGCGGGCGGCGCTCATCCGCACGGCACCGACGCCCGAGGCCGGCTCCGGCCAGCCGCTCTGTCGGCACGCGCACACCGAGGTCAGCCGGGCCACGGTCAGGTGGCCGCGGGACCGACGGCAGGTCACACGTAGGCCACGCGCGGAGGCCGCACGCGGTGCAGAGACGGCCCGGCGCGGGCAGCACAGGACATAACGGTGGCCGCCCGGCCGCCGGGGCCCGAACTCACAAAAGACTGGCCGCCACGCTATCTTAACAATCAGCACAGGATGAGGAATTTTGGAAAACACCGCTAATATCATGGCTCTTCGCCTCCTTTCAAGGGAACATTGATAAAAACATATTTTTCGGGCTCTAGCACATTCCATTAGTCGTGAGTTCGAAGCTTGCAACTAGTTCAAAAGTAGAGCTAAAATAGCCCACACATGCGTTCTTCACAGTGTCCACGTTTGTGTGCATGCAAACACAACACGGTGCCCAATCGAATGACAACACGAATCACGAATGCAAACGTATCAATCACGCCACATTTAGCTTAAGTTTAAGTGTGACTGAAGCAAACGTTAGTGTTATTTGGGCTGGTTTCCCAGCGATGCGGCATGTGTTCGTATGTTTGTCGAAGGTGCGTGTATACTGTGACGAGCGTGAGATGGAATGAACGCGCGCAAAACGCGCGAAAGTCATTGGTGAGTGATGGCACATCGTGTTTATCGTCGGATCATGCCAACTCTTGGTATGCAGAGCAGCGAGTTTGCCTATTTACGCGGGAATGTGCGCACCGACACCAAAAAGTGCCCCAAAGTCCAACGGGGACCCCCGCCACTTCAAAGACGAAAAAGAACGCGGCTTATAGCATAGTAAACGGGTTAAAATTTCGCTCCGTGCAATACAAAAACCCGGATGCAACAATGTTCCGCAATCTTGCATCAGATACACAGCGGCTGCTATACAACATTGTTAAATGCGCTTGAGATACGGTGCAGCCGCACCGGGCGCCGACCGTAGCACCCCATCCACCCACCTGCGGCGATTTGAGCACATCCTGGCGTATAGCGTTGAGCGGCAGAATGGGGCTTTCCAGACCCACAGACAGCAGCTTGGCGGACTGCAAGAGAGCGCACGCCGGCCAGACGGACGCGTGAGAAGCGAAACTGAGGCCGGCACGCGCACGCGCACACCTCACACCTCACACGGCACACGTCAGGCAAACAACACGCCGCGGTGCACATGCACGTGGCGAGCGTGGCGCCGCCGGTGCTGCCAGGCGGCGCGTCTGGGCCGCTTTGTCGGCACGGGTCAGCGGGGTGCATCCGATTGGGGGCGGCGCGACGCCCAGCGCGGCGCCGCCCCCAGTCGGAACGATGGAATTCCGTGTTCCACAACTGTGATGCGCCGTCACCGTCAACACGCAACTTTTCCACCGTCAATGGGCCGTTCCACGGCAGACCGGCCGATGGTCGGCAGCCTCGTCTTTCGGATGGGCCTAACGCACCTTTAAGGGTACCTGATGCTCTGAAGCTAACTGTGCAATGTTCAGCCCGACAAGCAGCGGTGGACCGAGCACTCGGGATTTCTGACAGGTCGCATTGCGTGACATCGGCGGTCTACATCTCATACGTTAACAAGTGCAATCATACAACGCCCATTTCGCATTAAAGCAATTATTTCTCCATATTATATTAACATATATATTATATATATATATATATATATATATATATATACACATTAAACTATATTTTTATTTATTTAGATTATTTATACGGATTAGACATATACATTCGTTTTAATATTTGTGCTTCGTAATTGACAGCAAGATGTACTATTTTCCACCTCAAAATGCACACCTGCTTGCCAACTTTTGGTTGTCGTTGTTGATTAGAGTTTTAGGGCGCGCCGACTACTGTGGTCATTTTGCGCCCATGACACCCAGATTACGGAGGGAGTCATTCTCAGGGACAAACACCCAGAGATCCCAAACTACGCGCACTTCCGTTATAAATTTGTTATATGTTTATGTAATTAACTACATGGAAACACAAGAAAAGTTACAGAAAATGGAAAAAAATGAAGGAAAATGACGCGTAAACTAAGGATGCCAACCACGCATGATGTTATTTGCGGTATGCAGCAAACTGAAGCACCTGCGACGCACTAAACTAAATTTCTAGTAAAAAGTGAGTTGTGCCCTCCCTCCCCCCCCCCCCCCATCGCGAGATCCTGCGTACGTTTCTGATCATTCCAAACATACCCAATTGTATAGCAAAACTTGTGGACAATACTCCCATATATTTCAATAAAATTTTACCACCACCAATACGCCTGTTTGAAAGAGCCCATTTCCCCTCTGCTATTGAATGTTACCTATTGGTTGTTCGCTAACAGCCGAATACTCGTGTACTTTGTTGCACTCCGTGTTAGGGTTCACGACTTATATCACGAGGCCCAAGGTTAAAACGTCGGACCACGAACAATGAACCAGAGAGGTTTATATTATTAATTAGTACGATGTTCGCCAAACATCGCGCGAGTGTCCGCCATTCCAACGAGGTCTCTGCACGAGGTGCGGGTCACCAAGACAGGTACTCAGCCTGTGACCTCTCCAAAATGAGTCAGATATGACTCTGACTTTGACTATGACTCAGACATCGTTGACCTGATCGAGTTGAAAATGTACCGATAGATTTAGGCTTCAGAGTATCTCACGTAATCGCGCAATCCTCTGGACACAAACTGTCATCTTATGCTGCGATCAGTGCTCAAACGTCGCCAAGGAAAACCATGGAAATCGCGTTTTACTGAAAAGACATGTAGATTTCAGTCATAAAAATCAGCTGGCAGATCTTCAAGCAAAACAGTAAACATTCTTTTTTATTTGTTCTTGTGGTCGAAAAGGTAGCCTCTTGTTTCAACCTGACTTTTCCATTATCACGACTTTCGCCTCCGTCTCGGACTTCCCTTCTCGTAAAACCCCTTCACAAACCCCTTTAAAACCCCCTCACAAAAGCTCCCGACTTTCCTTTCACCTCGGGTTATTTGCCAAACAGTGAGGCCCCGACCTCCACTCGCCATAAAATCACGCTCTGCCAGTTTTCAACCCGCGTGCATTCCCACACAAGCATACCCCGCATTTAAACGTAGACGAATTTGACAGTTCTGTCATCCTATCATGTCAGGCAATGAATTACAAGACCACAAATACCCAACAGTTAAACGTGAAAATGCTAACCGACTCGTTTTTGTTAAGTCACGTCAAACCACGTGATTGCGCCATTGACGAATGCCGCGGTGCATGAATACTTGAAGGCAGCGACCAACCGTGTAGCCTCGGCGTGCGGTCACAGAAAACTAGGCAAAACAATGACGCGCCGCTGACCTATACGGCGTCGTCGAGAGGCGACCTGGGCATGTCAGGGCCGCGTAGTGCCAGGTTTCCCTTAACTAACTACAATGGTAGCATGATCCGTGGCTACGTCTCACGTCTGGCAGCGGGCCAAAACCATCGCCACCCACAAACATAAGCGAAACAGCCAGCCCCACGACTTCGGCAAGAGAGCATCACCGAATCGCAGGATCTATCTGCAAACGCAGTGCAACGGAGCGCCAGCACTCGCACACTCGAATCTGGTGTATCGTATCATAGTGCACTCCGTCGGCGGCCAACGTGCGCAGTGCTCGCCAAGCAAACCTCCTCCCCCGGGCCGCCCGCCGGGCGGCGGTGGCGGCTGTCCTCACCTGGTACAGGTTGGACGGGCCGGACTGGTTGACCGGCGACGGGTGCGCCCACTCGCGGCGCGCGCAGGCCGGCAGCGGCAGCGTCGACTGGCCGTCCAGGCCGTTCTTCAGCACCTTGGAGTGCCTGCCGGGCGTCCGGCGACTGTCACGTGACCGGCCGACAGTGGCGCGCGCGCACGGCGTGACGGCGCGCCCGAGGGACACATGACGGGCATCCACGGGCGTGCTCGGTCACGGCCCAAGGTGATACGCCACTGCATTGTAGCCATCATCGTACGCGCCAATGGACCGCAGTCTTACTCGTCCGCTATGGCACAACTGATATGAAATCATCGCACCACGGCCCCCAGCTGACCCCGCATCTTCGGCGGGCCGGCCGACTCCGCTGAGAGGCCCGCCGCCGAGGAGCGGTTCCGGGACTCTGTGTGGCGCGTGGAGCGTTCTGAGAGCGCAGCACCGGTCGCGTCACTGCACCGCCTGAATTCAGCTCGCTCTACAACACCAATCCCCCCAGTCCCACTCGGAAGCCGTAACCAACTGTGCATCGGTCAGAGGGAGGAGCACGATCAAAATGTGATTCTCGCGTTTGGGCCATATCGAGGCAAAGCAGCTGTGTCTTTTCGTAGCTCAGCATGTGCGGGGTTTAAACACGGAGAGCCGCCTTCCAGGATGCAATCGACGTATGCACGTAGATCGGGTTTGTAGGGTTAGGATTTCAAATAGTTTTGATTCCTCCTCAATAGGTGAGATTTCACGCTTAAAATCTTATATTCTTTAAGAACGAAATCTTCCATGGAACTTCCCGTTTACGGCTTACACGACACACTTTCTTCCACACTTTACCTTTGTTTTAACGGCCTTTGACAAAAAATCTACGGAAACTCATAATACATTACTTCGATGGGAACACGTCAAGCAAAGCGGCGACTTCGACTTCCACGTTCAACATAAACGCAGTCAGCCGTCTGCAGCACAGACGCCTTCGTCGCCAGATCTGGAGAGAATCTGCAGAGCTGCTCGAACTGATTGAGTGAACGTCAGCGGACAAGCCTGTTCGAACCCAAGTAAATCGATGTGTGAATGGCCGAAGCCATACTTTAAGTAAATCAGTCTAAATGGAATGAACCAGTCTTTCAACCTGAATCTTTCATAAAAAACGAAAATTTGTTTAATGCATACTTTGTGTGACCAAGTGCGTTTTATCATGTCAGGTATGCACAGCAATAATAGTCCTGCTATTACATTACAGAGCATTTTTGTATTTGCATGCAGACCGCCCCGCCCACCCTTTGTTCGGCCACAGCACCGTCATCCTGTCTACAGTAAATGCCGCTTGCAATAAAAATGACAATGTGAACCAAAATGCGCCTTGTGCACGTTCCACTTCGAATAGCACTCCATAAAACACTCCTGTTCAGTAACTTGTTAACTTGTTGAATGCTGCTTGTTTGGCTGGTCCATTCCATAACTTAGACTATTGCACTTCAAGTGTGGCTTCGGAAATGCTTGAAGGATATACACACATACATATACACATTCACTTGGGTTCGGACAAAATTGCCTGCTGGCGTCTACCAAAGCAGAGTTCCTGAACACTCTGCTAGTTTACCACGTCACCACGTCCCGACCACCCCACGGCACCCCGTCGGCTGGGTTCGCTCGTGGCTGGGTGGAGCCGACGTCTGGCGGTCGGTCCGCCCCGGTCGGCGCACGTGGCCGCCTCCCCCACCTGTGCAGGTTGCTGCCCTCCATGCGCTCCGGCAACACCAGCTCCGATGTCACCGGCTGCACGTGCTCCGACGTCAGCGTAGACGGCACGTGGCCCGACGACGTGAAGTGTAGCAGCGCCGACAGCAGGTTGAAGCAGTCTGAGAGTGGGGGGGGGGGGGCGTATGTCATGCCACGACGGCCTGAGGGACGCGGACGCCACACAAGTGCGCCAGGTCCGTGGTGCTGCTTACCTTGCCGTTGGGCATGCGTGCGAACACAACGTCCACGGACTGATGTTCAGCATATGTGGTGACGGTAAAGTTTAATGCCATCTCGGTCAGCATAAATTCGAACTCGGGCGTCACCTTTCAATGAAGAGGTAACTTATTAAACCAGTCGCAAAGTGACCTAACTCATAACGTTAAATGTCGTAAACACTGTATGTCTGGTTACATTACCATCGATCCGAGGGGCTGATTCATTGCTGACTGGAGGGGTTATGGCGACGGGCGGCACCGGCTGACCTTTCTGCATGTGGCTGGAGTCGAGGCAGCTGGAGTCTCCGTAGAGGCCGATCCTGCCGCCGGCGGCCGCTCCGCGCGTCTGGTACAGGCCCAGCACGGCCGCGTCAGGCACCTTCTTCTTCAGCCCGTCCACGATCTGACGGCCGAGCACCCAGTCAGGCGCACGTACGGCCGGGTCCGCCCCGCCCACCCGGGGACCCCCGGAGCTGCCGGCGTTAGGCGGGCCGGGTCCGCCCCGCCCACTCGGGGACCCACCGGGCTACCGGCGTCAGGCGCACGTACGGCGGGGACTGCCCCGCCCACCCGGGGACCCCCGAAGCTGTCGGGGTCAGGCGGGCCGGGTCCGCCCCGCCCACTCGGGGACCCCCGGAGCTGCCGGCGTTAAGTGTTCACTCTAGGGGCACAACAGCCGCCTCCCCCGCTCCGACACATGTGGACAAGTCCGGTCAGCTCCGGGATCATCCTCCCAGCGGACAGCGGCAGGCGATGATAAGCATACTGAGGACGATAAGCGAAACCTTCCCACCCACACGGACGGAAAGCAGGCCACACAGAACCGCCGCACTCGATACAACGACTCTCACTTGGCCGCAACGTAACACCCGAGGCGAGGCGTAACTAAGGCGACATTTCAACAGCAGAAGCCGCGCTTCAGTGTCTGATGAGACGGCGCCACGGCCTTCGACCATCACTGACACGACGAGCACGCTCTGACGACCCCCCCCCCCTGGCGCGCCACCGGCCGTCGCCACCGAAAGGCGAGCGGGCGGGCGGGCGGCCGTACCTCCGCGGCCTGGTCTCGCAGCGAGTGGCGGATCACAGTGCCCTCTTTGGGGAAGCGGGCCAGCGTGGTGCCCGACGCGTAGCTCTGCGTCTGGCCATTGAACTTGAACTCGCCGTCCACCACCTGGCGGAAGACGGACGGGTCAGGTCCGACGGCGGCCGCCCCAGCACCTCCGTCGGCGTCGGTCGCACGCCCTGACGTAGAGGCTCACCAGAAGACCCGGTACGCGTCGATTTGGGACGAATCTCTCAATCAAAATGAGTTTTCTCGCTGAGAAATTTGTTGGTCGATTTCAGCGCTGGTTGTTACGGCCTGGTACCACGCAACCATTTTGGAACTCAGGTCACGAACACACAAAGCATTTAAAAAAAACACGTGTGGCGGCCTATCCTTTACGGACCGCACCTTACACCTTATGGCAGACATGCGTCTGGTAACGATTAACAGATTTGGGTGCACTACGCCCATTCGCGATTGTTATCGTTTGCATGGACTGTTGCGACTTGGTGTGACACCTTAGTTGGTGATCACGTTGATGATGTTGTCCTGCACCCCTGACAGTTCCCTGTGTTCGTGCTGGGTTGGTCGGGTTACCTGCTGGCTGAAGGCCATGCCCCAGGCGGCCAGCAGGTCGTTGAGGGCGGGCAGGTTGGCGCCTCCCGTGTCCGGCACCCACCACTCCCTGCGGCAGAAGGCTGACGGTCAGGGCGCCCACACGCCGGCCGGCGGCGGTGGCGGGCGCAGACGGCGTCAGCGGCCGACGCCTGCCCAGCCGCCGCCGGCGTCCGGTCCGGGTGCGGAGCCCCGCGCACAGAGGGCGCCCACTGCCCCCGCTCGGTCACAGGAGGCGGGGCGGTGCACTGCTCCCGGCGGTCATCAGACCGTGGCCGGCTCCACCAGCCGCCCGCCACCGCCGGGGCATCGGGCGCCGGCGCCGGCGGTGGCGGGCGCAGATAACATCGGAGGCCGCTGACGAGGTGTCCCTGTCACCGATGCTGCTCCCCCGGCGCACGCTGTTTCAACACCCCGCAACAGGCTGCCGGGCAGCGACGACGACCAGGGCCATGTCTTGACGCCTGAGTGACACAGCCACCCGACAACGGACAAAGCAACTGCCAACGTGACACCCACCTGGTGTTCTCGTCATAGAACTTGACCTTCTTCATGACGACCACGTTATACCAATCGGCGAAGATGAGCAGCGACAGGCCCTCATCCACGTCTCGACGCAGCTTGGCGGCCTGCACGACACAGACGCAGGGACGCGTCACGGATTGCGCAATGTCGCGACGCACGGGAGGGCGAGTACACCGGTTACACGCCTTGTCGGACGCCGGTTACACAGGCGCGAATGTCTTGCCATGCGTGGTGACGAGCGATGTCCTGTCGCTACACGAAAAGCAGCACGTCGAATAAAGTCGCTAATTCCGGCTAAATAGATGCCGAATATAGATCATATGTCAATAACGCTACCCACTCTGGTCCACAGGGCACGCCTTACCTATCGCCTGACCTGACGCCTGGTCTGACGCCTGATCTGACGCCTGGTCTGACGCCTGGTCTGACACCTCACCTAACGCCCGGTATGACGCCTGGTCTGACGCCTAGTCTGACGCCTGACCTGACGCCTGATCAAAAGAGATCGCATGACACTCGGCACTCCGCAGACGGCATGCCCACCTCCTCCGGGAAGTACTCCTCCTCGGCGTCCACGATCATCAGCGTGCCGTAGTGTTTGGCATCGAAACAGGTGAACGGCTCGCCGAGCACTTCCACGTAGTAGCCATTCGTGCGCAACGACTGGTACATGTCCTGCGGCGACAGCAACAAGCGGTCCACCATGAGCCTTCAGCGGTGACCATGGTGGTCCGCGGGGGCGCACCATGGCCCCCGCAGGCGACGCGCTCGAAAACTCCAATGATCAACCAATCACAGTGGTCCACTCGCCAACCAGGCTACAGTTCTACGCGCAGCCCATCGTAGCTAGTTCAGTACACGGCGACACAGCAGCATTGAACAGATTACATTCGGCAGTCGCACGGTCTTGATGTCATCTGCTGGCTCCGATGAAAGCCAAAACGTACACGACTGGGTCTCTGCGCGCTGCCCCGCGGGTAAAACGGGTGGCGAATCTGACCATTTCCACAGCAGACAGTAACAACCGAAAGTTGACGGCAGTGGTAAATGGGGGATACAGTGGATGTAGGGTGATACATTAGTGCTTAAAGGTCTGAACTTTAAATATGTTCTAACCGACTCAAGTACAGTTAATCTTTTCTCGCTTTTTCTGGAATGTCTTTCTCAGTGCGTAAGGAATGCATGCGGTTTTTCTTAAACCAGTGCAATCATTTCAAACTAGTTACGTCCTGTACGCCCTTGCGCAGAGAGCCGCGCACATCCTAGTTTTCAGCCGACGTAAGGAGGTACCAAGACGTTTCTCAGAATATTTCGAACGAACAATTGGGCGCCATGTGTGACAAAAGACCCAACAAGACACGGCAGCTGATCAGACGTGCTACCCCAACTGACCTTAAAGTTGGTGTGGATGTGGTCGCCGTTCCAGTCGAGAGGGTCGCTGACCATCTTAAGAATGTCACGCGGGAAGTAGCCCGGCGGGTAGCGCAGGTTGTGGTACTGGTCCCACAGAATCCGCTTACTGAGGACGCACGGCCCGCGGCGTCAGCCAGCATCATCTCGAGACATGACAATGTCAGTCAGCATCATACCCATACACGACAACGTCGGCCAGCATCGTCTCGAGACATGACAAGATCAGCCAGCATCATCCCCATACACGACAAGATCAGCCAGCATCATCCCCATACACGACAAGATCAGCCAGCATCATACCCATACATGACAAGGTCGGCCGCCGCCGGCTGCGGCGCCGACAGCAGAACACTAACCAGATGTACGCACCAACACATCAGGAAATGCATCCACGAGTCCACAGGTACACAGAGTACCACCCAGGCTCCCACAGTGACAGAGATCGGCGGGGGGCTGAGAGCAGCGGTCAGTGGGCTCAGCACACCGCCCTGCGCTGCTCGCTGCCCGGCGCCTCCGCACACCGCCCTGCCGCTGCTCGCTGCCCGGCGCCTCCGCACACCGCCCTGCCGATGCTCGCTGCCCGGCGCCTCCGCACACCGCCCTGCCGCTGCTCGCTGCCCGGCGCCTCCGCACACCGCCCTACGCTGCTCGCTGCCCGGCGCCTCCGCACACCGCCCTGCCGCTGCTCGCTGCCCGGCGCCTCCGCACACCGCCCTGCCGATGCTCGCTGCCCGGCGCCTCCGCACACCGCCCTGCCGCCGTCCGGCGGCATAGCGGCCACCGCCTGAAGGCGGCGCCCTGCCGCCCGCCCAGCCGCCGCTCACCTGCGCGGAGGCGTCGGGATGATGCGCGCCTTGAGCGCCAGCCGGACGGTGGAGGTGCGCGGCTCGGTCTCGCCGTCCTCAGCCGGCGACTCGACCGTCAGCTGCACGTGGCCCTGCACGGTGCCGTCCCAGAGCGCGGCCGCCTCGGCCACCGACACGGACACGGCCAGGAAGCCCGACCACGGCCACAGCACGGCCGAGTGCGAGAACGCCAGCCGCAGGTGGTGGCCGTACTGCGGCGTGTACGGGTGCCAGGTGGGGCCGTCCACGATGCGGCCCGACACGCCCATCCCTGCCGCCGCCGGGAGAGAGCGCCGACGTCAGATGGGGCACGGCAAAGGGGCTCGGGCCGAAGGTGACCGGGCGCTGCGCCGCAGCTACCGCCAGGCGGACGGAACGCGGTGTACGGGGATGAGACGGCGTTGACATGGCATGGGCATCACAACGCTGGCTAAAGCTCAACGTGAACCACGGCGACGACGCAAGAAAGCATTTCTCCTCCTGACGCGCATCCGCAAGAAGTCACTACGCACGCCGTCCAGCATCGGCCGATGGAGGCATAACTAGCGGATCTCGACCAAGCCGGCACGGCCGGGCGGAACCGCTGGCCCGGTCAGGCCTCTGCACCCACCACGCACCGTTCAGGATGGTCACGTTGATGACGGTTGGCATGCCGGTGTAGTACAGCGGCTGCGTGCAGTACGGCCACATGTACTGGCACTCGGTCAGGTCCACATAGCTGTAGGAAACACCGACCACAGACGTTACACAGCGGCCACATGTACTGGCGCTCGGTCAGGTCCACATAGCTGTAGGAAACACCGACCACAGACGTTACACAGCGGCCACATGTACTGGCGCTCGGTCAGGTCTACACAGCTGTAGGAAACACCGACCACAGACGCTACACAGCGGCCACATGTACAGGCGCTCGGTCAGGTCCACCCAGCTGTAGGAAACACCGACCACAGACGTTACACAGCGGCCACATGTACTGGCGCTCGGTCAGGTCCACCCAGCTGTAGGAAACACCCACCACAGACGTTACACAGCGGCCACATGTACTGGCGCTCGGTCAGGTCCACCGGGCTGTAGGAAACACCGACCACAGACGCTACACTGCGGCCACATGTACTAGCGCTCGGTCAGGTCCACCGAGCTGTAGGAAACACCGACCACAGACGTTACACTGCGGCCACATGTACTGGCGCTCGGTCAGGTCCACCGGGCTGTAGGAAACACCGACCACAGACGTTACGTGCGGCCACATGTACTGGCGCTCGGTCAGGTCCACCCAGCTGTAGGAAACACCGACCACAGACGTTACGTGCGGCCACATGTACTGGCGCTCGGTCAGGTCCACCCAGCTGTAGGAAACACCGACCACAGACGTTACACAGCGGCCACATGTACTGGCGCTCGGTCAGGTCCACCGAGCTGTAGGAAACACCGACCACAGACGTTACACTGCGGCCACATGTACTGGCGCTCGGTCAGGTCCACCCAGCTGTAGGAAACACCGACCACAGACGCTACACTGCGGCCACATGTACTGGCGCTCGGTCAGGTCCACCGGGCTGTAGGAAACACCGACCACAGACGCTACACTGCGGCCACATGTGCTGGCACTCGGTCAGGTCCACCCAGATGTAGGAAACACCGACCACAGACGCTACACTACGGCCACATGTACTGGCGCTCGGTCAGGTCCACCGAGCTGTAGGAAACACCGACCACAGACGTTACGTGCAGCCGTCGCCCGCACGGCCTATTGTCACCCAAGCATCCATTTACGGGCCGAGCCAAGGACGCGGCCCGAGGGTGAGACGACACCTGGCTACGGAGCCTCAACTAGGGTTATGTGGCGAGGCACGAGCTGGGACCATGGGATCGAGCCTGACCTGGGGCTCAGGCTGGCCTGCGGTTTGTAGCGTGACAGCACGTGGTACGCCTTGATGAGGTCGAGCTTGCCGGCGCCCTGCTCGAACATGTTGACACCGGGCAGCCGGCGGGCGGACGCCATCAACGCCTGCTTGACGCTGGCCGGGTTGATGACAGAGCCGCGGTGGAGCACAGCGGAGACCAGCAGAGCCACGGCACCGGCCACCACCTGGTCCCACGGGCACAGACGTGAGATGGTCAGCATTGATGGCGTCAACGTTGGAGGTCCGTCATTCCGCGCAGGCTCAGACGTCGAGGGCGCTCGGCCGAACGCGCAGCTCCTCACTGATGGCTTCAAAACCCGAGGACCCGAGACCGAACGGAGACCCGGGACCGAACAGCGCCCGTTTCGTTGGACCTGACATTGCGTTGAAGGCGCAGCCGTGCCGACCCGTGCTCCACGTGGGCCGCTTACAGTCGAGGCGACATCAAGTATAAAACGACGTTTAGAGCACGCCCGAGATGTGTGTTTGCATGACCATACATCGACATTCTGTGGGATGCTTTCCAAAACACGCTTCAGTAGTCTAATACTAACAATGATAAAACCAACAAAGGAGCTACATATATCAGCAGATGATCTGCTGCACCCATTCGAATACCAATAAGCACTTCTGGTCATTTTTTGACCCAAGCACCTCGTGACCCTTTCTACCATGTGACCATTTGAAGCTGGTTCATGCTGAATTGTTTTATTTTGCCACCAGAGATATGAATGACATTTGTAGCTGTCTCCGTAACTCTGGTCTCTGTTGTGCGTCGCCGAGGTCCGCATTGACGCCCCGGTATGGGCCTGTACACATTGGCGCTCTGGTATGGGCCTGTACACATTGACGCTCCGGTATGGGCCTGTACACATTGACGCTCTGGTATGGGCCTGTACACATTGACGCTCTGGTATGGGCCTGTACACATTGATGCTCTGGTATGGGCCTGTTCACACTGACGTCCTGGTATGGGCCTGTACACATTGACACTCTGGTATGGGCCTGTACACATTGACGCCCTGGTACGGGCCTGTATACAATGACGCCCTGGTATGGGCCTGTGCACATTGACGTTCTGGTATGGGCTTGTGCACAATGACGCCCTGGTATGGGCCTGTACACACTGACGCCCTGGTATGGGCCTGTACACATTGATGCCCTGGTATGGGCCTGTACACATCTTTGGTGAGGGACGTGAAGCGTACATGAGGCAGGTATTATACGGAAAAATTCCGCACAAAAAATGCGTATGTGCCACTTTGAAACATGTGAGAGGTCACGCAGGTCAAGTGTCCGTGCGTGGTATGACCTCGGAAGGATACCATACGTCAGACATTACAGCTGCCTTGGGCAGTGGTTATGGGTGGCCCGTTACAGCTACATCATTGTAAAAACCTTTTGACAATGACATGATGAGTGCATAACCCAGTACCAGTGCGCGTGTGTGTGCGTGTGGAACGACGAGGGCGTGTGCCGGCGGCAGCCGGGCGCGGCAGTACTCACCGGCGAGGCGACGCTGGTGCCGCTCAGCGACTTGCAGCCGCCGGCCACGTTACTGCCGCGCACCGCCGACCCGTACGTCACCACGTCCGGCTTCACCTGAGCACGAGACGGCGCCGGCGTCACCGACCGCCGGAACGCCGCCGTGCGCCGCCACGCCAGCAGTCGGCCGAGAAGGCGGCGGCGGTCGCCAGGGGCACGAGTCGTCACACATCGGCACCAGCTCGCGCAGCGAGCACGTCGGAATACCGACGTATCGCACTGCAACCAGCCTCAGCATTGGAGCCCCCTATGTCCCGGACTTACATTGGATCAAGCAACAGTCAAATCTCCCAGTAAGCAAGAGTAAGCGACAGCCCAGTATGGCACCGCGGGCTACATCCCGCGCCCAGCGCCCCCACCCGACTAAGAGTTCAGCACCTCGACCGGCCAGCACTGCGAGATCTAAGCAAGACTATCAGTCCAACGCCGTGGCTGCTTTCCCCGCTGACGAGGTGCTTCCGAACCATGCTCGGCTGACGGGGAGCGCGTAGGCGGGGCCGATGGCAGAAGACGATCAAACGCACCCGGCCGTATCCGGCGGGCAAGCTTCCACGTGGTCATCCCTCGAGACGAGAAGCGCGCCATCTGGTCCTCGAAATTGATGCCGCCCACGCCGATCACGTCCCACTGGTCGGCCGGGTTGTTGAGCGTGCTGCAAGGAGCGGCGATCGGTCACTGGTGGCGGCGTCGGCGGGAGCCCGCAGCGTGCCGGTCCAGTCAACCCAAAGCCCGCTCGGAACGCGCCAGGGCCCACGATCGGATGACACCGTGCTCCACGCCTGATGCCCCACAGTGGGGTGCAGTCCCAACGAGCGAGCCAGGGTGGCGCGTTAAGCTACTACTGACGCGTGTTCAGTCCTCGCCCGTAGAGGGTCCATGAGCCAGTCAACACGTCGCTCCGTAAGGGTCCATGAGGCCAGATCACCGGTCGCCCGTAGAGGGGTCCATGAGCCAGTCACTCGCCCGTAGAGGGGGTCCATGAGCCATCCACTCGCCCGTAGAAAAAAAAGGGGTCCATGACCAGTCCCTCGCCTGGTGTTTGTGTCCCCTGAGGGGTCCATATGCCATCATCGCCGTAGAGGGGTCCATGAGCCATCACTCCGCCCGTAGAGGGGTCCATATGCCAGTCCACTCGCCCGTAGAGGGGTCCATGAGCCAGTCACTCGCCCGTAGAGGGGTCCATATGCCAGTCACTCGCCCGTAGAGGGGTCCATGAGCCAGTCACTCGCCCGTAGAGGGGTCCATATGCCAGCCACTCGCCCATAGAGGGGTCAACGTGCCAGCCACTCGCCCATAGAGGGGTCAACGTGCCAGCCACTCTCCCATAAAGGGGTCAACGTGCCATCCACTCACCCGTAGAGGGGTCAACATCCCAGTCACTCACCCACAGGGGGGGGGGGGGGGGGCTCCGTGTTCCAGTCACTCACCCACAGAGGGGTTTGTGTGCCAGTCGCTCACCCGTAGAGGGGTCCGTCGTTGCCGATCGCCGATACCATGATGACGCCGTTGGCCGTCAGCTCCCACACCTTGTCCACGAACGGCTGGTCCATGAAGTCCGGCCCGCCGATACTCAGGTTCAGGATGTTGATTCTCTTCAGGATCGCGTAGTTGAAGGCGTCCAGAAACCAGGAGGTGAAGGATGACTGGCGACAAAAACAATGGGCTTTGGCGTGAATTGTGATGGCAAGAATCGCTACAAATGGCAACAGGCACGGGACAAGGACATGCAGTGGTGCTCGTGCAGGTGCTCGCCTTTCACACGCCCACACGCACAGGAAAATACGCAACATCTTCACAGTTTCGCCTCATACGCAGAGCTGTTATCCATCTGTCTCACGCTTCCCAGTCTCCCTCCCCCTCCCCCCCCCCCCCCCACCCACCTCCTCGTCCATCCCTGCCTCTCCACCTCTCCCTGCCCATCTCCACCCCCTCCCTGCCTCTTCCTACGCATCCCCGCTCCTCTGGCCCCCGCGTCATCCTGCCGCACCCTGCTTCTTGGTGAAGACCCGGAAAATATGCAGCTCGGCGTCGGGCGCGAAGCCCAGACACTCGGCCTGACTGGCGATCACACCGGCCACGAACGTGCCGTGGCCAAGCGCGTCGTCCAGCGTCTTCTCCGTCGTCCAGTTGGGTGCGCTCCTTGACGCGTCGGAAGTGCGGGTGGCCCTTCTTCAGGCCGGTGTCGAAGATGGCCACCTTGACGCCCTTGCCTGGTGAGCAGAGTCGCGCTCGTTAGGCTGACCGGAACGCGCGAGCGCGGACAGCGAGACGTGTGGCGGATGCTGCCAGGGGAGAAGGCCCAGCACGACATCGATGTTTTAAGGAAGCGGAAAAAGGTTTCCCTTTGTCCTCCCTTTGTTCCCTTTTCATTGTTCTTTCAGTAAAATGCGAGAATGAGACACACAGATCGCAAACAGTGCCACATACGAGCGAGGTCGCCGGCGACACAGCAGCCTGACAACGCCGTCAAGCTATAGCTTTATCGCACTGTCACCGCCATATGTCAGGTTACCCCCTCCCCTCCCCCGTC
Organism: Pollicipes pollicipes; assembly: GCF_011947565.3. Lineage (NCBI taxonomy): Eukaryota > Metazoa > Arthropoda > Thecostraca > Pollicipedomorpha > Pollicipedidae > Pollicipes > Pollicipes pollicipes. The sequence continues at coordinate 9,510,360 of NW_023596921.1, read as the reverse complement.
TGTCGTTGTGCGGCGACGCCCGGGACCCGGGGCTGCGGCCGCCTCCGCCGGCAGCGTCCGTCGCCACTGACCGGTGACGCCGAACTGCTTCCAGAGCGTGTCCGCCTGCAGTATGGAGGTCACCTGACGCGGCACCGCCTTCAACAGCCGGCGCCCGTTGTGGCGACCTGTCGAGTGCCAGAACGCCTTGTTGCCCTGCGGCGCAATCACAGCTTGGTGAGGGGCACATCATCGGATACTGGGATGGGAAAGGACTCTGACAGCTGGATACCCACTCCGTTCAGATGCACTGGATCAGAAGAGTGTCATCCAACTGTCCTAAGACATCAACCACCCGGGCTGTACAACGCCATGGCCATAATACGAAAATGGCCCAGACAAGCGAGTGGTTATGTGCACGGGCCAATCAACAAATGGTAAGGGCACTTCTCTGAGCTGTCTTCGTCGCCGCCAGTTAACTACAAGGCACAAGTGCAACCCATCGCATGGGCACCACGCTCCCCAGCCGGCTCACCAGCGTGAAGGAGCGCCGCGGCGACTGGAACTTGACGCCGCCGGTGGCGCCGCCCGCCTCGTCGTCGGCATCCGTCTCCGGCGCGCCGTCGTTGTCATCGCCGCCGCCGGCCGGCTCGGCGTCGCTGGCGTTGACGTATGTGAGCGTGCGCACCACCAGCCGCTGCGGCGTGACGCGGCGCACCTGCGGGTGTCGCGCCAGTGCCGCCAGGCCGCGGCGCGGCTCCGTCTCGCGGATCTGCCGGGCGGCGGCGGAGGAGGTCGGGCACGGGTCTATGGTGTTTGCGTCCGTGTCCGGCCAGGGAGACGAGCGCCGACTGGGGACGCTACGCAGCGGATGGGCCGGGCAAACACAGCTAAATGAATACCCCCGTAAACAAGGCGGACCGCGCCTCTGCCACAAAGGAAACAAAGCCAAGCGAAGAGCAAAAGTGACGGAACAAACGCATGAGAAACAGCTTATGAACTAGTGCAAGCCAAGCCACGAATGGCAAGGACGGGCACGCGTCGCCGCAGGCGGTGTCGACGTCTGGCGCCCAGCAGGCGACCGTCCGCACCTCCAGCACGTCGAAGTCGCTGGGTAGGTGCTTGGCGGGATTGTTGCGGGGGACGATGGTCCACTTGACCACGCCCGAATGGTTGAGCGCTGCGGCGATGAAGCCGCGACGGGCCTCTTTAGAGT
>NW_023596921.1:9427864-9508248 GCF_011947565.3 Pollicipes pollicipes | reverse complement strand
TCTGGCTTCCCGCCCTGTTCCTACAACCATGCATGCATATGAGCAGAGAAGGAATACTAGGTCAAATAAATGCAAAACGATTATCTTAGCTATAAGTATGGGCAGCGGGTACCAAAACACATCACTATAAGGATCATGAACATCCTACACCAAACATTATCCTGTAGATACTTAGTGGTTTTGTCGTGCTCGTAGCTCCTTCACATGTTAAGCCAGCCGGCAGATGTTTGACAAGTTTTTGAAACGATGCCACTTGAATTGGGATGCATTCATCAGGCCATCAGTGATCTCTTAGTTAATGAGGTTAAGTAAGATGGTTTATGTGAATTTCACCCAAATCTAAGCTTTGCGTAAAAGGGCAGTTCTCATTTATCTCATCTCATCTCATATTATCTCATCTCAGTTGCCCCTTGTCACCAGAGTGGCAGCCGGAACACAGCCCGCGATGCAGACGGAATGACCGTTCAGTCCTAGACCGAGAGCAGTAACATGTCTCCAGTGTTTTCCTCAAGCGTCCCCTTTATCGGAAAGAGTCCCTTAATTGTTACAAATAATAAGGAGACCCTTTATTGTTGAAAAGTTGGTCGAAGCGAGTTCGAAAACGAACAAGGCCAACCCATAATTTCCTGAAAACCTTCAACTATTTTGCAGAACCGATTAGTAAAAAAAAAATACATGACAGATTTGAACCTGCGGGCACGCAACCTCGGGAGCTATGACTGCGATGGCCTGGGTTGCGGTTTCCGTAACACCGAACGGCATTGGCCAGTGCAAGAAGCATCAGGTGGCGAGCGCCGTGGTCAATCTGTCCGATTAGCAGTTACAGTAACAAGTAAATATTTTGCCTTGACTTTTCCAGTTCCGCCATCAGATTCCAGCCTCACTTCGCGGTACTGTAAGGGCCAATCCGGTCTTATCATCAGTCTAAAAATCACACAGTGAAGCATACGCCGAGACCCTCTTCTAAATTGTAAGACTTGATGCTCTGAAAGTTTAAAGGTACTTCTCTCAGAAGCGTCATCACTTTTGCCCACCCGTAGACCACGGCTCAATGTTAGCCACTAGGCCGACGCTGCGGGGGCTACGGAGATTGCAAACGCTTGGCGTCGACATTTTTGTTGGTAAGATTTGCGAGCGTGCATGCTCAAAACTACGCCGCATGATTCGTATCACTGGTCGATTCGTAGTGTTCAAAGGCTACTTCTTTCAGAACCATCGCTATTTTCACCCATCCGTTGGCCGCGGCTCAGCATCAGCCGTTGGACAGACGCTGCCCGGCCTACGGAGACTGCAACGTCTGGCGTCGATGCTTTCGTTGCTAAGATTTGTTAGCGCGCATGCTCAAGACCTTCTGCATTCTACCTCACGAGTTCCTTAATATGGCTGTAGAACCCAGAAAAAAATTTGACAAAGTTTCTAAATTTTGCCAACCTGCGTCTCCATTGGCAAGGCTCTAGCTATGCCCCTGCCTATATACAAAAGTAGATCAAGCCGGGTTTGTTGAATGAGGGGCAATTGAGTGTCCATTGGACCAATTCATGCTTAAGGCAGGCAGCCTCCCGAAAGCTTTTTTCTGCGGGTGTTGCGGTTGTAAGGAAAGATAAGACATTGTTTTACACACCAATAAGTAGCAACGCTGACCCATAAATATGCAGCAAAGCAGCCATACGATTAGTTCACAGTGAGTCATGCGGAGGACAGCCGGGCCAGGACAGTGGCCGCCGACGGTGGGACGGGAGCAGGGCTCAGGTGGGGAATATATGACAGAAGGTTCTTCCTTCTGTGACTTGGTCTTTTACAGGAGGGTCTTCACTTCTATGATTTTTGTCACATTGTTTTTGGGCAGCTAACAGCTAAAGATGTCAGATTTGTTTCCGTTTAAAATTCTGCAAGAAATCTTATCTTTTGAAAAGCAGCCAATGAAATCTAGGCGCATGGAACTCTGGCGCACTGTAGGCCATTGATTCTCCTCGAAATTCTGATCGGCCCTGTCCAGGTCGTATTTTGGCATCTAGCCTGTGGAGGCACATGCCTCTTCAATGACCCAAAATTGCCCACCCGCTCGCGGACTTACCGCTCTCCAGGGAAACAACTGTTGAATGAAATGGACATATAATATTGGGAAGCTGGATAGCCTTATTTGTCGAAGGGCAAAGATGAGCGAAAGGCCAGGTTTTCATTAGTGAGAAACGCCGGCTGTTGGAGGCTTCATGACGTTCCCCGCCTCTGGACCGTTTCTGTGCCATCATGCCTATTATAGCAAATATCTCCTATCACAGGTGTCGAACACAGTCCCCAATGACAAATTTGTGAGACACGTCCTAAAATCTGCCAGTGAAGGTAAAAACAATCGGTCGTTTTTTCCGTTACGTACTCACTGACTCCGTTATTTTAAAAAGAGATATAACGGAACGTCAAAGTTAACTCAATCTTTCACTCCGTTGCATTTTCTAAAAGGTTCGAAAAAACAGAAATCGCCATTAAATCTTTACTAGCCTTTGAATTGCACTGTAGTGTCAACTCTCGAAAGCTTCATAAGCAGCTGAATCGTCCTGTCGTTACAGTGGGAAAACACTCGGAGCCTTCCTAGCGATTTGTTTCCCCAATAGTGATAGTACGAATCTCTGATCAAAAGATAAGCCCCTGTATGTATATTAAAGAAAGCACCTGTCTGTCATAGTGCTCACTATAACTGCACTGTTAACTGTGCGCAGTCTGCAGAATGCAGACAGATCTCTTGTAAAATCCACATGATCACCACGCCGCCACAGGACAAGGTATAACAGGCACACCACCTAGCGTGGGACTGTGCTCGCTGCTCACTATAAGCGGCTTTGGAACAGCTCGTTAAAAACGCTTATATAGCATGCAAGTGACTAACAAGTCAATCACACTGGGAATTGATAAGGTCAACAAACATCTACGAACACCTACTTAGGTGGCATGTAATAAACGCACCACCAAAGACGCGAGACCAGGGGGGGGGGGAGCAGTGGGAGCAGCTCACCCTCAACTTGAAAGTTGTGGGACGATGTCCCCCCTCCCCCCCCCCTGCAACCCCAACTTGGATCTGTAAAGGGCCATCCTGGTGTGTTTAGGGCCCACTCTGAACCGTAAATAAATTTTATAAGCCCACAATAGTGTATTCTGACCCAATAAGGGCTCATTCCGACTCATCCGGGTTCTACTCTGACTAGAAGAGAGCAATTCTGAGTCTGGGAAAGGCTCATTCTAGGATGAAGAAGGCCCACTTTTGACTTCTGAGGGCCTGGTCCGGCCTGAGAAGGTCATTGTGATGTACAGACAGCCTATCTAGGAATGTGGACGGATGATTCTGACTTGCAGAGGGCAAATTCTGGCCTTGGGATTCATTATGGTCTGTAGAGGCCTCGTTGTGACCTGAAGATGGTTCATTCTATCCTGTAAGGATCCAGCATTAACTGTGGAAGGCTTATTTTTTCCTGCAGAATTCCCGTTCTGGTCTGCAGATGGCCCATTCTGACCTGTGAAAGGTCCATTATCGACTGTGAAAGGTCCATTTTGGCGAGTACAGGGCCCCATTCAGGCTTGTATAGTGACTATTCTGGCCTGTAGAGGAGCCATTTCTTGACTATGGAGAGGCCATTCCGGCTTGTAGAGGGCCCATTTTGGCCCGTAGAGGGTTCACTCGTAGAGCGCCAAGTCTGACATGTAGAGGTCACATTTCGACTTTAAAGGGCTTATTACTTAATTGCAGAACCTATTCTGACCCGTATAGGGCCCATTATGGCTTGTAGGGCGCCCACTACCAGCTCTTATGGCCCGTCTTGGAATTTTGGAGCTCGTCTCCCAACTCGAAGCATCTTTTCTGCGCCCCCGCGTACCACCACCATATTTTCCGTGCGTGTTTCGTATTATCTTCGCATGTTGCCTGAACCCATTCCAAGTGAGGAAGTGCCAGATGACATTCGAATCTAATCTATTGTTGTAACGCTTCTTGAGAACATTTAGACGAAACACGCCATATAGTAGCAAACATGGTTATCGGGATAAAAGGGAGTGTTCCATATGTGCATTTGGTTTTGAATTAAAATAGTCATTCTGACAGGGGCGGATCTAGCCTGGAGTTTTTTTTGGGGGGGGGGGAGAGGACCAGCTGTTCGTCGCCAACTGGTTGGTGTGGGATCCGAGGTCCAGTGCATGGTGCCTCTCGCGAGTACCTAGCTAGGGACACCATTCAAGCACCGAAATGCTTTTGAATCTTCTATATACAGCTATGCATGTTTACAAACCTCGTAACAAAAGCCGAGCATGACTAAGCCGGGTCAGCATGCGCTTTGTTTTGATATTCAAATCACTACCAACTTTTCTTCATGAAGTTTTTTCCTGAAACGGAAAGAAATGTTTGATACCACACCATCAAAGTTAAAACCGACAGTAAGTAGACGAAACTTTTATGAAGTTCTGGGAATGTTTCGGGGGCGGGGGCCAAAACACACTCTCAGAGTTTTTTTTGGGGGGGCATGGCCCCGTGACCCCCCTCCACCCAGGATCCGCCCATGCATTCTGAAGATCACTCAGTGCAGTTCGCAGCCCTGCTCTTCTTAAAACCTCACAACCCTCTAGCTACTGAGCTACACGCCTCTTCGTGCCGACTTTTTTAACGATGCTCAGGCATTCATGACACCACATTTTTTTTTGTCCGGCCATTCCACCTGACCATATGACGTTCGAGATTAAGAAAGAATGTTAACGTCGAGTCGTTCATATATGGTGTTCGTGAGCACGACCTGCCCCCATAACGGCTGTCAAGTGACGATCAACCAATCGCTTTTTGCTGCATAAAGCAAGAAGCTGCATATTCTGTCTAGTTATTGTGGGAATTGAACTTGTGGTTGAATAAGTTAAGAATGGCACTATAACCAAGCGCACTAGTAAAAGCAAGCATTTTATACCAACGGGTAAATATGCAAGAACACCACGAGAAAGGGCCAAAACTCAAGCCTATGACACTATTTGGCGCAGCAAACATTTTCAGTCCGTGTTGCCATCTCTCGGGATATTCAAGAACGGCAAGTTTGCGTTGGCACGCAATCGCCACGTGATGCAATCAAGCAATGACGTGCTGAGAAGCATATTTACTCATTGGAGAGGCTGGTTCTGTCTAGCGCGGTCTTTTCACTTAAAGGTATACCTCTAGTTATGAGGGGGCTTATTTCATCCTATATGATTGCTCCACTATCTTCAAATGTGGAACATCCCCTTTAAAAATTATTGGTAAATACTATTCCATATTCCCACCGTCAACAGCAAGCAAAACTTCTCCGCGATGCCTGCTTTTTTACATGAATCTGAAGCACGTCTCTGAAGACTCCCAACTTAGGTGGCGTGTCGAATTTCTGTAAAAGCTGGAGGTCCCTCCAGCTGTGCAGCCACAGCCCCCTTCATCGTCGAACCACGTTTTTACCGCTAAGTAAACATCCCATCGAGCAATTATCTCCTCGCTGGCAGCATCAAAAGCTAATTAGAGACACATTTTGGGCTTTCAGCGACGTTTCACGGAAGTCAAACAAATTTCCCTGACGGACAGTTGGTTCCTGTCCGGCCGCCATCTTGGCTGTCGTCGCTGCTGCGGTCCGCGCGTCTGACGAGCCATCCGCTGATTGGTCGGCGCTGCCGGCAGACCACCCACGTGCCGCGAACATGGCTGATGCCCACGCATCGCCGGCGGCGCCGCGTTCTCCGCTGGGCCTTCGCGCCCCGCGAGCACGAGCTATGAACGGCCAGGGAGGCGACCGCGGCGCGCGCAAATCATTTCTGATCCGCGACATCCTGGGCGAGGGTGCGAGTGGGGTGCAGAGCTCGCCAGAAGCTGGTGCCGCGCGGAGTGCGCTCAAGCCGTAGTCGAAGCCCCGAGAGCGACCGCGACGAGCAGGGTCCGGGAGCGGCACTGACGCCGGACAGCGCGGCTGAGCGCGCCAGCCCCGAGCCGGCTGACTGGGCCGCCGCGCCTTGCCTGGCCCGCCCGCCGGACGCCCGGGCCACGCAGTGGGCGCTGGGAGAGGTCGGTCCGACCGGCGACTCCGCTGCGGAGGGAGCGCTGGGGGAAGCGGAAGCGGCGCGATCCCCGCCGGCCGAGGACGCCGTGTGGCCGGCGCCGGCGGCCGCTCGGCCGGCCGTTCCGGCGCTGGGCTGGCCACCCCCGCTGTTCTGCGCGCCGCACCTGTACCTGGAGCGGTGGCAGAGCGTGCTGCAGTCTCGGCTCCGGGACTGCGGCTCGCCGGCGCGAGCTGCCAGCTCAGGTAGGTTCAGTGCCAGGCAGCCCCGAACAAGAGCGGGGTCTGCTGGTCGCGGTCTCTTCTGAAGTGTCACAACAATGGTCTGGCCCTTTCCTTCTCATTCAGCATAACTAGTTTGCAGCGATGTCAGCTTAATCAACGTTGACTGAGGAGAAAACCTACAATCATGCAGACAAACGGCTGAATCCATGCGCTGAACGGCTGAATTCATGTGGTAGCCGTTCAGCCGTTTATCTGAACGACAAACGGCTGAATTCATGTGGTAATCGTTCTAAAACAACGGCCTCCGCATAGTAAGACGCCGCAAAAGGCGTTTTACCAGCAGCTATCCGTTCAGTGCGATTATATTGTCCGTTTCAATGTCTGTGTAACAAGACGAGTGTGTGTAAGAGCTACCTAGGTACGATGTTTATCGTGTCACAGAAGCTACCCGTTTATGCTTCACGATGACCGGTGGTCAGAGCAGAGGCAATGGTGGTAGGAATTCAACTTAAGCCTGACGGAAGGAGATAAACGATAAAGTGATTAAAATGCAATTGCTATCTGTGTAAAAAGTTCACGCTTTTATAGCAGATAATTTGAAGTCGGATCTCAGCTATTGACCGATGTGTAACGTGATTTAAATGAACAACCCCGTACAGCAAGACCGAAGAACACACTGAAAAGGGACACAAACACACCGTTGGAAAAACCATGGATTGTAAATTGCGACGCACGGGTAGAAACTCTGAGAGCTCAGTTTTGGGACGATGCGGCAACATGCCATGTTTGTTGCATATTTGAAACACCTCCAACGAATCGTTCGGGAGGGTGCAGCAGGCAGCAGCTGGCCGGGCTGCGAGCCGGGGCGACGATGTCCGCGTTGAACATATTTACGTAGTCAAGGCGAAGGGACTTTTGGGGGTCATCCCCCACCCCACCCCAGCTGAACTCTCGAGGTGGCGAAGCCCCCTGAGACCGAAAGCCCTAGTGCTTGTTGGCTGTTTAAGACGCCCGTAGGGCCTCTTGAGCATCGCAGACGGACACTTGAGGCATCAGGACGGGATTCTTGGCTTGAAAAGGCTCCCCATTGAAGGAGAAGGAAACCCTATAGTGCTTAAGTAGGGCCCTCGTGGCTAAATTCCCCAAAGGCATAAGTGAAAGCAGTTAGAGCTATAAACTGCTGCCTGCGTCCGTATTTGCAATTTCCGCGCCTAATTACAAATTACATGTCACGAGTCATCAAAACAGGGTGCAAAGTGGACGATCTGGTTTGATTACGAGACTATTCGGACACATTCACGCAGAACAGAACATTTAACTCCAGAGAGTTCGGATGGCAACATCATGAATGGGTTTTTTTGGGTTAAGGCTCTGCAAAGCTGCAGGCCATGCGCCGTATCAAATGGCGTCTCAACTAAGTGTCTTCCCGATGGCAGAGCTTTGAAATGTTCCGGAGTACAGGATGCAGCTGAACAAATCTTAGCGTCTAGCATAAAACGAACGAAGCTATTTTTCAAAACATGTGATAAGGCTGCCAGAAATTAATGACACGCCCAATGCCGCTTGAGGCTACAAGTGCGCACAGATAACAAATATTCATACCTCCTCTTGTGAAAGTAGCCAATGTTTCTAAGAATGTTAAACAGCGTGCGTTAGCCATTGCTCAGCTGCTGCGATCTTTAAGCATGCATGTGGTGTTAGTCGCCTGGATTTCACTGACTGTGGGGCACACCCACTTTAGCTTCCTCGTTAGACGCCCGTCTGCCGCCTGCGCCGCCTCTGACCTTATGTCACGAATCTGAGTTCTGACTCTGTCGCCTTCGAGTGCCGGACCGGTGTCGGTGCCATAGTCATTCGGTGGTGACGACCTCATCCAGCGGCAGCATTATTGTGCTATTCGAGCAGTGTGTTACTGGAAAGCGCTGGTGCACATTGCGTACGCCATCTATATAACTTCGTAGTTCTACTCGCCTATGATGTCGAAGTAGATGTAGTACCTCCCGATTCAACGAAATGCATCATGAAGATGGTGGTCTGCCAATGATAAAGATAGTTTGTAAGCTAAAAAAATGCATTCCGATAGGCTGAAAATTGTTTGATTTGCACGCTTCCGATAACAATATATTTACACTCACCTTCTCCTCATTCACATGAGGGTCTGTTCTACCTGAACCGGTTTAATCGTCATCAAAATCTGAGAAAACAAATTGAATTCACGATTGATATGAACCGCCCTTAGGAACGGGAGCTTGACTTAGATCGCGCTGAGGCACACAATCTTTGTTTTGCCAAAATGGAAGTCTTTATGAATAAGACTGTCGGGAGGTAAAACCAAGCGCAAGGTCTGTCTGTGACGTCATCAGTCACGTTACAGAAGTTCCCACGACACTGCAGAGAGGAAATAACTCGCGCTGTCCATTGCCTTTCAAATCTATCCAACCCCATCACGAGATAACAAGTGAGTTAACAGTGAACACCCTAGCTGTTTATGTAGACAAGATATTGAGTACGGCTCACGACGAACAAAGCACCTTATCCTAAAGTAAAGGCTAAAGGAAATATTCAAGTATCTGTAGAGCGATCCATGCGACGCTCGATCTGTTGTGCCTATGGAAAACTCGCTACTAATGTCCCTTGTTACGAACGGCAGGCCGCTAAGCCGTCAATATAACCGCTGGGCCACCGAAGCGAATGACCTGTGTGGTAAGATCAATGACCTAAGACACGACATGGGTATGCGGCAAACACTAAGGTCCTGACACCAGTGCAGCCACGCATACAATAACATCGCTACCCATGTACATCTGTATAGCATTACAATATTCAGATATTGATTCGCTGGAATTTTGCATGGACAGAACATGGTTGCCACGCGATGCGTTCTTGCAATACACATGTTGATTGGCGCAATCCCAAACGAAATAATTTTTGGAGTTATTCCTGTTTACCTATACACAAAAAGAGCATTTTGTGAGAGAGAATGGTGTAGTCAGATATCTAACTGCATCTTAGTGCGAATTTCGTCAAGAAATGAAGAGATCACATACCAAAAGATAGCATCCAAGTTTTTCCTTACATATGATCGGGCACATAGGTTTGTTCCTGGTACGAACAAGTAACTAAAATACCCGGAACAAAGCTGAGTGTCTTCTGATTTCCTGTCAATACTAGATGACAGATTTCATCAAGCTCCAATTTTTGCCAGGGACGTTTAGAACCGGAAACTACCGTCTTGATTCAGCCCCTAAATAAAACGTCAACCACAGGCCGTAAATTGTGATTGTAGAAAGAGAAACCACATGTTTCATTAGGTGCAAAGTCACAATGTGGGAAAGTATTACTTGATTTATGATGACGTTTTCACATGAGATCGCTAGGCCGTCATGTTTTTTTTTAATATAATGTTTTTGCAACCTCCAGTTGCAGGCTCAGGCAGTTTTCAGTACGAAACATGCCTTTTACGCCAGAAAACGCAATTATGCACGCACATGTGTTCATACATTGTCAAGCATGTGTTTTCAAGCCGATTGACCAGACGGCCTTTTCTTTCTGCATTGCAATATCGTTACGAATTCATTTTTCCCATTTGGATAATAAGCGCTCGGGTGGGGGTTAATTTCTCCCCCCCCCGAAGTCTTTTTTAAATAACTTCCGAATGACGCAGCGTAGACGCGACAGATTTTGTATCGCTGTAAGCAGCTTAATAGACAATCCTTTTGGGTTGTGTAGTGGTTAATGCGTCTGCGTTACGCGCGTAACGCGTCTGCGTTAAGCACTGCACGTCTGAGAAACGAGAGGTACGGGGTTCAATTCCCCGTGGTGCCCGCCCTTCCTGCCAGGGTGAGAGGCAGGCGACACCATATGGCCTCAGCAGCTGAGTGCGTCGTAAAGCCCCAATGAAATGACAATCTTTTGGCATAAGCAAATTGGACATACCTTGTAAGGTCACTTACCTATGGTAGATCAAAGTCAGGCCATTCCCGGGTCTAAATTTTGACTCCCGTCGTCGCACTGACACAAAGCTAACAACTGCTGACAAGGGAGAACGCGACGTATCTGTGAATACATGGGCATCGATATATGCGAACGGACACATATGTTTGGGAGAGTTTTTCTAGGGTTCATGTCAGCTCGCAGCAAACAGAGCAAATCCCCGTCCAGGTGGCTCAGTTGGTTAGAGTGCCTGCCTTCCGATTCACCAACCCGTGGCGGGGTGGGCCTGAGTCGCTTTAAGCGCTCGCTATGTGCCCTTGACGGGTATGGCTTGCGACCGCTGGCAGCGGTCGCGCTTAAGATCAGTTCACGTCAGAGGGCAGGACTGACCGTGCCGAGCATTGTGGCACGTAAACTTTCGCACACTAATTTCTGCCGCTGCCTGGAATTGTGCGATCGGATGGTAGGGGTCAGGGCTCACGCAAGCACTGCTTAGTATGAGCTCTGATTCCAGAGTTCCATCCATACAAATGATTCGGATCAAATCTTAAAAAATGGCGTAAAACCAGCTGTACGGTGGGTGCGTATATGCAGGTGCGCGCTGTTTCGGGTTAACGCGCACATTACGAATTCATGCCCAGACTTAGAGCCGCTGAACAAATAGGCCTCAGTCCAAAATGCGTCAAGTCATTAGTCGTTACCTGTACTCCCGACACTCGAATTTAAGTCACGAAATCTCCCTTTTACACAATCCAAACATATTTCATGGCAACATGACAAACTCGGCAAGGTAATTGGTGGATATTTCCCGCCATGCCGGGCGCACAATTTGTGAGGGATTCACCAACCACTCAATCATTACTTCTCCCTTATCATATCAAGTACCGTGATTCTTAATTCCCACCATCTACTTCAGATATGTGAAACCCCAAATAACAGCCGACGTCGCAGTCGCAAACCGCATTTACGCACATATGCCCAGCCGCTGATGCTAAACGCACTTTTCTGGTCGCAGTCCTCATCGAATGCATTTGCCTGTCCGTCTGGCACCAGATTTGCTAGCGCCTGTGTTTAACTATAACTTGACGCAACCAACAGCGAGGATACTGTAAGGTTAGAGTATTGCAGCATCTTAACACAGGGCTCAGGGCGACGTTCGTACATGGCATATTAGTTCATACGGTCATGGTATTCCTGGCATTCAAATAATGTATCTGCAATAGGAGAATTACTGTAATGCGACATACAACGGAGCGTGCTGATCCAGAGGGCGACAGCGGCGGCGTGATCTCCGTGTGTAGGCACTGGCACCCTTGGAACACAAGAGGAACGCACCGGAGTTCCCAACGGCACGCTGGGGACACCGTCACTCCGAGATAAGTAAACGAAATCCTTGCCCGCCGTCTGGTCCACGGACGGGCAATTCTGCTCCCAACCAAACACTCGGCATTCACCGCTATCGAACTGGGGTGAGAACCACGTCTTGCAGTACTTAATCCTACGTTGGCAACCTCAGAAGAAACAACGCTTAACATCTGGCTATCAGTCTTCTTGCAGCCGAAGGGCTCATATAAATGACCACACATTTCAGGAGAAACCCTTTAATTGCACCCGATCATTCCTACCGCCCATCCTCGGCTTAGCAGCCGCGGGTTTGTGCAGTGGGACCAGTCTGTTATATTGTCCGGGTGGCATGACGGCTCTGTGCAACAAAACCCTGTCCCCTGGGGCATAGATAACTTGATTTGCCTTCCTTTCATGCATAGGTTTGTTTTTGTCATGACATGCGCTAGCTGCATTCAGAGCAAAACCATACGTTTTCTGCGAGTCTGCAAGTAGATTGTCAAAACATTGTGCGATAGCTTTCCACCAGTTTACTAAAGGTGCCTAGATGCGTTTCGGCGGGAAGCTTTGCACACCGCCCAAACATCAGTTCGTGCGGGGAAAACTCTAGAGAGCGCTGAATTTGTGATCTATATCCAAACACTACTTATACATCAGTATCAGCTGTGTTCGCCCCACTGTTCGTGCCGCCCCGACTCCAGATGTTTTGATAGTATCGCTACAGTGGTGCGATCTAGTCAGTCAACGATGCCATTTCATTGTGGACGACAACTATTGATTTGAATTTTCAACGCCCAAAACTCATTTTTTGTCAAGACATCCCCGGTAAACAAATATTCTGATTCGAGTGAATTCTAGAGCGAACTCCGTGCCTGCTGATGAATTCGTCAACAAAACTGGAACTACCCTCGCCGCGGTGAAAGCACACAAAAGGTAAAACTCACAGCAGCGCGGAAAATGATCGGCGAGAATTAGCAAGTGTTTGTTGCCACTAACTGTACGTGGTAACTCTGACGAAATATCCATGCCCATCACCACCTGAGGTGTAAATACAGACAGCTGTCCCAGGGACGTCCTCCGTGCCGGGATGGCAGGGTTCCTAGCTTCACGGCACTCGCATCCGTCACAGCAGCTTACCCACACGAACATTTTACCGTCACATTCCGACTTTGATTTGTGCAGCCAGCTTATCATGGGCAAAATGGCTTCCCGTTAGTCCACTGTGCATTGACGATATCACTCCAGGTATCAGCGGCTCTGGCACCACGACCTGTAGCTGACCATCATCAAATGGCCGTCGGCGGCAATCACGGTACAGCACCCACACGGCATTCGCAATTTCCACCAGAGACAAATATGATGCGCCATGCTTCAGCAGATTTTCGTGTGGCTTGCTCCATTGGAATATATGTTGCGCTATCCGTGATATGGCAGCGCCAGCCTGTTGCTCTGCTCGAGTAAAACGCAAGGACCAATGAAGGCAGTGAAGTAGCTGAAAACACCTCTCCGCATCCGTCTGCGTTGTCGCATCAGCAGTAAACTAGGGCCGTCGGCTTAACCCACCGGCAGCAGGAACCTCTCTTCCAGGCTTCTATGCTACGTCAAATGAGTAGTGTTCCAGTTTCTGTAACCAGCAAGCTAACATACCCGTCAAATTTTTTAACTGCTTCAGGCGCTGTGAGGAAGCATGGTCGCTGCGCAGCAAAGTGTTTTCCCGTCGAGAAAACCTAAAAATGTCGAGCGAACACCGTCACGTGTTTTCCCGTCGAGAAAACGTAAGAATGTCGAGCGAACACCGTCACGTGTTTTCCCGTCGAGAAAACGTAAGAATGTCGAGCGAACACCGTCACGTGTTTTCCCGTCGAGAAAACGTAAGAATGTCGAGCGAACACCGTCACGTGTTTTCCCGTCGAGAAAACGTAAGAATGTCGAGCGAACACCGTCACGTGTTTTCCCGTCGAGAAAACGTAAGAATGTCGAGCGAACACCGTCACACCAAGCAGCTAACGCTTCGTGACTTGATAGGTGCTTCAAAACGAATTGGAGCGGCGCACCACGCGTCTTTTAGCATGCCGAAAGCAATCTGTGCCTCAGAGCTTTAGGTGAACCGTACGTCTTTGTTTGTCAAACGGAATAGTAGTGCAGCTAGAGTACTGAAGCCATCAGCATAATGTGTGAAAAGTGTTGCTGCACCGAGGAGACTTGCTGGCTGCTGAGCGGTTTTTCATACCGGACCCTGTCGTACCTTTTCGACTCTCGCTGGGTCAACCCGGCTGCCATCCTCAGATGCTACATGACCCAGGAATGTCACACTGGGCCGAAACCTCGCACATTTGCTCAAATTTAATGCCAGCCCTGCATCATTCAGTCGACCCAACGCCGTCTCTAGGCTGGCCAAAAGCTCATCGAAAGTGCGTCCATGCGAGATGACGTCATCGAAATAGCTCCGAGGTATATGGGGCGATAAATCAGTCAGCACAATATCGAGCAATTGCGCTGACGTGGCCGGTGAGGCAGACAGGCCCAGGGGCATACGACAAGGACAGTATGCACCAAATGGAGTTGCAATAGCTGCTCTTTCCGGGTCCTGAGGGTTCACAGATACCTGGCAATATGTAGAATTGAAGTCCAGCACTATGGAAGGGTTACTCCTTGCCAACGCTTCTAAGGAATTGTCTGTCCTTGGTTTGCAAGATGCTGAAATAGGGGTCTGGGCGTTGTGTTTCTTGGGGTCATTTGATGTCTTATTTTATTCTTGTTTAGTTGAGTGTGCACACACCATTTAGGAAAAATGAGAGGGTGAGGTGGAGATACCCACCCTCCCTGAATCGCTTATAAAGGTCGCCGTCCCACTTGAAGTAAAACAGCATAGTTTTCACTTCAAAGAGGTTTTTGTACTTGATATTTGGTTCTCATGGTATCCCTTTTCATCGTAAGATCGATGAAAGGATAAGATGGGATAACAGGGACCTAAGTTTGTATCAAGCCTCAAACGCACACAGAAAGGATAAGATGGATCTAAAACCCATGGTTTGTCGTCGGGGCGATTAAAATAGCCGTAAGTGCTTTTTGGGGCTGCGTTTTTGTTTCATCGTCGTGTAGGTATTGGTCCAGTTCGGGTCTCGGTACTTAATTGATTTGATCCTGTCGGGCTAAAACTGTCATTGGGATCAATCTGCGCTTTCTGCAATTGCCGAAGTTGGTACGAGATGACGGAACAAAAATGTTTCCGAAGTGAAGTTGGTCGGCTATTTTGATCATTCATTATATTGTGTCTTCCGGTTTGGTGTCTTGTAAGCCTAAATGAACCATTCCAGGATTATGCGATGGGTAATGGTGTTAAAGGTGGTACATTGCTTGCGGTGTTCATCCTGGTGTTAATCCTCAAGGTGAATGACGAGGATGTTGAGAGAACACGGAAAAGAGCGATTCACATGGTTAGGAGGGTGGACGATGTGTATGCTTTAGGTATCACAGACGAACTTTAGTATGCTACGCATGGCAAAAACTACTTTCGTGCATTCATTGTAGAGCATTTGTGTAGTCTGGCACGGGCCATTTGATAATGCATTGTGCCACAATTTGTAGAATGCTACATGGTTAAGAGCTTGGGCTCAAGGGTGCATCACCAGCCTCCTGAGCATCGTCCTGTCCAACAGGCGTGGCTGGCAGCCCGCTGGCGCTAGCCGTACCGCAGCCTGACCCGGGCCGCGTCGGGGTACCGGTACCTGTGTACCTGCGCACGAGACAGGACGAGCACGCCGACCTGTGCGCTGGCCGCCGGTGCCGACGCAGTCGCACTGTCTTCACAGGTGAGAGGTCACGTCGAGGTCCAAGGTGAGAGGCCACGCCATGATTACAGGTGAGAGGTCATGCCGTGTTCACAGGTGAGAGGTCACGCCGTGGCCACAGGTGAAATGTCACGCCATGATTACAGGTGAGAGGTCACGCTGTGTTCACAGGTGAGAGGTCACGCCGTGGTCACAGGTGAGAGGTCACGCCGTGGTCACAGGTGAGAGGTCACGCCGTGGTCACAGGTGAGAGGTCACGCTGTGGTCACAGGTGAGAGGTCACGCCGTGGTCACAGGTGAGAGGTCACGCCGTGGTCACAGGTGAGAGGTCACGCCGTGGTCACAGGTGAGAGGTCACGCCATGATCACAGGTGAGAGGTCACGCCATGATCACAGGTGAGAGGTCACGCCGTGGTCACAGGTGAGAGGTCACGCCGTGGTTACAGGGGAGAGGTCACGCCGTGGTCACAGGTGAGAGGTCACGCCATGATCACAGGTGAGAGGTCACGCCATGATCACAGGTGAGAGGTCACGCCGTGGTCACAGGTGAGAGGTCATGCCGTGGTCACAGGTGAGAGGTCACGCTGTGGTCACAGGTGAGAGGTTCACGCCCGTGGTCACAGGTTGAGAGGTCACGCCGTGGTCACAGGCGAGAGATCAGGTCGTGTTACAGGTGAGAGGTCACGCCGTGGTCACAGGGCGAGAGGTCACGCCTTGGTCACAGGTGAGAGGTCACGCCGTGGTCACAGGTGAGAGATAGGGCCGTGGTTACAGGGGAGATAGTCACACCATGGTCACAGGTGAGAGATCAGGCCGTGGTTACAGGGGAGAGGTCACGCCATGATTACAGGTGAGAGGTCACGCCGTGGTCACAGGTGAGAGGTCACGCTCTGCCCACAGGCTCAAGTGACAAAGTGTTCGTAGATACTGCGTCTCTGAGTAGTTGAACGTGCCGTGCTGCGGCCAGAGATAACGGAGTCTGCCTTGTGCACTTGGTAAGCATATATGCGCACCCGATGTGTATCGGATGGAATGCTCAGTGGGGATTTATTTATTTTACCGAGTATCAAAGGACTAGGGCAGTTAATGTCGCAGTTCCCGACATCTCTTAGTAGCCTCCGCTACTAAAAGGTGTGTGCGCTACTCATGAACTGAAACAAGGCTCGTCGCAGGCCTCCAACCCACCCAACCGCTTCTGTCAGCCAAGTTTGTCGACAAACACATTCCAACCTGTGACTTTCCATCACAAGAAGGCTGCTGATTCGCAGAACTGTGTCCTTGCGACGGCTGAAAATGTTTTAAGACGGTTAGTAATGTTAAAATGACTGAATAGTTCCCATGTTGAAATTAGCCAACATTTAATATTCCAGGAGGCTCTAGTTAAGCGATGGTTTCAAGCAGTCATCGGTATGTATCATGGAATACCCAACGTTGCAAGGCGGTGCTTAGCTCTCGCTCATTGACCAGCGGCAGTGGCAGTGGTGTTGGGGGCCCTTGGTCAGGGAGCGTGACCTGGATACGGCCTTGAAATGTCGGGTGTTCTCGTATATATATATATATATATATATATATATATATATATATATCAGACGCTCAGAATCCAGTGAAGCTAGAATGGCCTTTCCGCAGTATGCGCTGTTAAGGGAGAATCGGCGATTGATACGTCATTTAACCAGTAGAGCTACTTGTATATTGGAGGTCGTTTATTTTCGGCAGAAAATGCACAAGGAGTAAAACCAGAAGCCTTGTGTTTTGTTCATTTTATTATAGCCGGTTAATGCTGACACATTTGCTACGCGACCTGTTTCAGAAGCGCAGCTGGTGGGCCTAGAGCGTAGATTCAGCGCGCAGAAGTACCTGAGCACCACAGACCGGATAGAGCTGGCCAGGTCACTGGGGCTCACGCAGATGCAAGTCAAGACCTGGTACCAGAACAGACGTATGAAGTGGAAAAAGCAGGTCAGCTGAACTGGATGCGCCTTGGTGTCATAGCCCCGTGCCAGTGCGTATTTCCGTCGCCTGTTGATACACGTATTTTGTCTTTGACCCCCTATTTTCTGACGCAGCATCCAGCGAAGATGCCAAAGTCTTTCCGCGTTATGCACTCTTTGTGGTGAACTGTTGAGAGTGCGTGTCGCGCCGCAGCTCTGATTAGTCTGAAGAGCAGGCCTCAGGGTCGCGGCCCGGCGGCGGCAGCTGGGCCGCCATCACAGCTGATTGCCCGATGCGTTCCGCCGCCTCCCGCTGGGGTCATTAGCGCCCCCAGCTGGCCGACAGACCGCACACTTCCGAGGGACGCCCGGCGCCCTCCCTCCCCTCCCCGTCATTCTTCTCGGCCCAGGTCAGAGGCCAGGCCGGCCTCGCGGGGGGCCCGCGGCGATACACTAACACATCAATTAGCGACACAGCGGGGACACACACACACACACACACACACACACACACACACACACACAACACACACACACACAACACACACACACACACACACACACACACACACACACAACACACAGACACAGACACAGACACAGACACAGACCACAGACCACAGACCACAGAACACAGACACAGAGACACAGCACACACACAGACCACACGACCACACAGCACAGCACACCATACACAGACACAGACACAGACACAGACACAGACACCAGACACAGACACACAGACCACACGGAGCGGTCCCGGGTGCTCACGCATTTACGTGCCGTGATTCCAGTCCCGGGTGTCCAGCTTCCGCGCGGGGTGTTCGATTCGTCGTGTGCAGCACGCGCGGAAGCTCCGCAGCCACCTAACTGCGAACTGCGCGGCCATCAGTCTGGCTATGTGCTATGTGATGTGTGCTAAGAAAGGGCACACATTGACTCAAAGCCACGCGCGATGCTCAGAAGGTGTGGTGCAAGGAGCCCTTGCGATCAGCGATGGCGTGGCTCGTCAATGAGCTGGGGCAGGTTCATGACGTCCCTGATCGTAACCGTGCGCGCAGAAATCGCTTGTGATGGGAGAATCGTTTTGATAGGCTGTTGCCATGCCTGAACAAATGAAACATCTGTACGGCTCGAGATATGTCGCGCAGAGAGGACCTTAACGTTCGTGCTTTTTTTCTCCTTAACGTCGCGCTTCTGTAGATACGAGGGAGGGACTGCTCCTTGCCGCCTCGTGTCTCCAACAGGGACACCATGAACGGGTGACATCATCCGACCAGTATCGACCCGGAAGTCGCTGACGATATGTGCGACGGGTTGGCTTGATGTGGTTTAACCACCACACGTGTCGGCGACCCCCCCCCCCCCCTTAGAAAGCGTGTCCGAGTTGTCAGGACGAGGGCGGCACCATTCAAAGCTACCCTCTGCAGCGTGGAACGCCGGTTCGGTCAGGTATCCTAAAGCCGCTGTTGTCAACGAGCCTAGCAGCACAGCAGCCCGCAGCGATGCCTGCTGTGAGCCCGTGATCCTGACAGGGCTCTGTCGATTCGCTCGCTCTGGAGCGCGGTTGCGCCCGCAGTGATGTCCGCTGTGGGCCCGTGATCCTGACAGGGACTCTGTCCGATTCGTTCGCTCTTGAGCGCGGTTGCGCCCGCAGTGATGTCTGCTGCGGGTCCATGGCCCTGACAGGGGCTCTGTCCGATTCACTCACCCGGACCGCCGCGCCGGTTACCCGCCGCCGTCTTGAACGAATGAGGCCCTGTCTCTATGCAGGTGCAGTCGGGAATTCCTCGCGGCAAGGATATGCAAGTCACTGGGCACGCTGCCATTCTGTAACTGCGTGCTTTTTTAAGTAAAGTAATTTAAAAGTGGATTATGCGCGATGGCTACAGCCGCCGACTGCGGTGGGCTTCCCGCTGACGTCGGTTTTGCCGATGCGTCGGGATACCCGCCACGCTTTCAAGACGGCGGCGGCGGGGCCAAAGAAGCGCCACGTACGCACGATCGCTCGTTTGTCAGATCGCTGAGTGCCCCTAATATAGCTGCGCGTCCCTTTGAAATGGCCGCGCGGCTCGCGTGCTGCGCACCCTGCTGAGCGGTGCTCGCTGCAGCACCTGCAAATCGAGGGGGCGGGGGCGGGGGCGAGAGCGGACAGGCAGGTCACAACAGGCCGTCAGCGGCGGGTGGCGCGTGTCGTGTCTATCTCCGCGCCAGGTGCGTCGCCACGCGGCCGTGCGGCACTACGTCAGGAGGGGGCTCGTGCCCGTAGACCGACAGGTTGCTTTTGCTGATCGCGGTGTGACTTTGGATGTCAGTCGTAACTGTCCGCACTGTTCCCACGTATATGTCCTGGGCATCTATCTGCATGTATCTTTCTTCTGTCTCCACCAGCTCGCACTTCACTCTATAACATTCCAGGGCAAAGCTAGGAAGATTACGTACGGTGACAGCTGGAACTTGCATATAACATCTGGAACTTGGAGCTTGGGCTGGAACTTTACAATGTGTCGGATTATGGTGGATATGGAACGTGGTATTACAAAACGGGGCAAGATGTGCATTCAGCCGCAAGGTCGGCGTGGAATATCATTAACGCTAGAAGCGGCGATCTCATTAAGTTGAAAGCGCGTTTTTTAAGAACACGATAATTTCTACTTCGAGGTATGCACCGTCCATCAATCTACCCGACAACACAAAAATGCGATTATGAGTGGTCAGTTTTGGATGCTGGAGGTTTTTGGGAGAGCTTTAAATTAGTTTGACATTTACAAGCCACACCAGGACTGGTCAAACATGAGTTGACAAGTTATGCCTTTTGCCTCTGTCATCGCCCCGGGAGAGGTTTGCAACAGTTGCCCTAGTTTTTCTCGAATATGACCTTCGAATACGGACTGCTCATATTGGTCATGTGTACTGCATGATAAATGAGCGTGCTTGCGTGTTTTGCTCCGAGGGACACCGAGTGACGTATTCCTTACACTGCACGCAGTAATTTCGAGATTCTGCAACTATTCATCCGACACTTTTCACGCCGCCTTCAGGCCGTACGTTTTCTCACACAGTGCATTTGCACCAGGTGCTGCTGAAGGGGGAGCGGTCACCCACCAAGCCCAAGGGCCGGCCCAAGAAGAACTCGGTTCCGTCGCTGGTGGAGCTGCAGCGGCTGACGTTCAGCGAGAGGCCGTCGCCGCCGCCGCCAGCGGCCGGCCAGCCGCAGGACAGCCAGGTGTCCACCTCCCAGCTGGAGGAGCGCGCCGCCGCCTCCTCCTCCTCAGACGAGGAGGACGAGGGCGACGTCAGCAGCGAGGAGGCGCCGCCCGAGGCGGCCTCCGGCCCGGCGGACTGAGGCACTCTGTCTGGAGGAGGCGGCCTCCGGCCCGGCGGACTGAGGTACACTGCCCGAGGTGCGCGGCCTCGGCAGCAGGGACGCATGGGGTAAATGGCCATGGTTACTTGTGAGACAGCCAGACAGCCAGCAGTGACGCACGGCCGCCATCTCTCCGCGCAGTGCGATGCCATGTTACAATCCGTTGGGTTGGAACTGACGGCTCCCATACGAAATGCTAATAGGTCTGAATGTGTCAGTGGAGGCAACTCTCAGAGCTCACGGAGCTCCAGTGTTACGTGAAATTGGATGTGAGTTCACGTTATTGTGGTTAAGTCTTTCTGCAGTGATGCTTTCATCATGTGATCCTTATCAGACTTCAAAATCTCTATCTCTGATTTTTGTTAAGATTTTGAACGCGAAATTCGAGCCGTCACGGGACTTGATGCCTTGATTGGTTACTTCCACTACAGTGAAGGAGTGTCGTTATTTATTGATAATACAAGCTTCAGGAGACGGACGCATTGTCATGCACGTTGTTCCGAGTCATCGGCATGCTCAGGCGCGTCCCCTGACCTTACTGCAAGCGCAGTGGACGTAAACGACGGAGTACTTTGGTTTATGGGACGCAGCGTGTAATGGATGTACAAATATTATTCGCTTCGTTTGTCCCGACAAACTCCTCTTTACAACCATCCCAGCATGGGAAGCCAAGCCAGAGAAGGCCTTGACGCGTTGCCGCGACCAATTGCCAAGGTCAGGATGAAAAGTTCACGATAACATTACTATCGAAACATTGACGTCGGCGCTGGTTTGGTGTCGTGCCTTCAAGAGGAGCTCCGGGCCGCCAAGCGCCAAACTCTTCAACCCATCACAACATCGTGGCCGACACAATTTCACGCGCGCGGAACCTGAGGGGCCTCCCGTTGACGGTGAAGCCACGCGCCGTGCACGGCTGCACCGCCTCGTGGCGGTACTGCGCTCGCCGCGGCATGGCTGCGCCTGTGTTCTTGCTATTGCCGTTCACCGAATCTTAAATCTACGAGCCATTAGGAGACAGTTCATGCGATCACATTCGTCGATACACATGAATGCCGTTTCAAACGAGTCCTGAATCATACTTGATAAAGCGTATTAAAACAACCCACTTAGGATTAGGCAATCACCTACTAGCGACAAGCGCAACCGAGCTTACATATCGTCGCAGCGTTGATCAGTTTTCCTTAGCACTGCTTGTTGTCTTAATGATGTCACAACCGTTCACAGCAGCATTGCGGAATGCTGCAGGCAATGCCCCAGGACTTAAGCCCCATCACGGGAGCGTCCGGCAGCCAGAATTCGCAGCTCCCACGTTGACCTCCACTTTAGCATCTCCCACGTCATTCTAAGTCTGCTCGTCGCCTCGGTGGCTTCTCGGACGCCGGGCCGGGGCGACGACGGAGCGTGACGCCCAGGCCCTGACCCGTCCGGACAGCTGACGCAGCTGCCATCGGCGGCGGCGGGGGAGCGTCGACAGACGGGGGAGTGACACTCGTCAGGGCCCGGACCGCCCGGCCGGACCGCGTCGGCGGCGGCAAAAACGGCAGGCAGCCGCGCGGCCGCCGGCGCGGCCAACACGGGTCTGAAGCGGCCGCCGACAATGGAAGTTAGCTCCGAGGTGGCGGCCAAAGGAGCAGACATATATTTTTTCACGACATTGACGCAGGCGCCCTGTTTGGGTAGTGGGCCCTTGACGGACAGCAGCCAACATACTTCACTTTTATCTCATTTCAAATTTCATATCACGATCTTATTTTTCGCGTCTCAGCTATGGCACACGGTGCTGCGCAACCATGAGGCAGAAATGACCCATACGAAGTTAATGGCAGCGGATGTGAACGATGAAATTAATCCCACATGGAACGCCTCGTATCTTCGAACGCCAGGTGGTAAAGTCCAACTATAGCTGTCGAGATCGGACACGGTTTGCCGGCCAGATCTTACCTTTTCGTTCATGGCATGAGCCGCATCATCAATCCGCGACGTCACATCAAAACCACGTCATTCTTAGCCGATATACAGATACATCATGCGTATAACAGCAATTTTGTCATAGGAAGAGTGCCAGTGAAAGACAATTATCATAATTTTCTCACCGATCCTCAGCCAACCAGCATCATCTTAGAAACACCGTAAGAACTTCACCTTAGACTTACACTGAAAAAGCAAGTTCTTGGGAATGAGATCCAGACAAAAATATGTTGCAGCAGCATCAGCCTCTAAGCTAGCATGAACAAGTCCGTGTATTGCGTGACGTTCGGGGCGCACCATTGTGCAAACATCAGCTATAGCGCCACACAAAGGCCGATATCATAAGGGTTTGCGGGTGCGCCGACGCCCAAGGCCACTTGACATGTGTAGAGGGCGGTGAAATGTCCCAGAGCATCGCGTCGTAACGTAATGTAACGTAACGTAACTGCCACCGAAGGCTTTGCTCAAACACGGCATTGGCTGGTACGCTTCCGCTAGTCAGCGTTCAAACGGCGGATTTCGATTGGCAGCAGAAGCGTGGATCAATTCTTGATTGATGCCGCGCGTGGCACAACGCATGGGACTGAATCCGTTGAAAATTTGCTGTCGTTCATGTGTTGACCGAACCAAATCGCGGGACCACTGGCCGCGCACTGTGCTTAATCAGTGCTTTTCCGCATCCCCACGCAAGCGAAATAATCAATCTGAGCCATCGTGAAAAGACAAGCACTATTGACCGTCAAAATCCTGTCCAACTGACCGTTGGTCGCGGCCTAGAAAAAAACTACATGGGCAGGCATAACACCGCTACGCGAAGAGACAGCGCAAGCGAGAAGTGAGGCGTCAAAGTAGTGTTTCAAACCACAGCGTCTCGGGTGGTGCCGAAGCACTGTATTACATTCGGTGGCGACACATCTCACGGTGGATTTTCTTTCGTCTACTGTCAGTGGCTAAACATCTATCAAAGGACGCGCTCAGCCAATCGATCACGTCATCAGTGCTGCGGAATGCAGACAGCGCAGTGAGGCTTGTACACATAAATACACCGGTACAGCAGTCATCTGACACAAATCGTAACACAATCGTAGCGTAGCTGAGTCCCAGAGCATTCAGATACTGATGCCTCCATCATAAAACTTCAAAACGGGGCTGCGATTGAACTATGGAACATTGCACAAAATAGGCGCGAACAGAGAAACGGCATACCCAGTGTGCGCCGGCGCCCGTGCGGGCGCTGGAGCAGACAAAACCACCAGAGTCAATCGTGCGCAACAGAGCCAGGCGCCTTGCCCACATATATCACAACCTGGAGAGCGAGTCCCCAGGACGGCTCGCAGCAGCCCCAGCCAACTCTCAATCGTATAAAAACACCCGGCCTCGTCACACAATCCGCTCCTACAATGTCGAGGAGGCGGCAGCGGCGGCGGCGGCGGCGCCAAAAGCGGCGCCAACCGGCCTGAAGACGCCTGACTGAGCGCGAGGAGTCGGTCCGTGGGCTGGAGGGGCGAGCTGGCAGGCGGCCCCCGGTCGGCCGGCCGGGGGCCGCCCGCTCACACCACCGGCACGCGCACGGCACCGGCGGCGGCCAGCAGGCGGCGCGCCTTGGGCCGCCGCCGCCGCCGGCCGCGCGACTGCTTGTACAGGTAGCAGACGACGAACATGGAGACGGTGAGCAGGCCGATCAGCGCGTAGGCGGGCAGCGGCGGCCGGCGGGCGGCGCTCATCCGCACGGCACCGACGCCCGAGGCCGGCTCCGGCCAGCCGCTCTGTCGGCACGCGCACACCGAGGTCAGCCGGGCCACGGTCAGGCGGCCGCGGGACCGACGGCAGGTCACACGTAGGCCACGCGCGGAGGCCGCACGCGGTGCTGAGACGGCCCGGCGCGGGCAGCACAGGACATAACGGTGGCCGCCCGGCCGCCGGGGCCCGAACTCACAAAAGACTGGCCGCCACGCTATCGTAACAATCAGCACAGGATGAGGAATTTTGGAAAACACCGCTAATATCATGGCTCTTCGCCTCCTTTCAAGGGAACATTGATAAAAACATATTTTTCAGGCTCTAGCACATTCCATTAGTCGTGAGTTCGAAGCTTGCAACTAGTTCAAAAGTAGAGCTAAAATAGCCCACACATGCGTTCTTCACAGTGTCCACGTTTGTGTGCATGCAAACACAACACGGTGCCCAATCGAATGACAACACGAATCACGAATGCAAACGTATCAATCACGCCACATTTAGCTTAAGTTTAAGTGTGACTGAAGCAAACGTTAGTGTTATTTGGGCTGGTTTCCCAGCGATGCGGCATGTGTTCGTATGTTTGTCGAAGGTGCGTGTATACTGTGACGAGCGTGAGATGGAATGAACGCGCGCAAAACGCGCGAAAGTCATTGGTGAGTGATGGCACATCGTGTTTATCGTCGGATCATGCCAACTCTTGGTATGCAGAGCAGCGAGTTTGCCTATTTACGCGGGAATGTGCGCACCGACACCAAAAAGTGCCCCAAAGTCCAACGGGGACCCCCGCCACTTCAAAGACGAAAAAGAACGCGGCTTATAGCATAGTAAACGGGTTAAAATTTCGCTCCGTGCAATACAAAAACCCGGATGCAACAATGTTCCGCAATCTTGCATCAGATACACAGCGGCTGCTATACAACATTGTTAAATGCGCTTGAGATACCGTGCAGCCGCACCGGGCGCCGACCGTAGCACCCCATCCACCCACCTGCGGCGATTTGAGCACATCCTGGCGTATAGCGTTGAGCGGCAGAATGGGGCTTTCCAGACCCACAGACAGCAGCTTGGCGGACTGCAAGAGAGCGCACGCCGGCCAGACGGACGCGTGAGAAGCGAAACTGAGGCCGGCACGCGCACGCGCACACCTCACACCTCACACGGCACACGTCAGGCAAACAACACGCCGCGGTGCACATGCACGTGGCGAGCGTGGCGCCGCCGGTGCTGCCAGGCGGCGCGTCTGGGCCGCTTTGTCGGCACGGGTCAGCGGGGTGCATCCGATTGGGGGCGGCGCGACGCCCAGCGCGGCGCCGCCCCCAGTCGGAACGATGGAATTCCGTGTTCCACAACTGTGATGCGCCGTCACCGTCAACACGCAACTTTTCCACCGTCAATGGGCCGTTCCACGGCAGACCGGCCGATGGTCGGCAGCCTCGTCTTTCGGATGGGCCTAACGCACCTTTAAGGGTACCTGATGCTCTGAAGCTAACTGTGCAATGTTCAGCCCGACAAGCAGCGGTGGACCGAGCACTCGGGATTTCTGACAGGTCGCATTGCGTGACATCGGCGGTCTACATCTCATACGTTAACAAGTGCAATCATACAACGCCCATTTCGCATTAAAGCAATTATTTCTCCATATTATATAAACATATATACATTATATATATATATATATACATTTAATTATATTTTTATTTATTTAGATTATTTATACGGATTAGACATATACATTCGTTTTAATATTTGTGCTTCGTAATTGACAGAAAAATGTACTATTTTCCACCTCAAAATGCACACCTGCTTGCCAACTTTTGGTTGTCGTTGTTGATTAGAGTTTTAGGGCGCGCCGACTACTGTGGTCATTTCGCGCCCATGACACCCAGATTACGGAGGGAGTCATTCTCAGGGACAAACACCCAGAGATCCCAAAGTACGCGCACTTCCGTTATAAATTTGTTATATGTTTATGTAATTAACTACATGGAAACACAAGAAAAGTTACAGAAAATGGAAAAAAATGAAGGAAAATGACGCGTAAACTAAGGATGCCAACCACGCATGATGTTATTTGCGGTATGCAGCAAACTGAAGCACCTGCGACGCACTAAACTAAATTTCTAGTAAAAAGTGAGTTGTGCCCTCCCTCCCCCCCCCATCGCGAGATCCTGCGTACGTTTCTGATCATTCCAAACATACCCAATTGTATAGCAAAACTTGTGGACAATACTCCCATATATTTCAATAAAATTTTACCACCACCAATACGCCTGTTTGAAAGAGCCCATTTCCCCTCTGCTATTGAATGTTACCTATTGGTTGTTCGATAATAGCCGAATACTCGTGTACTTTGTTGCACTCCGTGTTAGGGTTCACGACTTATGTCACGAGGCCCAAGGTTAAAACGTCGGACCACGAACAATGAATCAGAGAGGTTTATATTATTAATTAGTACGATGTTCGCCAAACATCGCGCGAGTGTCCGCCATTCCAACGAGGTCTCTGCACGAGGTGCGGGTCACCAAGACAGGTACTCAGCCTGTGACCTCTCCAAAATGAGTCAGATATGACTCTGACTTTGACTATGACTCAGACATCGTTGACCTGATCGAGTTGAAAATGTACCGATAGATTTAGGCTTCAGAGTATCTCACGTAATCGCGCAATCCTCTGGACAAAAACTGTCATCTTATGCTGCGATCAGTGCTCAAACGTCGCCAAGGAAAACCATGGAAATCGCGTTTTACTGAAAAGACATGTAGATTTCAGTCATAAAAATCAGCTGGCAGATCTTCAAGCAAAACAGTAAACATTCTTTTTTATTTGTTCTTGTGGTCGAAAAGGTAGCCTCTTGTTTCAACCTGACTTTTCCATTATCACGACTTTCGCCTCCGTCTCGGACCTCCCTTCTCGTAAAACCCCTTCACAAACCCCTTTAAAACCCCCTCACAAAAGCTCCCGACTTTCCTTTCACCTCGGGTTATTTGCCAAACAGTGAGGCCCCGACCTCCACTCGCCATAAAATCACGCTCTGCCAGTTTTCAACCCGCGTGCATTCCCACACAAGCATACCCCGCATTTAAACGTAGACGAATTTGACAGTTCTGTCATCCTATCATGTCAGGCAATGAATTACAAGACCACAAATACCCAACAGTTAAACGTGAAAACGCTAACCGACTCGTTTTTGTTAAGTCACGCCAAACCACGTGATTTCGCCATTGACGAATGCCGCGGTGCATGAATACTTGAAGGCAGCGACCAACCGTGTAGCCTCGGCGTGCGGTCACAGAAAACTAGGCAAAACAATGACGCGCCGCTGACCTATACGGCGTCGTCGAGAGGCGACCTGGGCATGTCAGGGCCGCGTAGTGCCAGGTTTCCCTTAACTAACCACAATGGTAGCATGATCCGTGGCTACGTCTCACGTCTGGCAGCGGGCCAAAACCATCGCCACCCACAAACATAAGCGAAACAGCCAGCCCCACGACTTCGGCAAGAGAGCATCACCGAATCGCAGGATCTATCTGCAAACGCAGTGCAACGGAGCGCCAGCACTCGCACACTCGAATCTGGTGTATCGTATCATAGTGCACTCCGTCGGCGGCCAACGTGCGCAGTGCTCGCCAAGCAAACCTCCTCCCCCGGGCCGCCCGCCGGGCGGCGGTGGCGGCTGTCCTCACCTGGTACAGGTTGGACGGGCCGGACTGGTTGACCGGCGACGGGTGCGCCCACTCGCGGCGCGCGCAGGCCGGCAGCGGCAGCGTCGACTGGCCGTCCAGGCCGTTCTTCAGCACCTTGGAGTGCCTGCCGGGCGTCCGGCGACTGTCACGTGACCGGCCGACAGTGGCGCGCGCGCACGGCGTGACGGCGCGCCCGAGGGGCACGTGACGGGCATCCACGGGCGTGCCCGGTCACGGCCCACGGTGATACGCCGCTGCATTGTAGCCATCATCGTACGCTCCAATGGACCGCAGTCTTACTTGTCCGCTATGGCACAACTGATATGAAATCATCGCACCACGGCCCCCAGCTGATCCCGCATCTTCGGCGGGCCGGCCGACCCCGCTGAGAGGCCCACCGCCGAGGAGCGATTCCGGGACTCTGTGTGGCGCGTGGAGCGTTCTGAGAGCGCAGCACCGGTCGCGTCACTGCACCGCCTGAATTCAGCTCGCTCTACAACACCAATCCCCCCAGTCCCACTCGGAAGCCGTAACCAACTGCGCATCGGTCAGAGGGAGGAGCACGATCAAAATGCGATTCTCGCGTTTGGGCCACATCGAGGCAAAGCAGCTGTGTCTTTTCGTAGCTCAGCATGTGCGGGGTTTAAACACGGAGAGCCGCCTTCTAGGATGCAATCGACGTACGCGCGTAGATCGGGTTTGTAGGGTTACGATTTCAAATAGTTTTGATTCCTCCTCAATAGGTGAGATTTCACGCTTAAAATCTTATATTCTTTAAGAATGAAATCTTCCATCGAACTTCCCGTTTACGGCTTACACGACACACTTTCTTCCACACTTTACCTTTGTTTTAACGGCCTTTGACAAAAAATCTACGGAAACTCATAATACATTACTCCGATGGGAACACGTCAAGCAAAGCGGCGACTTCGACTTCCACGTTCAACATAAACGCAGTCAGCCGTCTGCAGCACAGACGCCTTCGTCGCCAGATCTGGAGAGAATCTGCAGAGCTGCTCGAACTGATTGAGTGAACGTCAGCGGACAAGCCTGTTCGAACCCAAGTAAATCGACGTGTGAATGGCCGAAGCCATACTTTAAGTAAATCAGTCTAAATGGAATGAACCAGTCTTTCAACCTGAATCTTTTATAAAAAATGAAAATTTGTTTAGTGCATACTTTGTGTGACCAAGTGCGTTTTATCATGTCAGGTATGCACAGCAATAATAGTCCTGCTATTACATTACAGAACATTTTTGTATTTGCATGCAGACGAATCCCTTTGTTCGGCCACAGCACTGTCATCCTGTCTACAGTAAATGCCGCTTGCAATAAAAAATGACAATGTGAACCAAAATGCGCCTTGTGCACGTTCCACTTCGAATAGCACTCCATAAAACACTCCTGTTCAGTAACTTGTTAACTTGTTGAACGCTGCTTGTTTGGCTGGTCCATTCCATAACTTAGACTATTGCACTTCAAGTGTGGCTTCGGAAATGCTTGAAGGATACACACACATATATATACACATTCACTTGGGTTCGGATAAAATTGCCTGCTGGCGTCTACCAAAGCAGAGTTCCTGAACACTCTGCTAGTTTACCACGTCACCACGTCCCGACCACCCCACGGCACCCCGTCGGCTGGGTTCGCTCGTGGCTGGGTGGAGCCGACGTCTGGCGGTCGGTCCGCCCCGGTCGGCGCACGTGGCCGTCCCCCCCCCTCACCTGTGCAGGTTGCTGCCCTCCATGCGCTCCGGCAGCACCAGCTCCGATGTCACCGGCTGCACGTGCTCCGACGTCAGCGTAGACGGCACGTGGCCCGACGACGTGAAGTGTAGCAGCGCCGACAGCAGGTTGAAGCAGTCTGAGAGTGGGGGGGGGGGGGGGGGGGGCGTTATGTCACGCCACGACGGCCTGATGGACGCGGACGCCACACAAGTGCGTCAGGTCCGTGGTGCTGCTTACCTTGCCGTTGGGCATGCGTGCGAACACAACGTCCACGGACTGATGTTCAGTATATGTGGTGACGGTAAAGTTTAATGCCATCTCGGTCAGCATAAATTCGAACTCGGGCGTCACCTTTCAATGAAGAGGTAACTTATTAAACCAGTCGCAAAGTGACCTAACTCATAACGTTAAATGTCGTAAACACTGTATGTCTGGTTACATTACCATCGATCCGAGGGGCTGATTCATTGCTGACTGGAGGGGTTATGGCGACGGGCGGCACCGGCTGACCTTTCTGCATGTGGCTGGAGTCGAGGCAGCTGGAGTCTCCGTAGAGGCCGATCCTGCCGCCGGCGGCCGCTCCGCGCGTCTGGTACAGGCCCAGCACGGCCGCGTCAGGCACCTTCTTCTTCAGCCCGTCCACGATCTGACGGCCGAGCACCCAGTCAGGCGCACGTACGGCCGGGTCCGCCCCGCCCACCCGGGGACCCCCGGAGCTGCCGGCGTTAGGCGGGCCGAGGTCCGCCCCGCCCACTCGGGGGACCCACCGGGCTACCGGCGTCAGGCGCACGTACGGCGGGGGACTGCCCCGCCCACCCGGGGACCCCCGAAGCTGCCGGGGTCAGGCGGGCCGGGTCCGCCCCGCCCACTCGGGGACCCCCGGAGCTGCCGGCGTTAAGTGTTCACTCTAGGGGCACAACAGCCGCCTCCCCCGCTCCGACACATGTGGACAAGTCCGGTCAGCTCCGGGATCGTCCTCCCAGCGGACAGCGGCAGGCGATGATAAGCATACTGAGGACGATAAGCGAAACCTTCCCACCCACACGGACGGAAAGCAGGCCACACAGAACCGCCGCACTCGATACAACGACTCTCACTTGGCCGCAACGTAACACCCGAGGCGAGGCGTAACTAAGGCGACATTTCAACAGCAGAAGCCGCGCTTCAGTGTCTGATGAGACGGCGCCACGGCCTTCGACCATCACTGACACGACGAGCACTCTGACGCTCTGAGCGCTCTGACGACCCCCCCCCCCCCCCTGGCGCGCCACCGGCCGTCGCCACCGAAAGGCGAGCGGGCGGGCGGGCGGCCGTACCTCCGCGGCCTGGTCTCGCAGCGAGTGGCGGATCACAGTGCCCTCTTTGGGGAAGCGGGCCAGCGTGGTGCCCGACGCGTAGCTCTGCGTCTGGCCATTGAACTTGAACTCGCCGTCCACCACCTGGCGGAAGACGGGCGGGTCAGGTCCGACGGCGGCCGCCCCAGCACCTCCGCCGGCGTCGGTCGCACGCCCTGACGTAGAGACTCACCAGAAGACCCGGTACGCGCCGATTTAAGACGAGTCTCTCAATCAAAATGAGTTTTCTCGCTGAGAAATTTGTTGGTCGATTTCAGCGCTGGTTGTTACGGCCTGGTACCACGCAACCATTTTGGAACTCAGGTCACGAACACACAAAGCATTTAAAAAAAAAAAACACGTGTGGCGGCCTATCCTTTACGGACCGCACCTTACACCTTATGGCAGACATGCGTCTGGTAACGATTAACAGATTTGGGCGCACTACGCCCATTCGCGATTGTTATCGTTTGCATGGACTGTTGCGACTTGGTGTGACACCTTAGTTGGTGATAATGCTGATAATGTTGTCCTGCGCCCCTGACAGTTCCTTGTGTTCGTGCCGGGTTGGTCGGGTTACCTGCTGGCTGAAGGCCATGCCCCAGGCGGCCAGCAGGTCGTTGAGGGCGGGCAGGTTGGCGCCTCCCGTGTCCGGCACCCACCACTCCCTGCGGCAGAGGGCTGGCGGTCAGGGCGCCCACACGCCGGCCGGCGGCGGTGGCGGGCGCGGACGGCGTCAGCGGCCGACGCCTGCCCAGCCGCCGCCGGCGTCCGGTCCGGGTGCGGAGCCCCGCGCACAGAGGGCGCCCACTGCCCCCGCCCGGTCACCGGAGGCGGCGCGGTGCACTGCTTCCGGCGGTCATCAGGCCGTGGCCGGCTCCACCAGCCACCCGCCACCTCCGGGGCACCGGGCGCCGGCGGTGGCGGGCGCAGACAACGTCGGAGG
This sequence comes from Pollicipes pollicipes, assembly GCF_011947565.3. NCBI lineage: Eukaryota > Metazoa > Arthropoda > Thecostraca > Pollicipedomorpha > Pollicipedidae > Pollicipes > Pollicipes pollicipes. The sequence goes on along the minus strand of NW_023596921.1, from coordinate 9,476,221 downwards.
CCGCTGACGAGGTGTCCCTGTCACCGATGCTGCTCCCCTGGCGCACGCTGTTTCAACACCCCGCAACAGGCTGCCAGGCAGCGACGACGACCAGGGCCATGTCTTGACGCCTGAGTGACACAGCCACCCGACAACGGACAAAGCAACTGCCAACGTGACACCCACCTGGTGTTCTCGTCATAGAACTTGACCTTCTTCATGACGACCACGTTATACCAATCGGCGAAGATGAGCAGCGACAGGCCCTCATCCACGTCTCGACGCAGCTTGGCGGCCTGCACGACACAGACGCAGGGACGCGTCACGGATTGCGCGATGTCGCGACGCACGGGAGGGCGAGTACACCGGTTACACGCCTTGTCGGACGCCGGTTACACAGGCGCGAATGTCTTGCCATGCGTGGTGACGAGCGATGTCCTGTCGCTACACGCAAAGCAGCACGTCGAATAAAGTCGCTAATTCCGGTTAAATAAATGCCGAATATAGATCATATGTCAATAACGCTACCCACTCTGGTCCACAGGGCACGCCTTACCTATCGCCTGACCTGACGCCTGGTCTGACGCCTGATCTGACGCCTGGTCTGACGCCTGGTCTGACACCTCACCTGACGCCCGGTATGACGCCTGGTCTGACGCCTAGTCTGACGCCTGACCTGACGCCTGATCAAAAGAGATCGCATGACACCCGGCACTCCGCAGACGGCATGCCCACCTCCTCCGGGAAGTACTCCTCCTCGGCGTCCACGATCATCAGCGTGCCGTAGTGTTTGGCATCGAAACAGGTGAACGGCTCGCCGAGCACTTCCACGTAGTAGCCATTCGTGCGCAACGACTGGTACATGTCCTGCGGTGACAGCAACAAGCGGTCCACCATGAGCCTTCAGCGGTGACCATGGTGGTCCGCGGGGCGCACCATGGCCCCCGCAGGCGACGCGCTCGAAAACTCCAATGATCAACCAATCACAGTGGTCCACTCGCCAACCAGGCTACAGTTCTACGCGCAGCCCATCGTAGCTAGTTCAGTACACGGCGACACAGCAGCATTGAGCAGATTACATTCGGCAGTCGCACGGTCTTTATGTCATCTGCTGGCTCCGATGAAAGCCAAAACGTACACGACTGGGTCTCTGCGCGCTGCCCCGCGTGTAAAACGGATGGCGAATCTGACCATTTCCACAGCAGATAGTAACAACCGAAAGTTGACGGCAGTGGTAAATAGGAGATACAGTGGATGTAGGGTGATACATTAGCGTTTAAAGGTCTGAACTTTAAATATGTTCTAACCGACTCAGGTACAGTTAATCTTTTCTCGCTTTTTCTGGAATGTCTTTCTCAGTGCCTAAGGAATGCATGCGGTTTTTCTTAAACCAGTGCAATCATTTCAAACTAGTTACGTCCTGTACGCCCTTGCGCAGAGAGCCGCGCACATCCCAGTTTTCAGCCGACGTAAGGAGGTACCAAGACGTTTCTCAGAATATTTCGAAAGAACAATTGGGCGCCATGTGTGACAAAAGACCCAACAAGACACGGCAGCTGATCAGACGTGCTACCCCAACTGACCTTAAAGTTGGTGTGGATGTGGTCGCCGTTCCAGTCGAGAGGGTCGCTGACCATCTTGAGAATGTCACGCGGGAAGTAGCCCGGCGGGTAGCGCAGGTTGTGGTACTGGTCCCACAGAATCCGCTTACTGAGGACGCACGGCCCGCGGCGTTAGCCAGCATCATCTCGAGACATGACAATGTCAGTCAGCATCATACCCATACACGACAACGTCGGCCCGCATCGTCTCGAGACATGACAAGATCAGCCAGCATCATCCACATACACGACAAGATCAGCCAGCATCATACCCATACATGACAAGGTCGGCCGCCGCCGGCTGCGGCGCCGACACCGGAACACTAACCAGATGTACGCACCAACACATCAGGAAATGCATCCACGAGTCCACAGGTACACAGAAGTACCACCCAGGCTCCCACAGGACAGAGATCGGCGGGGGGCTGAGAGCAGCGGTCAGTGGGCTCAGCACACCGCCCCCTGCGCTGCTCGCTGCCCGGCGCCTCCGCACACCGCCTGCCGCTGCTCGCTGCCCGGCGCCTACCGCACACCGCCCATGCCGATGCTCGCTGCCCGGCGCCTCCGCACACCGCCCTGCCGCTGCTCGCTGCCGGCGCCTCCGCACACGCCCTACGCTGCTCGCTGCCCGGCGCCTCCGCACACCGCCCTGCCGCTGCTCGCTGCCGGCGCCTCCGCACACCGCCCCTTGCCGATGCTGCTCGCTGCCCGGCGCCTCCGCACACCGCCCTGCCGCCGTCCGGCGGCACAGCGGCCGCCGCCTGAAGGCGGCGCCCTGCCGCCCGCCCAGCCGCCGCTCACCTGCGCGGAGGCGTCGGGATGATGCGCGCCTTGAGCGCCAGCCGGACGGTGGAGGTGCGCGGCTCGGTCTCGCCGTCCTCAGCCGGCGACTCGACCGTCAGCTGCACGTGGCCCTGCACGGTGCCGTCCCAGAGCGCGGCCGCCTCGGCCACCGACACGGACACGGCCAGGAAGCCCGACCACGGCCACAGCACGGCCGAGTGCGAGAACGCCAGTCGCAGGTGGTGGCCGTACTGCGGCGTGTACGGGTGCCAGGTGGGGCCGTCCACGATGCGGCCCGACACGCCCATCCCTGCCGCCGCCGGGAGAGAGCGCCGACGTCAGATGGGGCACGGCAAAGGGGCTCGGGCCGAAGGTGACCGGGCGCTGCGCCGCAGCTACTGCCAGGCGGACGGAACGCGGTGTACGTGGATGAGACGGCGTTGACATGGCATGGGCATCACAACGCTGGCTAAAGCTCAACGTGAACCACGGCGACGACGCAAGAAAGCATTTCTCCTCCTGACGCGCATCCGCAAGAAGTCACTACGCACGCCGTCCAACATCGGCCGATGGAGGCATAACTAGCGGATCTCGACCAAGCCGGCACGGCCGGGCGGAACCGCTGGCCCGGTCAGGCCTCTGCACCCACCACGCACCGTTCAGGATGGTCACGTTGATGACGGTTGGCATGCCGGTGTAGTACAGCGGCTGCGTGCAGTACGGCCACATGTACTGGCACTCGGTCAGGTCCACATAGCTGTAGGAAACACCGACCATAGACGTTACACAGCGGCCACATGTACTGGCGCTCGGTCAGGTCCACATAGCTGTAGGAAACACCGACCACAGACGTTACACAGCGGCCACATGTACTGGCGCTCGGTCAGGTCTACACAGCTGTAGGAAACACCGACCACAGACGCTACCCGGCGGCCACATGTACGGGCGCTCGGTCAGGTCCACCCAGCTGTAGGAAACACCGACCACAGACGTTACACAGCGGCCACATGTACTGGCGCTCGGTCAGGTCCACCCAGCTGTAGGAAACACCGACCACAGACGTTTCACAGCGGCCACATGTACTGGCGCTCGGTCAGGTCTACCGGGCTGTAGGAAACACCGACCACAGACGCCACACTGCGGCCACATGTACTGGCGCTCGGTCAGGTCCACCGAGCTGTAGGAAACACCGACCACAGACGCTACACTGCGGCCACATGTACTGGCGCTCGGTCAGGTCCACCGAGCTGTAGGAAACACCGACCACAGACGTTAACTGCGGCCACATGTACTGGCGCTCGGTCAGGTCCACCGGGCTGTAGGAAACACCGACCACAGACGTTACGTACGGCCACATGTACTGGCGCTCGGTCAGGTTCCACCGAGCTGTAGGAAACACCGACCACAGACGTTACGTGCGGCCACATGTACTGGCGCCGTCAGGTCCACCGGGTGTAGGAAACACCGACCACGACGTTACATGCGGCCACATGTACTGGCGCTCGGTCAGGTCCACCGAGCTGTAGGAAACACCGACCACAGACGTTACTGCGGCCACATGTACTGGCGCTCGGTCAGGTCCACCCAGCTGTAGGAAACACCGACCACAGATTACGTGACATTTTTACACAGGTGCACGACCACACGTACTGGCCTCCGGGTCAGGTCCACCCAGCTGTAGGACAACACCGACCACAGACGTACCACAGCGGGCCACATGTACTGGCGCTCGGTCAGTCCACTCAGCTTTGGTAGGAAACACCGACCACAGACGCTACACTGCGGCCACATGTACTGGCGCTCGGTCAGGTCCACCCAGCTGTAGGAAACACCGACCACAGACGCTACACTGCGGCCACATGTACTGGCGCTCGGTCAGGTCCACCGAGCTGTAGGAAACACCGACCACAGACGCTACACTGCGGCCACATGTGCTGGCGCTCGGTCAGGTCTACCCAGCTGTAGGAAACACCGACCACAGACGCTACACTACGGCCACATGTACTGGCGCTCGGTCAGGTCCACCGAGCTGTAGGAAACACCGACCACAGACGTTACGTGCAGCCGTCGCCCGCACGGCCTATTGTCACCCAAGCATCCATTTACGGGCCGAGCCAAGGACGCGGCCCGAGGGTGAGACGACACCTGGCTACGGAGCCTCAACTAGGGTTATGTGGCGAGGCACGAGCTGGGACCATGGGATCGAGCCTGACCTGGGGCTCAGGCTGGCCTGCGGTTTGTAGCGTGACAGCACGTGGTACGCCTTGATGAGGTCGAGCTTGCCGGCGCCCTGCTCGAACATGTTGACACCGGGCAGCCGGCGGGCGGACGCCATCAACGCCTGCTTGACGCTGGCCGGGTTGATGACAGAGCCGCGGTGGAGCACAGCGGAGACCAGCAGAGCCACGGCACCGGCCACCACCTGGTCACAGCGGCCCAGAGGTGAGACGGTCAGCACGGCGGAGACCAACAAAGCCACGGGACTGCCCACCACCTGGTCCCACGGGCACAGACATGAGACGGTCAGCATGGATGGCGTCAACGTTAGAGGTCCGTCATTCCGCGCAGGCTCAGACGTCGAGGGCGCTCGGCCGAACGCGCAGCTCCTCACTGATGGCTTCAAAACCCGAGGACCCGAGACCGAACGGAGACCCGGGACCGAACAGCGCCCGTTTCGTTGGACCTGACATTGTGTTGAAGGCGCAGCCGTGCCGACCCGTGTTCCACGTGGGCCGCTTACAGTCGAGGCGACATCAAGGATAAAACGACGTTTAGGGCACGCCCGAGATGTGTGTTTGCATGACCATACATCGACATTCTGTGGGATGCTTTCCAAAACACGCTTCAGTAGTCTAATACTAACAATGATAAAACCAACAAAGGAGCTACATATATCAGCAGATGATCTGCTGCACCCATTCGAATACCAATAAGCACTTCTGGTCATTTTTTGACCCAAGCACCTCGTGACCCTTTCTACCATGTGACCATTTGAAGCTGGTTCATGCTGAATTGTTTTATTTTGCCACCAGAGATATGAATGACATTTGTAGCTGTCTCCGTAACTCTGGTCTCTGTTGTGCGTCGCCGAGGTCCGCATTGACGCCCCGGTATGGGCCTGTACACATTGGCGCTCTGGTATGGGCCTGTACACATTGACGCTCCGGTATGGGCCTGTACACATGGCCGCTCTGGTATGGGCCTGTGCATATTGACGCTCTGGTATGGGCCTGTACACATTGATGCTCTGGTATGGGCCTGTTCACATTGACGTCCTGGTATGGGCCTGTACACATTGACACTCTGGTATGGGCCTGTACACATTGACGCCCTGGTACGGGCCTGTATACAATGACGCCCTGGTATGGGCCTGTGCACATTGACGGTCTGGTATGGGCTTGTGCACAATGACGCCCTGGTATGGGCCTGTACACACTGACGCCCTGGTATGGGCCTGTACACATTGATGCCCTGGTATGGGCCTGTACACATCTTTGGTGAGGGACGTGAAGCGTACATGAGGCAGGTATTATACGGAAAAATTCCGCACAAAAAATGCGTATGTGCCACTTTGAAACACTGTGAGAGGTCACGCAGGTCAAGTGTCCGTGCGTGGTATGACCTCGGAAGGATACCATACGTCAGACATTACAGCTGCCTTGGGCAGTGGTTATGGGTGGCCCGTTACAGCTACATCATTGTAAAAACCTTTTGACAATGACATGATGAGTGCATAACCCAGTACCAGTGCGCGTGTGTGTGCGTGTGGAACGACGAGGGCGTGTGCCGGCGGCAGCCGGGCGCGGCAGTACTCACCGGCGAGGCGACGCTGGTGCCGCTCAGCGACTTGCAGCCGCCGGCCACGTTACTGCCGCGCACCGCCGACCCGTACGTCACCACGTCCGGCTTCACCTGAGCACGAGACGGCGCCGGCGTCACCGACCGCCGGAACGCCGCCGTGCGCCGCCACGCCAGCAGTCGGCCGAGAAGGCGGCGGCGGTCGCCAGGGGCACGAGTCGTCACACATCGGCACCAGCTCGCGCAGCGAGCACATCGGAACACCGACGTATCGCACTGCAACCAGCCTCAGCATTGGAGCCCCCTATGTCCCGGACTTACATTGGATCAAGCAACAGTCAAATCTCCCAGTAAGCAAGAGTAAGCGACAGCCCAGTATGGCACCGCGGGCTACATCCCGCGCCCAGCGCCCCCAGCCGACTAAGAGTTCAGCACCTCGACCGCCAGCACTGCGAGATCTAAGCAAGACTATCAGTCAACGCCGTGGCTGCTTTCCCCGCTGACGAGGTGCTTCCGAACCATGCTCGGCTGACGGGAGCGCGTGGGCGGAGCCGATGGCAGAAGACGATCAAACGCACCCGGCCGTATCCGGCGGGCAGCTCCCACGTGGTCATCCCTCGAGACGAGAAGCGCGCCATCTGGTCCTCGAAATTGATGCCGCCCACGCCGATCACGTCCATCTGGTCGGCCGGGTTGTTGAGCGTGCTGCAAGGAGCGGCGATCGGTCACTGGTGCGGCGTCGGCGGGAGCCCGCAGCGTGCCGGTCCAGTCAACCCAACAGCCCGGCTCGGAACGCGCCAGGCCCACGATCGGATGACACCGTGCTCCACGCCTGATGCCCCACAGTGGGGTGCAGTCCCAACGAGTGAGCCAGGGTGGCGCGTTAAGCTACTACTGACGCCGTGTGCCAGTCACTCGCCCGTAGAGGGGTCCATGAGCCAGTCACTCGCCCGTGGAGGGGTCCATGAGCCAGTCACTCGCCCGTAGAGGGGTCCATGAGCCAGTCACTCGCCCGTAGAGGGGTCCATATGCCAGCCACTCGCCCATAGAGGGGTCAACGTGCCAGCCACTCGCCCATAGAGGGGTCCATATGCCAGCCACTCTCCCATAGAGGGGTCCATGTGCCAGTCACTCTCCCATAGAGGGGTCCATGTGCCAGTCACTCTCCCATAAAGGGGTCAACGTGCCATCCACTCACCTGTAGAGGGGTCAACATCCCAGTCACTCACCCACAGGGGGGGGGGGGGGGCTCCGTGTTCCAGTCACTCACCCACAGAGGGGTTTGTGTGCCAGTCGCTCACCCGTAGAGGGGTCCGTCGTTGCCGATCGCCGATACCATGATGACGCCGTTGGCGGTCAGCTCCCACACCTTGTCCACGAACGGCTGGTCCATGAAGTCCGGCCCGCCGATACTCAGGTTCAGGATGTTGATTCTCTTCAGGATCGCGTAGTTGAAGGCGTCCAGAAACCAGGAGGTGAAGGATGACTGGCGACAAAAACAATGGGCTTTGGCGTGAATTGTGATGGCAAGAATCGCTACAAATGGCAACAGGCACGGGACAAGGACATGCAGTGGTGCTCGTGCAGGTGCTCGCCTTTCACACGCCCACACGCACAGGAAAATACGCAACACCTTCACAGTTTCGCCTCATACGCAGAGCTGTTATCCATCTGTCTCACGCTTCCCAGTCTCCCTCCCCTCCCCCCCCCCCCACACCCCTCCTCGTCCATCCCTGCCTCTCCACCTCTCCCTGCCCATCTCCACCCCTCCCTGCCTCTTCCTACGCATCCCCGCTCCTCTGGCCCCCGCGTCATCCTGCCGCACCTGCTTCTTGGTGAAGACCCGGAAAATATGCAGCTCGGCGTCGGGCGCGAAGCCCAGACACTCGGCCTGACTGGCGATCACACCGGCCACGAACGTGCCGTGGCCAAGCGCGTCGTCCAGCGTCTTCTCCGTCGTCCAGTTGGTGCGCTCCTTGACGCGTCGGAAGTGCGGGTGGCCCTTCTTCAGGCCGGTGTCGAAGATGGCCACCTTGACGCCCTTGCCTGGTGAGCAGAGTCGCGCTCGTTAGGCTGACCGGAACGCGCGAGCGCGGACAGCGAGACGTGTGGCGGATGCTGCCAGGGGAGAAGGCCCAGCACGACATCGATGTTTTAAGGAAGCGGAAAAAGGTTTCCCTTTGTCCTCCCTTTGTTCCCTTTTCATTGTTCTTTCAGTAAAATGCGAGAATGAGACACACAGATCGCAAACAGTGCCACATACGCGCGAGGCCGCCGGCGGCACAGCAGCCTGACAACGCCGTCAAGCTATAGCTTTATCGCACAGTCACCGCCATATGTCAGGTTACCCCTCCCCTCCCCCGTCTGTCGTGCGCCGACGCCCGGGACCCGGGGCTGCGGCCACCTCCGCCGGCAGCGTCTGTCGCCACTGACCGGTAACGCCGAACTGCTTCCAGAGCGTGTCCGCCTGCAGTATGGAGGTCACCTGACGCGGCACCGCCTTCAACAGCCGGCGCCCGTTGTGGCGACCCGTCGAGTGCCAGAACGCCTTGTTGCCCTGCGGCGCAATCACAGCTTGGTGAGGGGCACATCATCGGATACTGGGATGGGAAAGGACTCTGACAGCTGGATACCCACTCCGTTCAGACGCACTGGATCAGAAGAGTGTCATCCAACTGTCCCAAGACATCAACCACCCGGGCTGTACAACGCCATGGCCATAATACGAAAATGGCCCAGACAAGCAAGTGGTTATGTGCACAGGCCAATCAACAAATGGTAAGGGCGCTTCTCTGAGCTGTCTTCGTCACCGCCAGTCGCTCCGCCAGTTAACTATGGGGCACGGGTGTAACCATCGCATGTGAACCCCACTCCCCAGCCGGCTCACCAGCGTGAACGAGCGCCGCGGCGACTGGAACTTGACGCCGCCGGTGGCGCCGCCCGCCTCGTCGTCGGCATCCGTCTCCGGCGCGCCGTCGTCGTCATCGCCGCCGCCGGCCGGCTCGGCGTCGCTGGCGTTGACGTATGTGAGCGTGCGCACCACCAGCCGCTGCGGCGTGACGCGGCGCACCTGCGGGTGTCGCGCCAGAGCCGCCAGGCCGCGGCGCGGCTCCGTCTCGCGGATCTGCCGGGCGGCGGCGGAGGAGGTCGGGCACGGGTCTATGGTGTTTGCGTCCGTCTCCGGCCAGAGAGACGAGCGCCGACTGGGGACGCTACGCAGCGGATGGGCCAGGCAAACACAGCTAAATCAATACCCACGTAAACAAGGCGGACCGCGCCTCTGCCGCAAAGGAAACAGAGTCAAGCGAAGAGCAACAGTGACAGAACGAACGCATGAGAAGCAGCTTATGAACTAGTGCAAGCCAACCCACGAGCGACAAGGACGGGCACCCGTCGCCGCAGGCGGCGTCGACGTCTGGCGCCTAGCAGGCGACCGTCCGCACCTCCAGCACGTCGAAGTCGCTGGGTAGGTGCTTGGCGGGATTGTTGCGGGGGACGATGGTCCACTTGACCACGCCCGAATGGTTGAGCGCTGCGGCGATGAAGCCGCGACGGGCCTCTTTAGAGTAGTAGTTTTTGAAGCCCACGATGTACTCTGGAAGAAATGCCAGAATCAGTTGACATGCGTGGTGAATATATGCGTCGTCAAAGTCAAGACCGACGGATGTGGCGTAGAGCGGCATACATAATGGCCTACGTGCGTAAACAGAGCAAAAAGACGTCACGACCGCCATCAAAAAGGCGCACGGGTTCGATGAACGAAACGCTTCAGCATCGCTAAAATTCGTCAGGCACGTCACACCAGCTGATTCGATCCTCAGACTCCTCGCCCAGACGAGGCCGACAGGTACTCTGCTTGAAAATATTCTGCTGAAATGGCTGCCACGTAATGTATCCAAACGCGCAAAGGCGGAAGCTCCTCTGCTTTGAATAGATTTTCTGTCGTTCGCGAGATATTTGAAACTTGCTCCCACTCACATTGTTTGTCGGGTCAGTCTTCTTGTGGGGTGGGATATTCACGGCAATAAGAGGTACCCATTCGAAATTCAATCCTCAATCAGTAAATAAACTCAATCCCTAGCAATGTGTGTACATCATTGGTCGGTATATCCGAAAATACCTATTTCAATGAGAGTGTTAGAGGAAATCATGTCGATCCTCCTTAACATATCTATTTACTGCATTGTTCGGGCCAGTTTTGATACCGCACTTTCATGAACTAAAAATGGGTCTGCAGCGGATCCAGAATGACCTGATGTTAGCTGGGTGAACAGGGAAAATATTATGTGTGTGTGTCTGGGGGGGGGGGGGGGGCGATTCTCTATTCATCATATCTGTCGTCTTCCGTAAAAAACGGCTCTCCAGAGCGTCCTCACCTGAATATAAATTACAGCTGTGTTTTGCATGCATGCCATATGGCAAGTAATAGTTTTACAAAATATGCTGTCAAAATTTTTTTCCTGCTTTGAAACATTGTTTCCCTCAAATTCAGTGCTTCGCTGTAAACCTCGTCCTCACCCGCATACAAAACGCCGGCACAACGCCAGCGTCCCATTTTCCAAACATACCATGTTCCACAACAGTGGTGGCAAACTCCATCTTCACTTCCTGATCATCAGCAGGAGGGCAGTCACCCTCCGGGTCGCTTGCCGCCTCCTCAAACCCCTCTTTAGGAGAGCTTGTTGCCACATCTGGAGCCTCATCTGGTCCGCCTGGAGTGTGGTTTGTGGCAGCCACTGCCAAGGCCAAACCCAACCACACCCACAGCCAAGAGTTCATTGTCTAGGGCCTCATCATTCTTCATAAGAGATAAAAATACCAATGAAAGCTGGATGGGCAGCTGTTTATCATTAATTTACTCTAGAGCCTATGGATTCATTTGTCACTGGATGGCTCCTAAGTCTGCAGGTTTTCCAACTTCCATCCTTCAGATGCATTGGCAACCAGGACCACTCTGAAAAGATCAAGCACACTGTCAGGCTCCATAGCAGGTTTCCGTGAGCACGGGCAGGACAGCCATGGCCTAGACCTCCCACAGCTCCCCTGGTAGCAGCAACAAAGGCCAATTGTAGTGTTTGAAAGGTCTGGACCGCACAACACTGGTTTGCCCCACCCCACATGTGCACCTGGGTGCTGATTACCCCAGATGCCCTGGCAGACAGCCTAGGTCAAAGGTTTCAAATCCTAATGACACATGTGGTCAGAAGCAGAAATACCACATCCCACTGTCCTAGAACTGCATAGGTGCAAAATAGTTTGGTGGGTAACAACACAGGCTGCCAAAGGTGTGTGGGATGGAGGACCATGTCCATTCCATGAACAAGGTGAAACAATGGCCCTATGCAATCAATATGAATGGACATACTTGGCACTCCATAACCAATAAAGATGACATGCAACTTGCACAATACTCCTTGTTAAAGCATGGAGGCAAGAAATTGGAATCATGTTGCAAAATATATTTCGGTGCTGCAGCTCCTTTGGAGCATTTAGTCCAATTCAGAGCAGGACCAAAGTAAATGGATAGAAAACTAAGGATGATGACACAGCCCTAACATAAAGTGCATGGTTTGCATTCATGAGGTAGGAATCATGAGGAGTTAAGTTACTTTCAATCCCCTTTATATCATATTGTATCATATATATATATATATATATATATATATATATATATATATATATATATATATATATATATATATATAGATGGCAGCAATCAAGCAGTGAAACTGGCTATGATTTGACTATGCAGAGTCTGATTTCCCTGCAGGAGATAAGATGGTGATGATGGGGGCTTAAGGGTGCACTAATGACTGTGGCCATTTGTACCCAGATGCTGATGGTGCTTAGTGCACATAAGACAGAAATGTAGTAATGTGGCAGGGGCAAGGACATGACCCACATAAGTACTGCCATTGCTTGTTGTTGTCATTGTGGCTTTACAATGCACCCAGCTACAGAGGCTACATGGTGTCACTTGCCCCTCACCCTGATGGGAAGGATAGGCACCACAGGGAATCAAATCATGTACCTCTGGTCTCCCACACATGCAGCAGGTTCACATAGACATACTAACCACTACACCCACTCCCAGTGCTTGCATAAGCAAGATCTTCTGATACCAGCATTACCAGAATAGGCTTGTCTTTTTCTAGACAGAAATCTGCATAAAAACCTATGCTATGGATATGAAAAAATGCATTGTACAATGAATGACAATCCAGCATTTGTATAACTTTTTTAAAGTTGGGGGCCTACTCCCTATTGTACCCTCCACCACTCCCACACACTTGCCTTGCCTCTCATAATGCCAGGAAGGGCAGGTGCAGCAGGTACTGCTATATCAAACCTTGCACCTGCAGTGCCCCACACACAGACCTCATCCATTGTACCATTGAAACATTCAATATCTATCTCTAAACCACTACAGTATAAAAGATGATCAGGCTTGATAGTAAAAAAGCATAAACTGAGATCAGATGAAACTGGATAGGCTCAGCTAGCCCAAGCAAGACCTAACAGGCTGGGTCACCTGTCTTAGTCATAAGGATTATCAAGACCTTTTACCCTGACCACCTATGCTTACAGTAAACCTGAGTATCACAACATGTATAAGGTGCTATAAAATGAGAGTTCACCTGACCAAATATATTGATATCTTGTCATAAAAATATATACAGAGTTGGAAATTTGGTATGTGTTCTTCCCATACTGCAGGTTTTGGTATCACTGGTTCTGGTTAGCCTTTTAATCAGTTATTGCAACCATAAGAACTAATGTAATAAAACCAATACACCCTGATAATATTCCAGAAATAAAGAACAAAACCAATAAAAAATTCAGTGAGCCTGTTATGTAAGCAAACAGCAACATAACAGCAATGAAAGCAAATGGCTATGAGCAATATTCTTGCCAACACAATTTTTAACACTCAGTCAGCCATCAGCTTTATTAAATAGCCCACCTTTCACCCAATCAATCTTCAATCAACACAACATGGTTTACCCTAGCATTCATTGCTGGCACCAGATATTGCAGTAAGCACACTGCACACTTCGGGATGTAAAGTTGGTGCAAGTGCTCTTACAGTGACTTGAGGCTGGGTACGTGAGCAATATGTAACATGGCCCAGAGGCAGAAAATGAAGAATACTTCACGCGTTGTAATTTCCGATCAAAGATGGACGGAGTTCAGTGACTGGAACCCCGTCGACGGACGATGTTCAGTAATCCAGCACTCTCCCACCTACCTTACAACCACCCGATGAAAAATTGAGTATTTAGAAGATGGCGATGTTGAAATCGCCGTTTACCATCCGCAGGCAGAATTGCATCCCATAACTATCTGCAGTGAATGGTCCGATTCCCACACTGCCACAATACACAATCAACTCGGCCAGCCTTGACTCGGCTGCACGAAACTGCGGGCGAATGCGACGTACGACTGCGCCACAACGACGAGGTTGTCCACTGTGTGCGTACTCGTACGGCATTGGTTTCTACCCCATGACGTCATGAATCGGTTTCCTAACGCCGTTACGTCTTTAATTATGTGGCGTCGAAAACATCGGTACTATTTTAAACCGTGACGGAGATCTTATCGTTTTAAGAGTTGCCAAAATCCACCCATAAGACATCCGCTTGGTCAAGCAGCCGACACTACTGCGTTACGGCTCCCAGACTTCACACTTCACACTAAACCCTCAGGTCAGGGGCGTAGTTTCATATTGATTGGAGGGTGGGGGGCTTCAGAGGAGCCTTTTTTGGAAGAAAGTGGGCTAAATCCGGGAGCAAACCTGTTGGTTTGCACGTTTCGGGCTAGGTTGAATTGTTTTTTACTGCTCGGCACTTACCCAGCTCATTTTGTTCAACTCATGGACCCCTGCTCTAGTCCTTAGGCCGGTCTATCACGGAACGAATTTTCCCGTTTTTCAACTCCTCCCCTGGTTAAACGCCGGTTTCGTAGGGCTAACATCTATCATTGCCCGGTTACGCTGCGAGGACATCCCTTTTCAGATTTTAGTGTGATTTTCTACCTCCCCTGCAGGTGAGGCGCGCGGGTTAGGCCGCCCAGTCTCCCCCTCCCTAGCAACGCTGCGTTTACGCGTCACCAAAATCTCCCCTGCCCCCTCCATGCGTAACGTAACGCATGGAAAGACCCTTTTGGTTAAGCTCCACCCCCCCCCCCCCCCCAATACCTGGCTCCTGACTTGGCCTTGCTTGCACCAGTTGGCTTCCGGAACGTTAGGCTGCCCGCTCCCAGACTCCCTCTCCTCTCAGGTAATTTGTGCTGCACCGCCATGCATGCAAGGGGATCCAAAGGGACACGAGATGCAAGGTCGAGTCTAACCGCTCCAAACTGGCGGAAACAGTCTGCTTTTAGGCCTGGTTTGATATATCTTACGTGGCATTCGGAGCATCGCCTCTTCTCCCATACTTGATACTGAACCCTGAATCTACCTGGAATGTTCCGCAAGCGATGATGACGGTAAAAGTGTGTACATCACATGAACGGCTTCTTAGTCAGTTCGCACAGTCACAAACCAGTGAAACAGCGTGTATTTGGCTAGCTGGAAAGGCGAACGACTAGCGGAGCCCAGTCGAGCCAGTCCAGTAAGAGGGGCCGCCGCAGGCACGCGGAACGCCATCACGGCGGGACATCGCACCCCAGCTCACCGACCGCAATCACACCATGACCAGACAGCAGTCACCGGACAGTGCCCGCCCGGCCGTAAGCCTCGACATCACGCAAACCGGCCCGGACAGCGCTGTCGGCGGCGTGCCGGGCGCTGTCCGGCAGCACCGGGAGCGACGGCCGCGGACGAGCCGGGCAGGGCCGAGCCGGCGCTGGCTGGGGCTGCGGCGCGCTAATGCCCTCGGGGCGCGCTGCCCGCCGGAGGATGCCGCCCTGCCAAACACGACCGCTCACCGGCGCGCGACCCACGCACGCGCCTCACCCCAACACGGTCGCCCACCGACGCGCGAGCCACGCACGCGCCTCGCCCCAACACGGTCGCCCAACGACGCGCGACACACGCACGCGCCTCGCCCCAACACGGTCGCTCACCGGCACGCGCCGCGCCTGTACACGCCCGCGAGCCGCCCCCAGTGATGCACCCCTTGGGCTTTGCCAGCCGGGATGCCTTCTCCACCGCAAGTGCCCAGTCCGGCGACGACACTGTCACACCCCATCCCTGCGGGCTGTCGGCAGCATTCACGGCGCCGAGACAGCCGAAACAGGCGGTCTCTCCTCACTCGCCCTCCCCCCCTCCCCCCCCCCCCACCGTCGACGGCAGCAGCACGGCGCCGAGACAGCTCGAGCACGCGGTCTCTTCCCTGCTTCCCCCTTCCCCTGCCCCCCCCCCCCTCCCCAACCCCCCACAGTCGACGGCAGCACCACGCCGGTGGTCGCAAACGTAAACATCGCGGCGATGTGACACAAGAGACGGAGGCTGATACAGCCCCCCTGTAATCACATGCACATAACATCAGGCTTCGACATGAAATCATCACACGAGGTGGAGAGTCACGAATCAAAGACTTAGCCGAACGGAATTGAGCAAGAACGTACGCTCCGTGCGCCCCATTCTACAAGGGAAGCTCCTGGCATGAGACGGGCGCAGGAAACGAGCCTAGAAACAAACAGACCCAGCATGAGGTGTAAACGTTGCCCCCCCCCCCCCCCGAGGGCTCGCCCCCACGCACACCTTGGTCCATCCATTAAAGGGAGCATTCACATTTTACTTCACTCGAACAACGCAAATTCACTTGCTATCGAGCAGAAAAACCTCACGAGACTGCACGGGGGCGATTTGAGCCAAGACCTGGACAGCGCTTATCGACACGGGCGACCTACGAAGGTCACAAACACCAGCCGTTCCACCGTTCACAGCCGGGTGCGGGGAAACACGCAATGGCGACTAACCGAGCACGGCCAGCGGCGGCCAGCACGTCCTCTGGGCTGCCGCTACGGCCGCGTCTCTCTCCGAAAATACTGGACTCCGACCTGCCGAGACAATAGCGCTAAAGCGTCGCATTGGCCAAAATGAGCGGGGCACGGCCGGCCGGCGCGCGGCACGAGCGCGCCCTGCCGGGCGGCCGGGGCCCGTTCGCTCCGGCCTGGGTCGGCCTGGCCGCCCATCACACCGCTTCCATGGTGGCGTCGGTCGGCTGGGCCGTCAGGCCGTGCTCCTGCCGGAACCACTCGACGAACTCGTCCAGCATGACGGGCCCTGCGGCAGGCGACGGGGCGGGCGTCAGCTGGCGGCGACACGACAGGCACGGCCGGCCCTCCGGCGGGCGCGAGCCGTGACTCACGCCAAACCCGCACGGCGTGCTCAGACGGAAGGGCTCAGCCCCTCAGCAGCGGTCACGAACACGGCCCGATCGGACTGTGCAAACCGAGCACGAGCCGTCGCTGAGGCCGTCGGGCGGAGCGTGGGCCCCGGCCGCAGGAAACGGCCACTCACACTCAACGAACGGCAGCCGTAAAGATCGGCAGCCGGCGGCAGCTGGCGGCGACGGGCGGACGCCGACCCCGGCCTAATGCACAGTGCCGACACGGTCCAGCCAACCGCCACCAGACAAATCATGGCGAAGTCGGCCGGCCGGACTCCGGCCTGGCTCAATTTCGTGCCAAACGTACGTTTTCAGCACCCAATTCACAACATAAGGTGTTTAAATGTCAGCACATTACTGTCCATCGCCGTGAAACCCACGAACGTCACACGAAAGCGCAGCGGCACGCTTTCGTCCGTTTTCAATCACAAATTCAACAGCGACTGCACATAAACCAACCCTGAAATTCTGCTCTGCACTCGGCCCTTCGCAGCCACCGTGGGCGCCTTCCCGGCACCGGGAGCTGACCGCATCAGCCCCGCGGCAGTGGGCCGGCGCGGACCGGCGCGCCCCAGGGGCGACGGTGCGCACTCACAAGCGCCGTTCTCGTCATAGTTGGCCATGTCGGGAGCGATGGTGCGCGAGAACTCGAGAATGTTGTTCCACTGGTCCTTGTTGACAACGCGGTACTTGCACCGCTCCAGGTACTTGTGGAAGGAGCCGTAAATGGGCCAGTTCTTGCCCAGCAGCAGCTGCAGCAGGGCCCGGCCGATCTCTATATCCAGACTGCGCTGGTCCTTGTCCTGTTGAAGGAAACAGGTTGCTGTGTCACCGCCGCGTTGTAAGGAGATATCGTTATTGAGCGAGACGGGAGCACTGAGAGATGACGTCATATTGGGCAGCATCAGGGCACACGCGGCCAGAGACAGCATCAGAAGCACGCATCACACGGGGCTGGTCATCGGCAGCACGAGTCACCAGGCGAAGAGTCATTAGAATGTATCACCATAGGATCACGGGATGCAATCCTAGGGACCACGTACCACAACAGCGTTTGTAGGGAAAAGAGACATGAGTGAAAAGTCACCAGGATCACTCGTCACTAGAGCCTGCTTTGGAAGGAGTATGGATCCCAGGAAGTATATCAGGACCACGTGTCAACAGTAGAGGTTATATCAGGACCACGCGTCGCGGCGGCGGGTTATCAGGAGGTGTGTCACAAGCGGTCATCAGGAGCAGGCGTCGTCAACGAAGTGGTCGTTGGGAGCACGCGTTACAGGGGAACGGGTCATAAAGGGTCATAAAGGTCATCACAAGTGGAGAAGGGTCATTGGGGGCACGTGTCACCAGAGAAAGATTATCAGGAACACAGGTTACACGAGGAGGATCATTAGGAACACATGGCATATGGGAAAGGATACCGAAAGCTTCTGACACTGGGAGAAGGGTCATCGAGAGCACGCATTGCGGGGTGGGAAGGGGGGGGGGGGGCGATGGGCAGCACGTGACTCTTATGACCCTCTTGTGATACGCGATCACGATGACACTCCTCTGATAACGTGCTCTTAGTGGCCATTCACCCACTGACAAGTGCTTGTCCTTCCCTGGTGACTGGTTGGAAAGAACCCAGTGCTATCGGAGGGGCGTGCGAAGCTGAGACATCGGAAACACAGCGTCATCAGCAAGGCAAGTTGGTTCCATCAACCATAGGTGGCGCCAGCTGCGTTGGCCGCCGCCTGCGAGTTCATAACCACTCCACGTGAAGAAGGCTGCGCAAACTCTCAGCGCTCCGGACCAATTGTCGCTGATTGGCAATGGGTGCCAGCTGCTGGCAACGCGGTCCATATATCCGCCAATAACCCGACGAGACCCTCCCACGTAGTCCCGCAACAAGACGAAGCTGAAATATGCTGACCGTCACTCGCCGCGCCAACCACGCCACGCATTAGCAAACTTTTTATGTATGTGTTGTTATAATGTCACGTCAAAAGTAGCGAAATTTTCGTTTCATAAAGACGTCAATTTCAAATGAGATCCAGCATCTGTCAAACCGCACCAAACTGCTGAAAATGCGAGCTCTCACTTGTCAACGCAGGCCGCATGGACCTTATCTAATTTCCCACTCATATCTTCGGTGCACGCAATAACCTAGTTGCCTCGGATGACATGAGCTCTCAATTGTGTTCTGTGAAATAGAGCCGTCAGGTACTACTAGGCAGTGCAAGAATACCAACCAAACCAATACGGGAATGTGCATCTACCAATATGTCCATACAGGAAAGCATATTCTAGGACAAACATAAGTCACTGGGCTCCTGAACGAGACACAGCACTGACATAACTATGACGAAGACATCATGCCTGTAGACCAACAAAATGCATGGAAACCAAAATTTCAGAGAATGCGCAACCGTGTTGAAACCGAGGTACGCTACATCCATCTCAGCATTATACGTTGCGCAGCTGATCAGACATTCCAGTAAAACCACAAATCTTGAGACCTCCTTCCCACAAATATCGGAGGTCTCGTATCAAGCAGAGCTTTTCTCTACTGCGTGTGCCATGCCATTTTTTCCGTTCTCTATGTACTTCAACGCCGTGTATGCATTGCAAACGCTGGACGGGGGGGGGGGGGGGCAAAGTTCCCCGCCAAAAGTAAACGAAAAATTGCAATAGACAAAGAAGTCTGCATTTACTTATGATACGCTGGGACCTGGCTACCCCAGTTTCGAACTTTATCTACATGCGAGACACGACCTCCACAGCAAAACGGCACCGCGCAGATATCAGCCGAGCTGCCAGAGATTGCGAGTCTCACACCGTCAGCACGCGCAGCCGGCAGCGACAGCAGGCGGCGCGGCGCCGTCACCAGCGTTCGGCGCACGTCCGCTCGGCAGACGCACGGCAATCGGTTTATCGGCGTGGGCCGGCCGGCAGCGCGGTGCGGGGGCAGCGCCGCGCCGCCGGCCGCTCCTATGCGACCGGCCGGCGGCCAGCCAGGGCTCGCTGTCGTCTGGCAATTCGTGGCGCCCGCACAGCCGCCTGATTGGGTTTCCGGCTGGCTCTGGCTGGCCGCGGCGGCAGCGGTGGCGGCCGCGTCACAAGCCGGCCTCCTGCGCCGGATGCGGGGCAGGGCGAGGGGGAGGAGCGGGCGGAAACAGGTCGCGGTCTAGTCGCAGCTCCGACAACGCTGAGGAACTCGACTGCTCGGGCTGTGCGGGTTGGGCTATCTCGGGGAACATGCGCCGGTTGTGTTCGAGTCGAAGATCGACGGCCTGATTTTTTGACAGACGTTCAAAGACCTAATACACCGTGTAAACGCGAGAGAGCATGGCTGTATTTTTCACAACTTGTTTTTTCATACATTCGATTCGTCTTAAAAAGCGCGCTTTTAATGGCAATGGACACTGCACGCAACAGGTCCTGCATAACTTATTTGAAAATGGTGTTTGGTAACAAGGTGCATCGTGCTTTCCGCCTTCGAACGCAGGGTGCAAAAGCCACAGCTCGTTTGATACGGGGAAAATCCCATGAGCAGTCATGTGGTCTTGTTTCCCCCAGAAAAAAACATGATTTTACTTATGCATGTCTGCTTTCAGTAGTCAGAAAACAGGGGAAGCCCAGAGGCGCCAATAATTGGCAGTCTTCTACGTCGGACCGCCAAAAATGTGCAATTCTTGAGATGCGCTTTCTTTCCAATGGAAGAGCTTAAAAGTTCAGTTTAGTTTCGTTAGGTCAATTAGCTTTGCTTATGATTTTCCGACCTCAACTCTTTCGCAAGGAGGTGTCTTCTGCAACAAAACGCTGCAACTCTCACAAGATCTCGTTCGTCAGGCGGTAATGCTACGGCCTTGGTCGCCATGGTCATTAGCAGCCCCTCGAAACCACTGCTTTGAATAATTATGAAATATGCACTATCAGCGCCGAAAGGGTAAATCCCCTATTCATGGCTGCTCGGACCCAAGCTTCAGATGAAGAGGGCTTCAGCCCCGCCCATCAGCAGGACTGATCACTAAACGGTGCCCACCCAACGGGCATCCACGACCTTGCTCCTGGCAACAACTACGATGCGGACGTCGCCATTTTTTAGACCGAGATACCCAGCCCGACTCCACCAAGCACGTGTGAAAGAGTCAAGGAAGTTCACGTTCGAGAACGTTCAATAATTGTAAACTCTGCCACCAACGTTCAGGACGTGGCCGACGTCACCAACGTCTTGGTTACGGGTCATGCCATTATCAACCGTCGGCGTCCACGAAAACGCTGAAACGCTGGCGGCGAAAACGGCAATGTCATCAACAAGGACAACTCATCCATCGTTAGCCTCACTGTCTGCTCAGACCACGTGCCGACTAACGTGGACGACAGCTGCAAATCGCCATCTAAGCTGATTAGTATGACCCGGCCTCCTGGCCAGCAGGATGCGGTTGACTGAAAGTCGACATCGCTGGGTGGCAGCGATCCATGCTCTGAGGCAGTTTTTCTTATTATTTCTGAAGCAGCGCGGAGGCCGCGTCAGCGGTGTGAGGAAGTAGCGTCTTCCCATGACCACGAACGGCCGACACGCGACAACGGCCATGGGCCGGGAGCAACAGTTCACACTCCTGGGAATATGGCGTTAACTCCGCTGCGCCATCTAGCCGAATCCACAAGCGAAAGCGAAGCGCCGAGACAAGACGTCCTATACGGAGAAGCAGGTCATGCGTCCATTGTCGGAACACTGGCGTGAATAGTGTGCACGTGACTACATTACGCCCAACTCAGAAAGTGAGGGGTATGGGCCATTATGTAAAGGACCGAGTGAAGGCGGAAAAGGACGTCACGTAGAGTGGCATTAGCCAAGCGAGGCTTAAACATAGCAAGAAGACCACGTCCGCCTGGCTCGCCGCGCGCGCGGAACACCTGACGGATGTCGACAGAAGATGGGCAGCAATCGATCTGCGTGCCTTTGCACACATGACGCAGGCAATGGCCCCCGTACTTCCCATCAGAAAGCATCATTCTGCGGCGAGCCATATCTACTGTAACAATACCCTCGGCGTACCACGACTGGTGGTACACCGCACGCACCGGTGCAGAGAGAGCTGCAAACGAGGTACAGTCCTTGTGCCCTGCGCCACAAGGCAACCGATGCGGGAGCTGGCCAAGTGGTCGGTGCGCGCTGGCACTCAGTGATGGCGATCAGAGACCGCAAGCGGCCATCTTTAGTGACAAACGGCGGCTAACATAGCTGTCAGGTCCCTCTGACCCCCCTGGTCTTAGCCGCGCGCAGTGAAGATGCAGCGTTGTCAAATCTAATTGACAGCTACTTGGAGGCCGGCCACACAGGCAAAAGCGCCGACTGAGTGTAGCACGCGATCAGCATGACCAAGACAGGAAGCACCTCATACGATTCTGAGGACTACGTCGAGTCTGAAGCGTCCACTGATATGCGTCACCGCGTGGTGGAAGGAAGCCCGTTTTTTAAACTTTGAATATGCCGTGAGTCGTACCAAGTTGAGCCAAGCTGCAAGAACAGGCAGCGCCCCTCACGGTCCAAAATAAAGACCACAGATGAACGACGGGCTGATGGAAGACTCCTTACAGTTTAAGCATTTGACCAGAACCGTTGGATTGCCTTCGACACCTTAAAAGCCTCGTTGGAGCAGAAGGCCGCGCGAAAATGTCACCGGCATTGCTCAATATGCAACTGCTTTTGACTTGCAACCATATATCTACGGGTGATAAAATTAATTACTCGATGAGTTGCGCTTTTTCCCCTCTACACGTGAGAGAAGCAGTTTTTTTGCCTGGCGGAACAAGGGATGACAAAAAACGAGAACTCGATTACGGAGGAGGCACGATTTTTTGCCCTTGTCACATCAGTAGCATTATCGCAAATCCTGGAAGGCCAACAACCTTGTACCCAATTACAGACACGGTATCACACTTCTGCTGCATCTGAAAATATACCTGACGCCCTTTACGACGACGCCATTTACGAGTTCTCCCAACAAAAAAGGTACCCTGGACCCTTTAAAATGTTAAGTATTTTCTCCTGAAGAACTATGATTTACGCGACACAATTTGGGCCGTAGCGATGCTATACAAGCCAAAAAACTAGGCTCTTCAGACATACCGACACGCCCACGCCAGAGCGCAGGCACAAGTTAGGACAGATTACCACATCCAAGAGTTCGGCACACCTAAGAACACCACCGGAACCCGGACAGCACGCTCCGAAGCACGTAAGGGCACGTCATCTCAGACA
The DNA here is from genome assembly GCF_011947565.3 of Pollicipes pollicipes. NCBI lineage: Eukaryota > Metazoa > Arthropoda > Thecostraca > Pollicipedomorpha > Pollicipedidae > Pollicipes > Pollicipes pollicipes. Next base: position 9,453,473 of record NW_023596921.1, on the reverse strand, counting down.
TGAACTGGGCCTGGCCGAACGGGGCAGCACTCACCCGAGCGAAGTCGAACGCGAACCGGTATATGGACTTGAATGTGTCCGGATGCTCCAGCAGGGCGCGCAGACAGTCGATCCGACAGCGCAGCTTATCCACGCTGTCGGCCCTGTCGGTCGGGACGCAGGGGTCAAAGTCAGAGGCGGCAGCGGCTGCCGGCTGGCCCGGCCCCGGGGTGACAGCCGCCGCAGCCTCCTGCCTAGTCGGGACGATGTCTCGCACTCAGCCTCCCTCCAGACGGGGGTGCTTGTGTCCGGTGTGCGTCTAACGGATGTGATGCCGCGTTTCTCGTTCAACTCTGGTGCGTGCACGTCCGTGGCGGGCGACGAATGGAGGACAACAACGTCTGTGTCCGTTAGGCTGATTATCTGGTTCAGCCGTTCAACGTCGTCAGAGACGAGCAGACTGAGGAGGCGCATATAACCAACGCAGTCATGCTTAGAAGACCGATGTGCCCAGCGACAGGCGGCAGCTTCGAGATGAGTTGGACGCAGCACACTTCGTTGTGGTGCGTGCCAAATCGTGAAAGTATCGCCTTATCTACGTGCCGATTTGCAGCTCTGCTCGTGTCCAACGAAAACTGCCATTAAGGTGCCACCATAATTTGACGAATGAAGTGTATTCTCTCCCTTGCCATCCTTAACCACGTGATCGCACCTAGTATGCACGCCTTCCTGAGGTATATGATGCATGTGATAAGTATTGTGCTGTCTGCATTTACTGCTCGAAAAGAGCAGCATAGTCACATAAGGAAACGTTTGTCAAGCCGAATAGAGCGCAGCTCAGGGGCACAAGGATCCCAACACACGGACCGTTACTCCGGCCAATCTAAAAACCCGTTCCCCACACGCCCAAAAGAATACTAACTGTGATGCTGCAGACAGTGACACTGAGCGATACGTAGCATGAGCCGCGTTGGTTAACGATAGAACGACTTACGACTCCATTTCGCGTGCATTGACACTGCATGTGCCGAGAACTTGACTTGGCGCATGCGTAATGACTCTTCCACAAGCATGCAAAATTGCCACTTGAGCTATCAAGAACACTATGGTTTCGGACCCCGGGCGCCGCCTGACTCACTGCAGCTGAGAAAGACCGTGCAGCCACTCCTGGACGGTGAAGAAGCCCATGTTCTTGGCGTCCATCCGCCAGGCGATCACCAGCATGACGACGTTCTCGGGCTCGACGCCGATGTCCTCGCAGAAGCGCTCCATGCCCTCGGGCCCTGCCGGGTCGGCGGCGTTAGTCGGGTCAGACGGCACGGCTCGTCCCGGGCAGCCGACGGCGCCGGCGCCGGTCGCTGGAGTCGGGACAAGACCGCAGCTGATACGGCCCGGTGCCCGCAGGTGAACGCCGCGTTCGCTTCGGCCGCGTGCACCATCCGCGAAACAGTGATAAGCCGTGCATGGTCTCCAGGCATACATAACACGAGTCATATCAGTTCTTAGCAGCTCAACCGTCAATCTGACCATCCGCCAAGATGGAAATTGGTGGTCATATGAGGCATCATATAAATTGGGGGCTTCATCACTCCATCTCACGTCGTCACTTCTCATGACGTTGACCCTCTCCAACGGGATCTTAGCAGTCACAGACAAATCGCTGGAAGCGCAGGGTCCTATGAATTATGCAACTGCCTTGGCCAAGCAGGCGCAGCTTGGGGGAGCATAGACGCAGTCAGCATGTGCACCTTGATAATGGAAGGCATCGGTAACGTCACAGATTACACCACAATTCGTACCATGATCTACAGATAGGCAACAAACCATCCACGATGCCGCTTCCATGGTTTATTGGAGAGACGCTGGATTCGTTATTCAGTGGCACTGGGGCACGAGCCTGCGAACGAGCGCATTGATTCGCCCGTTCACCATTGAAAGGTCAGCTCTCAGCTCGTCGAAGGGGATCAGCAGGCTCCCGGCGGCTGTGTCATGGCATTATAAGGTACACCAGACATGCTGCGCTCCTGACAGCTGTCAAAAAGGTCGGAAGCAAAGGTGTCCAATGAGAATAAAACGACACAACGTCGGTGGTGGCAGTTTTACGGAATGATTGGGATGAGGTATTGGTATCACAGATGGACTATTTGTTCGGAGGAACATCCATGCCTGGTGCGCTTCTATGCATACAACGGTTCAGCCATTTCGTTTTCAGATCGTCGTCAGGTGTTACTGAGTCCTGAAAAGGACTAAACGGTGTTTGGCTTTAAGCCATGCATGCGTCAAACCTGAATTATCCAACGTCGGCACGCCCTTTAACTCCAATCATCGTCCGTCATCAACCTTAATTATCACATTGGAACTGAGACCCGAACCGGGGTCTCCTGATCACAAATCTACCAATATTTGAACTGAGATAACTGGGAAGGGCAGGACAGGAAGTAGATGGCGTGAGGTGATATCACGTCCTTCCCAGGAGTCATTAACATTTCACGGCAGCCGGAGGTATAACTACCCCAAACGTTGCGGATGGAACTGCAACGCACGTCACAAGCTCGACTTAGCAAGTACTCACTGCAATGCTCGTGGTAGTAACTCACAGAATATAGTCATCATGCACGCAAACCAACCCAAGAAAACGCAAAAATATACAACATGTAATAACGTTCTGCTGACGACATACCGTAAGGGCTGTTACGGCAGTATAAGTTATTGGAGTATGATAAATGCCCAGTAAAATGACGATCAAACACTACGTTCATCGAGTCTTGCGAGAAACTATCGAAGTTCAAAAACCAAGTTGCTGTACCCATTGCGAGTGAACGCCAAATACGTGCGATTGTGCGCTGAAAAAAGACAACTTGTTAAGAAATTGTCTTTGCAAAAATAAATAGGAACTGCGTAGGGTGACACTAATCAATACTCTACACGCGTCTAGATGACCGGGCACGTGATAATGTACGCCTGTACATATTTGGACGCTACGGAATCAATAAACACCCTGTTGTCTACCACAAACGAGTATACATATTATTTCCTGACAAAAGCTCTTCTATCATTTGGTCCTCGAAATGCACGGCCATCTATACAAGTCACCCGCCTGCTTGAGGCTGCGCCGTAACATTGCCCAGAACGATTTTCGACCCTTGGAACACGCTAAATGTTAGTGTCGCGTTCCCGTTTTCAAAACATCTGATGACATTCCTGAACCTAAAGGTTCCTGCCGAAGGAGGCAATACACACCCAGCTGCCAACCAAATATTCAAGGGCTTCTCGTTTATCATCTAACGCACAAAATGACTAGCACACGTGTGTGTCCGTCCTACATTTACCAGCTAAGCGAACAGTCCAAATGACGTCTAGAATACTGCTGGGAGGAGTGAAACTTTAGCCTAACGGGTTTAGAGATCCTACGCTGAGTTACCGACCTCCAATATACCAGGAGGTATTGGGTAAACGACGGTAGGGCAAAAATTGGTTATATGAACAGCACTCGAGCTAACTCGAGATCACAAGTACAGCTTGGATCGAGTACTGGCGATATGGCCAATGTTCGCTCCATAACGGCACTAAGCCTCCTGCCTGGCACATAACGTCACTAACACGTCACTGGCTCCATAACCTCACTAAGACTCCTGGCATACTCAAGATCCATCACCCAGCATAAGACTTCTGAACTCGTAAGCCAAAAAAAACAAAAAAAAAACGGGAGCTGGAGGCTGTTTTGCTTATGGGACATTACTCCACGACAAATCGACCGGAGGATGACACAGCATCTTGTTTAAATATGACGAATGCACATTTGAGTTCATAATACGGTCGGGTCAAAACACGCTTCTGCTGGAGTTCGAGTCTTGCGGCGTGCGGATAGGGAACTAGGAACGGATGAAAATACGTGATGACGCCACGGACCTATTGTTCAACTTGCTCTAACGAAAACAGTCTGCGGGGTGTAATGTCTGGGAAAAGTGTATCCGAGATTCAAGTATCTAATTTTCGGAAGCATGGGTGAATATAACGTTCAAAGTCAACTAGGTACAAAGAAACCTGGTGCAATCTTGGATGTCATTTTCTAAAAACCATGACACCATAGGCTTTTTTCAAACTCTTATGCCATTGAACAGCAATTCATTACCGTTCAGAAACAAGAAGTCGATGGGATTTCTCCTAGATCTACCGCAAATCGAATCTGACCATTGGCGGATCCCGCACTGCGGAACGCCATGAGCCGACGGGTCGGTATCGGATGACCAGGTGTGATAGGCTCACTGAGTCGGGAACTGTGGCTGTGGCCATGACCTTGAAACCACTCATTTCAATATTGAAACCACACACTGACATTCTTCAGGAACTCTAAAACAATGTCTGAACGACGAGTGCCTGTTAATCGGCCTTACGGACCTGCTGTCTCTCACCAGTCGTGTGACAACGTCGTGTACTCCGAATCCTCACAGAACATCGATAATCATTACATAAAGTTGACCCACCATGAGAAGAAACGAGCAACTGGCTAAAAAAAGCATTACTTGTTTCTTACCTAGCCTGGAGCCGAAGCAAAGTGCTGGTCCCGCACGCCCGGAGCCGCACACATGTAATTTGTTACAGCACGCATCTGATTCGACGCCGACCCCGAGTAAACCAGGTCGGGCCCAAGAGTCAGTGAGTGTAGTCTTATTGCCAGGGGAAATGACCACCTGCAGCTTTACCGCTTCCAAGAAGTGCCTCCACGGAATGCCGAATAGAAAGTATCCGTTGAAATTAGACGAACGGAAAAATATGTCTGCGTGGCGTAACGATACTGCAACGAGCGGGGTGCAAGCCATTTGTCATCATCACGAATAAGGTTGGTTAACTTGTTAAGTTGTAGCAAATATGCAGAATTTCCGTGCCAAACTGAAAACAATATGAGAGCCGTTTGACCAGAACACAAAGCAACCGGGAGAATTTTGCGCAAAATCACCGAACGTTTTCTAGAGAGCTCCTCTCTAAAGGGTGTGGTGGACGTTGGGGACCGATCACAAGGTCCGGATAAACATCAAGATCAAGCTCAGCCACGGAAGTGCGAGACTGGTCGCCAGATCGTGATCTCGCTATTCACGATTGATCATGATTCTCCCAATAATGATTACAGGGTGCACCTGAGGGCAAATACACATAACAATATCCAAATCTGGAAAGTTATTATCCGTTTCTGTGGGAACCGTCTGCTTTCTTTGTCGATGTAAATGCTCAACAGATGAGCCCACCACATGTATGCGTGTGCAAATCGGGTACAATAATGATACTGGTGGTACTTGCGTGCAAAACTTGTGCAGAAGAATCCGGCATAATTCCTTAAAATATGTTCGGTTTGCTTGTTGCCAGGTTGACAACAGCACCGCGCCCGTGAATGAATTATTTACCGCTAAAGGGGACTGTTGAAAACGTAACGGCTCAACAAGGGGCGAAGAAAGATGGGTGCTGTCTCGTGATGTGTAACGGGACGTTTGTCCATTGGCCACTGGCCTTTCCCGAAAATTATATTGTTACCACGCAAGACGCAGTCCAATGATATAGCTGGGAAAATACATTTGATTGAGTAGTGACTTAACAATATACATCCATGCGATGCACGCTTCAAAACAGCTTACGAACTCATCAGCAAAATTATCGGTATGGTTAGTGGACGTTAAATTCATTCAACAGCTTTGGAAACACTTGCTTGGAAAGGTGCTACCGGTGATGAAAAGTTCCCACCAAGTACAAAACATTGTTATTGCCGCGTGACCCAACACATAAACAAATGTAACTTACTCGGCATGTGCAACCGTGAGGATTCGGACCTTACAATGCGTGGCGCACGTCTTCGCGGCCTTTCATGGGGAATGCCCACGCATCGCAGTAGGGGTACCGTTAAACACCTGGCAACATATGAAAATCTACAATACCCAGAACAGGATCAACACCCAGAACACCCAGAACAGGATCAAAGCCCGGCGTCATATAATATGTTCCGCACCTGCACTAGCTGCGCTGCTGGTTAGAGAACAAATAAATAACGGACGCAGTTTATGAAATGTTTTACGAGAAACAATACGGAGAGGTACAAATTTGTAGGTTTTAATCGTCGCTTATACGTCAGGTATATACGCGCACACTATCTGTCCACGAATAATCCTATAATTTGTTTTGTAATTCACGTACTTTAACCTAACCGTTCTATTTTCATTCGTAGGCGAACTTCTCATCTATGTGACAGCTGGTGAAATCCAGAACCGGAGCAATGTTAGGATATAGGTTATAGGCTTGGGATATAGGTTAACAAAACGCACGAATGCCGCAGGGAGCGCACAGCCATAGTCATCAACCCTAGGAAACACGTCAAAGTTGCAGTTACGGCAATGGATATAACTGCTCGGACATCTGACGTAATCTTGTGAGGGATGAATGCGGCGCAAAACATTGATTGTAACAAAATAGTTGTAGCAAAGCCTATGGTGTGGAACAAACAACCAACGATTTAAACCCGTTTGTTTTACTTTTTGTATTCACATCAACTGACGTAAACAAATGACCAGCGACATAACTTGCCACAAACCGCTGTAAACGGCAACTTAGGAACTTAGGACATACGGCTGCACACCATGACATTGAAACATAAGTTGACTCTCTTCTACGTGACTCGGGATGGATGTCAAGTACGTAAGGTCGATGAAAATGCGTTTTTAATTATGCTGTACTGAGTGTTATAGTGATCCCGTTTCAGAAAAAAATGCATCAGGCTTTCCGATGCGCTTTTCCCAAACAAATATTATACTTCACAAGCTGCTTTCGCTAGAGCAGGTTAAAACAGAGTTTGTACTGTTATCGCGTATTTCCATCTGTTCTTCGTTTGTCATCGGTACGCAGCACGGCTCTAAAACTTGCAGAATCGTGTTTTGGCCGTTGACTACGCCAAACACCTGTCTCGTCAAATCTGAAGGGGCTGCCATGTTGAGATGCGCCTATCCGCGACCAACTTCCGAGAATTAGCCCTTAAATCAAATAAAACTTCAGCACTTTGGACGCACGGTTCTAGGACACCTCTACATAAAAAGGAAGAGCCAGCAGCGCGTGAGCAACAGATAGGAACGAACAAAATATGCAGGACACGACACGGGTCGGCCTTGCAAGGTTCAAAACACTACACCAGACGTAGCAGCATGGGGGCTACACATGCAGGTTTAAATGATACACGTTGGAGGTCTCCTCCATTTTAAGGGTTCTGATCTCAGATTACAGCGTGCTCTCGGGGTTTTGGCACGTGACTTACGGGCGTGATGCAGATAGATTTAACCCCAAATCTCTTTCTGCGCCTTTCATGGCTCTAAAAAGTCCCCACACGAAAGCCTCGCTTGCTCAACTGCAAGCAACAGACAACTGCTCAACAGAGTAAAGGCGGGAAAGGGCGCAAAGACCATTGATTTTCAGTTGCTTTGACTAATGTCACCTTTAATTAAGACAGGCCTGATATATGGCCTTTCCTGGGCCACCATCAATATCTCTCATGGATAATTATGACAGCACGGTAGCGAACAAAGACACGCCTCCAGTTATTGCCAGCAGGGGTGGCGACACGCCCGTTGGCCAGTCGGCCGGAGGGGGGGGGGGGGGGGGGGGGAAGCGGGGGCGAAGCGGGGGCGGGCGGACGGGAGCACGGCTTACCCAGCAGGTCCGGCTCGTCAGCGGTTGTGTACTCCCGGAACCACTCGAGGCACAGCTTCTCCGTGAAGCCGGACGGCCGGCCGCGACCGCTGCGACAGGTGGGACAGCGGCAGTCAGGCGACAGAAGCAACATACACGAGACGCAGTCCAGTCACAATGAGTACGACGGCGGTCATCGCTTCGACGTATACGCCACGAGCTCGTGCGTAGGACCGTGCGAAAGTAATACGTATTATCGGCCGACTGGCTCGACCAGGGTTTAATGGACGGAATTTCCTTCGAAGTTCCGTGCTCACTCGGATTCATCAATGTTGGAATGGCGGTAGACTAGTCATACAATTTACAAACTATACGCACCATAACAGACAAAAAAACAATAACGTAATGCGCAATATCCACGCGACTTTTCAGGTACTTTTCGCGAAACCGGATCGCCCCCCGCCCCCCCCCCCCGCCCATCCACGCAAAAACACCCTACCCCGCCCATCCATGCAAAAACAGCTATCAACGTTGTCGGCCACACCAGTACACACACGCAGTCTTCATCGACACCTTCACCGACAGCCTGCGACACAAAAACGCTGCGACGATAATGCTATTGGCGCTGCATCGTACAACAGATCCTGTGCACTTCATTTTCTGGGGCCTGAGTTCGAATTCCTCGTACTGCATGAGACAATGTCTTGTTGTGGACCAATATAAAGCGTCTTTTCTAACCTCCGGCGAGCTTTCGAAACTATCTGCAGGTGGAAACGTTAAGCCAGCTACCAGCCAGGAAGCCGGTGCCAAATATTTACTTGAGCCGGTTACACTTAAGGAAAACCCACACCCATCCTAACCGCGCATTCCGACGGCGCACAGGTAGACACAGCAGTCACCAAAGTGGAGGAAATAGACGGTTGATCGGTGTCCATTGCCGCAACTGGGGATCCTTTAGTACCGCCGGAAAACGTTGAGAGGTGATAGCTAATAATCAGTGCTTATGTGTGTCAGAAAACCGTCCAAGGACAACAATAGTTGGATGGCGTTACTTCTTTACTTTCCTTGGCTTTACTTCAGCTTTATACCATTCTTGCATGCTTTAATGCACTATCCGGAGTCCTTTTGAAAAAAATAATTTACTGCCATACAAGATTAGAAACCAACGCTTAAAGTATTTCATAGATAATCACGCCTCAAATTAACGTGGATGAGGAAGTATTTACAAAATTAATAGCTTGACAAATACAGCCAGCGACGAACATATCATAAATACCCGAACTAATCGTTCATTCTTGGGGCATAGCTACCACCAAGACGATACAGCACGAGGAAGGAAGCTCAAAAGGTCACGAGAACAAACGCTCAGACCCTGAACAACTCTGTGATCTTCGCGACTGTCACATCGCACCTGCCGATCGAAAAGGGGGTCAGTGACGATGAGCCCGGTTTCGTTGCAAGATTGCAATGTCAATAAATAAATGTAGCATCCTAGTTCGCGGCCTTCTTGCATCAATCCGGTGGTAACGGGCCGCATCGCATACGTCTGGCGCAACTAGACGCGTTGGCATCAATCCGAGACAAGAACCAGCGCAGCCACCACGTCCACAAGGAGCGGGGGAAAGCTGCCACCACAGGCGCGGCACCCATCGTGGACCTCGAGATGCAGATCGACCACGAGGCCTTAATCCCGACATTTGCCGAGTGCTTCGGCTAACCACTAAGCTACCACGGCCCGCGCGGACGCCATCTGCCACGAGACCGGGCACTAACCACAGCAGCGGCCGAGACGCCGTGTTCATCTCGCCGTGGTCACGTCAGGTAGGCTCGGCCCAGATCGACAAGATCTAGCAATCGATCAGCACAACATGCGCCAGGCGGGGGTGAAATGGCGCATGGAGGTCGCTAATGAGATCAGGAACTCATTTGGGTTCGCCATCCTGTAGGGCGTGCGCGGAGAGGGCGCGCCGCTGCCAGAACCCCCCCCCCCCCGCGTTTCCGTCCGCTCCTCGTCTGTCGGCGAGCTACCGAGCGGCTTCTGGACGCCCCCTGGACAGTCCTCCCGGAGACGGGCAGGGGGGGAGAGATAGAGCGGGGCGCTGGCCACAGAGACGAGCCGGACGCCGATGTGGACTGCCTACGGCACCTCCACCGCCGCTGCTGTCCACTACGCTGACGGCCATCACAGACCGCGACGCGGGCAGCGGTCCTCCGACACGTGCGCGACCTCGGCTGACGTCGACGGGTGCTGGCCCAGGCCGCGTCTCAAACGCCACCACACATCTGATGACGGTGCGTGTGACTTCAGCTGACCAACACATGCTCAACACGATACGTGACGGCCTCCCGAATGGTGCGGCGGGTAGCTGATCGAGATTGTCCAGTGCAGCAAGCCCAGCTGTGGTGGTCAAACGTTACCACGACTCACTTCAGCGCACGTTCGCACATAGCGATGCGGCACTGATCAGCCCGTCAAGGGACGGGGTACCATGCGGGGTACCAGAAGTACGTTCGCGGTGCACAATGACCTGGATATCTGAAAAGCACAGACGCCCACTTCCTCGGCGGTGCAGGTTCGCCGGCTCGATCGGAAGCCGTGGTTTCCGCTGACGCACTATCTCCATAGTTCGTGAGCTACAGCTCCTGTTATCTTTGTGATCTTCGCGCAGAGTAATATGTGCTGCAAGCCATCACAACGTCACCTTTGTCGGTATAGCATACCAGACACATTTCTCCTGACTAGTCAAGCGACGCGCGCTCTGAGGCGCCTAGTCACCGGGTTTCAGCATCTGAGACCCCTTGGAGTCGATGCTGTAACGTCACGTTCGCCGCCGCTCTTCACATACGTTACACAAATCCTTCCAAAACCTGCGCCGCTCCTCAGTGGCTAGTTAGTCGGGCGGGAAGGACTTACGCGTGCTCTCGTCACGTGACGCGTATATTAATGCTGACGTATACGCGTCGCGAATATACTAATGAAAACGAGCGACACTTATCACGATTCCTCTGTCAGTAATAGGACACGCACGGATGACACCTCTCCTCCCATCCACCACACTGCTCAACATCTGTGCGCCCGGAAGCGCCACTGAGAAGGCACATGCGCAATTTGACTTCGTGGGGCCAGACATGACAAATCAGCCGAAGCAGCTGTCAAAAAATGATGCAGGCGGAGACTGTACGCCACGCGCGATGATACTATACCGTTCTCGAGTTGCTCCAGTACGTCAGATATGGAGGTGGCGCTGGGACCCAGCTCCCTTCCCCCCCCCCCCCCCCCACGCACGTTGTGGGATGTCTAAACGGTCGAAGCTGATGAAATGAATTGACTGAATTTTTTACGCTGCATTATAATGAAAAATTGATGGGTAATGGCGCAGCCATCGCTATGTTAGCATAGCATGTTTCCTAGCATCAAACAGGGCGCAGTTGTGTCGTCCGTTTCCACAAACTTAGCACAGCATGTTTTCCTAGCACCAAAGAAGGCGCAATGGCATCGCCCCTTTCCACAAACTTAGCATAATACGCCTTCCCAGCACTAACAACGCGCAATTGTCTCGCCCGTTTCCACAAGCTTGTGTGTTCGTCCGACCGACTTTTTCCGTCAGAGAGTGCAAACCCTGCCGCGCGGCATGGGGCTTCAGTGAGACTCTCGCGCACACCGAGCGGGACATTTATTTTTCCACATTTTTTGGCAAAAAAAACAAAAAAAAACATCACGGCGTAAGAAAAATTCGGCATGCTTCCCACTTCATCAAGAATGACGGACTAGGGCCCGCACTTGTCCGTCAGCCGTGTACACAAGGTCATATTTTCCATTGCGCTTTGCGAAACATGGCGTCGACGAGGGCGAATTGCCTGGGGCATTTCGTCAGTTGCCGCTGATCATTTAATGTGGTGTCCTTCGATACCCTCCTATTCCTTCTGAACTACTCCGCCCGCATGCCCTCCATATAACTCAGCTGTGTGCAATTTACGGCAATTTCGTCGTTCACAAATATGTAATGTTTTATCATCGGGCACGAGCGGAGGGGGACCCACCTAACGGGATACCGCTTGAGCCTAGCCAAAAAGTTGAGTCCATCTGAGCGTTTCTCATCAATTACTGATGCCTCCCAATAAAAATGCCTCCAACGGACCCCGACATGTCCTTGCATGCCTGCAGACCTCCCAGTCCCTATGTGGTGCTCTCCATAAATAACAGCGAGATGACGATCCTACCAGGATGTTCTCAGAAACTTGCCTCGCGGTCGTGGCGTGGAAAAGATGCCGCAGCTCGCACTCACAGGGTCGCCAGCAAATCCCAACAGAGCTTACGCTGATCATCCCTTAGGAGCGCCCTGACCCGATGGCACGCTCCTCCCCTGCACCAGCCGAGGCCGGTCTCCAACCCGACAAGGCAAATAAGTCGCAGCCATCGACGAGCGCATGCCGACAGCGCGAGGAATCAGCAAAGACAAAGCCGAATTCGCTATGGTAACGGGACGAGCGCTCTTCATGCTGTTCACAGACTCACAAGACCTTACAACCAGCATCTGCGCTTCAGCGTTTTTGTTTGGCGATGCCAGCTGCAGGTGTGGGGGCTGCCCCTCCCCCTCCCCAGTCCCCAGCGGCCAAGGCAGGTGGAATCGGCCGACGGAAGCTAAGTCGTGCAAGACGTTCAGAGTTTCCCCGAGGACCAGAGCCTCGCAAAGCCAGCCGTCGTCCTAATTGGAGCGGAAACTTTTCAAATACGCAAGGTGAAAATAGATACAGCACAGACGTGTGGCGGTTGCACGAAGTGCTGAACTCATCAACGTGGGCGTGCTTACGACCTGAATTATATCTTAGGAAGTTTGACGCCCCGCTGCTCAACCGCAACAATCTCAATGCCTGTCATGCTACCCTCATGGCTGTAAGAATACAACTGTCTGATGTCAGGTTATTTTGCCAGTGGCATGGTTTCCTGTCCGTCTGGAGGAAGAAAAGTGAAATGCAGTGATATATATATATATATATATATATATATATATATATATATATATATATATATATATATAATCTGTGTAAGCGAGCGTGCGTGCGTGCGTGTGCGAGTCACAACCGGAGGATAGGCTTCTGCTTCTGATATTTGGTAACACAATGGAAAATGTATTTTGACTTGAACCATCCACCTTCTACCGTATGGTGCTGATGGTCTGCTGAATAGTCCAACGGATGACATAGTTATTTGGTTATTTTCCAGGACCACTTTGCTCCATATCTTTGTTCTGGTCCTATCATGATATTTGTAGGGATATCTTTGCCCATGAGTGTTTTGTATTCGATTTTAAATATCCATAGAACTGGACGATGGTCCCTCACTAGGACCACCACACATTTTGCAGACATTTGAAAGATAATGAAACGCCTTCAATGGCACACACGTCGCTCCAGATAGCTGTTGCGGGTGCTTGGCAGACGTTTCTATCGACGCCAGGAAAACTTAGCACCTGCAAAGTCTGATCAGCAGCTTTCACGTCATTTGTGTACTTCAGTGTATGCTAGAGCTTGACATCAAAACAAATATCTTTTCCGGATATCCTTGTCAGTCCTCATCAGGGGAACTTGCTCTTAGTCTATCATGAAGTAGCCGACGGGGGTGATGTTTGAATGCAAAGGATGCTCCCCCCCCCCCCCCCTCCTGAACCCAGGCCGGGGGTCAGGCGCTCGATACAAGGGTGTAAGCGCCTCGGCGCACACCGGTGGCGAGTGCCGGCCGCATTAACGGCTAGCGACCGACGGCCGGGGCCATCGTCGCCGCCGGCCCGGCCGTGCTATAGGCCATCACGGAGCAGCAGGCGGCCGGCGGCGGCGCCAGTCGTGCCGCAGGGGCCGCTCGGCTCGGCTTTGGCCCCGCTGGGACAGCTCGGGCCGGGCACCGGCCGCGCACTCGCTCCCATCGTCCCACGAAGACACCGGGCCGCAGGCCGCGCGCCAGGTCAAACGCCGCCACGGCCGTCGCGACGGGCCCGGCCGAGCCGGTGGCCGGCCAGTGCTGCCCGGCGACACTCGCGCACGTGCGCAGCCGCACGAGAACGCCCACTCAACAGCCCACGTCCACTCAGGGCAATGCAGACTTGACACTTACTTAGGTAACCGTACTTATTAATGCTCACTCTATATGACAGGATATCCAAGGCTTCGCACAGCACCCTGTTCAGAGAGCTTCGGTGGAGCAAGCGCGACCTGAGCATTACAATGCCACGCGGCTAATGCAGCGAGAGCAAGTCGGAAATGTCTTCCTCCTGGTTGCCTTCCCGGCGAGCTTCTTTTTCGGGATTAGCCCATTGCAAAAACGTGGCTGGGTACATCACGAAAGAAACACGAAGAGCATCTCCACATCTCGGCAGTTGTACCTAACCATTATCGCGGATCACAAAAGTTCCGAGAAGGTGAACCTCGCTTGTCGACCCTTCTCCGCGCTGACCGTTATCTCCGTAATAGCCACGTAATCCACGTGCCGGATGCGTCTGACTATGCAGCAGCGCTCTCCCCTAACAGCTATTGGCAGATAAATGCTGCAGTATAGCACAGCCATCTATAAGTGACAATATTTTGACAGTCCGTGTGAGGACCGCCCTGCCTCCATTCTCCACGCGAATCGCAGCAGACACTGCCCCCTGTTGATGGCCTGAGGCAGGAGCGGCGACTGACCTCCACTGTAAGTAGGGGCTGGAACGAGGCCGTTTTGTGACTGGTCGCACGAGCATGTCCTGGTGTTCCTCAGGCCGCTTTCTCCCGCGCGGCATGACCTCCTGTCTTGGGCCCCGTAGGCTCTGTCAGCATCATTGAGGCATCAGCGCAATAGCGCTCGGCCACACATTTACAACGTGGGCATGTTCCACTTCCATTTGCAGATGTCTGTTGTCTTCTCATTTGCAGACTGTACTGTTATGCATTCATATTATGCATTGATACAGGCTATTGCAATACTTTGCTTCCATAGTTAGAGAGCTGTGCCACATTTTTAAACACTGCATACCAAAAAAACTGGCAAGTGGTTCCATATTTGAAACACATGGTGAGCTGAACCTGTGTACCTATCCCATTCTAACTTATTTATGTTAGTATCATTAGTCAAATAACCTTACATCACCTTATAACTTAAAAAGCTAGTCAAAACCTTACTTGCTTTGCACAAGAGCACACAAATTAGAAATTATCTTCTTTGTTAGTTGAGCATCTGTTGTTCATAGCAAGGGCAAACAGGCCACTTACCAGTGACTGAAATGAATAGTCAAGATGTGAGGGCTCCAGGTCCGTATGCAGCTAAGATGCTGTGTTGAAATGTCTGCTTCACCTGTTTAGATGTGGCTGTGGGTGAAAAATATTTAAAAATGGGATATATCATCATGAGTACCACCAAAGAAAAGCTTCAAACATATTTAAATGTGGTGAATCTTGCATGCAATCTGTGTCTGGCTCATTCATCTCCCTCCCCTTCCAAAAATCTTAGAACCTAATGGTCATCTTAAAAGGCAGGGTCTCAAACAAAATATCTGGCAAACATGAAATATTTAGTGAGAAAACATCATAAAATGTTGATGGTTCACACACAAGTCCAAAAAGTAGAGCAAGCCCGGCCTGTTTGTATGACCCAGATGAAACATTGAAATTTGCTGCCTCATTTTGTATTTCTATACTATGCCTCCAGTGAAACCAAATTATATGCCAGTCATGCAACAGTCCAGCACCAGCAGGGGCAGGTGTAGAATAGGTGTGTCTCAATTCCTCTTTCTTCATTTTCTTCTCCCTACTATGATGATGAGAGAAAATGCCAAAAAATTGTACCCCCCATCCCAAGTGCTCATCTGCTGATCTTTGCTCTTAATCTATCAGCTTAAATTTTACAAGGAAAAACAGTTTTAGACTAAGAGGGCTTATTTATCTTCTTCTGGACCCCTGGTTTAAGCCATCTTGACAGTTCTACTAAGCTATCAAGATAGTTTGACATTTAAGCAAATGCAAATACACTTCTTTGTTTACAGGCAGTATGCATGCAGACAACTCCTGTATGTTGTGCATGCATTCTCAAAACAGAAACAGAAACCAGGCATCAACACACACATAACTTAAGCAGGAGCCTGTGCACATCTGGTAGATAGGTAAGCAGCTAAGTCAACATAATGGTATTTACAGGTCAGCATGATTGGCAGGGTCAGTATTTTTGTAGTTTTACCATGCAGCCAGTACCACAAACAGAACCCAAAATTTGTATGATACCAAGCCTACCCAACAGTATAAAAACTGCCCCTTTTTATTTTATATGCTCATAAAAAATAGCATTGATTATGCAGCAAAAGATTCCCTTATCAGATGCATCAAGACATTAAAACAGGCCTTTTAACAGTAATTTTGAAATGGCTTAAGTTTTAGCAGAGAAGTTGTGTTGGGCATGCTCTTTTTCATCCATGTTTATCAAAGTTTTTATTCTGACAATGATCAATCAGATCAATTGCATCTTAGGATGTCAAGAATCAAATAGTTATTGAGTAGTGGTACATAAATGGTTGCAAAATATATATCCCTCCCTGTGCAATGCCTGTATGTGAAGGTATCCATGTAATTTCAAATCATAAGCAATCATATGCCTTCATAACTGACTGATCAGCTCTGATAAATTCACATTTCTCCACAGATTACCATAGGCTTCACACAAACATGCCAGCATCATGCATTTGGGGTACTGCCCCCCCCCCCCTTGTAAAGTACACAAAATGGCAACACTGGTAACACAGATTTTGAACAAGTTGCAATTCAGCATTATGCAGCACCCAGCGGTCATAATTGATTAGACATGTTATGGTGACAACTTTAATATCTATATTACTTGAACTAAGCATCTTTTATTTTAATTTCGACCAATGCCAAGACATTCGTGATACTTTTGGAGGTTCGCAATGATTTTCATGCCCACTAAAGCCTAGGATGACAAAAACATTTATAATTCATTGAGTTTTCAATGCACCACGCACCAACAAGTTCGTATGTTGGTTCAGGGGCTTCACAGTGCGCGACAAAACTGGACATGCGCGTCTAAAAACGTTGAACACCATTTCCTTTTCTTGAGGAACCCCAGGATAGCTATATGTCCATCTGCTAAATGTACAAAATCTTAAACGGAAGCCCCACCTTTCAGCCACAAAACCTCGTGCGCTCTCCTCTTCTTCGTTTGCGTAGCTTGGAACGGGTATATTTGTTTCCAAATCGCTAGATGCCTTTTCTTAGAGAATTCTACGGGTGGTATCTTGCGATTTTAGAAATTTCCCTAGTTCTGCTGAGGCCCGCCCCACGCCACGAACAGGACGACCTGTCCCCCGGGATCTTGGCTTTGGTAACTTGTGGAACGATCGTCGTGTTGGGCATGCATGTGATTCAAGTCACAGCCAAAAGGATGTATTGTTGTTTTATAAATCATAGAGTAGTTGTCTACGTAGCTATTAGGCACGTTGCCATCATTTTTCAAGTCGAACGGGTAGCTTTGTACGCAGAATATACGCCCAAAAGTTCAAGCCATCATCACCATCGCGAGTAGATAATTTTTTGGCGAGTTCATCTTTTTAGTCCATCAATCCTCGTGATCCGATGTATATGAAACTTGTGACGCCCGTCTGGTGCTAACTTAGCCACTTTTGTTGGGCTATGTTTATCAAAAAGCCCATCTAAGCCCAAATCTACCTAAAATCCATCTACTTAAGATATCATCAAATAAAGGTGCAGGTGGCGTATCGTGGTTAAGGGCGCACAACCATGCGCGGAAGACATTCGCTCATGGTGTATGACCTACCCAATAGTATACCTACCCAATAGTAAATATGTCATTCTCCAATGCCCTGGTCACCCGTTTCATCCTAGCTCTTTGGCTCACATGAGTGTGTGTTGATGTCAAGTGTCCCGGAGTCACAACGTCCCGAGTCGGGCGATAACATCATCTGGCTCGTATGCTGACCGTTGGGCCGCTCAGCATAAATTCGCTCTCGTGGGGAGGCGTAACAGCGGCAGCCGGCGACGCACAAACATCCAGCAGCAGCCAGGCAGCAGCGCAAAGCACGCACCCCACCACAGGCCCCTCCCCCTCCACAACTGCAAGTGGCACAAGGTTTATTGTCCTCTGGACAGATTAACCGTTACAGCAACACGAAAAATATAAATTCTTCCTTTACTCTTCCAGTTCCCCCAACACATTCCAGCACCACTTCTCGGTCCTGTAAGGCCCAGTCCGGTCTTATCGTCAGTCAAAAAATTGAACAGGTGAAATAGACGCCCAAACTACCTTCTAAGCATAAGATTTACGGTGCTAAAATTTCAAGGGTATTTCTTTCAGAAGCGTCATCATTTTCTTCCACCCATTGGCCACTGGTCCGACGCTGCGTGGCTTTCAGAGACTTGAATGCCTGGCGTCCTGGTTTTTGTTGCAGGATTTGCGAGCGCACGTGTTCAAAACAACGCTACATAACTTTTTATAGCTTCGTGGGGTCCTTAACCCGCACCCAGCCGGGGGAGAGGAAGCTGAATTCCCCTCACCGTTTTTCGATCAAAGGTAAAAAACAAACGCTTGCAGCAACACGAAATTTTCAATACCTATACATCTATGAATTTGGCATCCTTCGTGCAAATTTGAAGTTTCGGTCTACCGATATCAGGGACGTAAGTCAGGTCAACGAGGTCAAACTGTTAAAAGCTCTGACTAAGAATATTTTTTTGCGGATCATTTGCAGTTCTTCAAAGTTTTGTAGTAATATACCATGATGGTACCTGCATGTTGTTTATTTCAGATTTGTCGGAAAACGCGAGGCTAGTTGGAGGTCAATTTTTGTCATTTTTCGTAAATAATGTAAATTTGTACTAGTTTTGTATAGTTTTGTGTTCCTTTATGAGGACAAGGCTTAATTTACATGTTCAGCCTCCAGATGACCCCAAAGCGCATGACCTCCGCCCAGGTCACGACCTTCCGCTATAATACTTGCTGGAAAACACATGCTGGGCTCAAAATAGGGAGATTTATTGGGTAACATTGGACGCAGAATGCGAATGCTCCACTAAAATATGGTGAGGTATCATTATAGTGTATAATGAGGTCGCAATACACCACGTGGCGACATGCAAGGTCATGTGAGGTCATACAAGGTCAATGGCCTATGTTGTCAATGGCGTAGAGGCAAACGGGTGTGACGCGTGCGACCGCCTCATTATGGTGTTATTTGTAATGTAAGACAATAACTATGTGATCTTGAGTACCTGAAGATGTACACTGCGCCGTTTATGACCACAGAAAAGCATTGCACTGGTCACATAGCCCCGGTTAGCACACCATTTTTTATTTGGATGGTTTCTGAATCTGACCTAAGTTGACCTCAGACAACCTCTAGGTCAGCCCAAATCGAATTTTATGCCTGGAGTACTTTTTCCCACAGGTGCATCTAATAGTCTAAACCTAGTCCGAAGCACACTCACAAAAACATCATTCTTGTAGGCTTCTGGTACCAGGGGGCGGCGTGACTGAATTTGGGGTGGGGGGCAAAGACTTCATAAACGGCCCCCAAACCGATGGGCCCCTATATTTCAGTACAGGTGCGCGACCAGAGCCTTGGCATCCACAGGGTTGACAAAGGGTCCCCTGATGGTAAAAGTCCCTTCCCACCACACCAAAAATCACTGAATATTTTCCATTTGTTAATGAAGGCATGCTGTTCTATTTTTAAAAGTTTTATCTCCTTTAACTGGAAAGAAGCCAGAAGCTTCCTCAAGATCAATTCTGCCTGAATTGTACAGTAAATGACCTGAAGAAATGCTGCATTAAACGACCGCATGAAATAAAGCATTCTTTGGTTTAGAGTGGTCCAGTGGACTTCTAGCCGATCGATCTCAGAACCTTTGTCAGAATCTGGGCTGTACAGAGAAAGTAGGACCCACGAAGTTAGATCGAAACGGGCCAACAGTTTGTATCAATCTGACCAAGTCATGTTTGTCTGGAAATGTTCAACATTCAGTCAGAATGTAATAGTCACGCAAATTATGTAACGTAATTATGAGCATGTACGCTCGCAAATATTTGAAAAACCTTGATGCCAGGTGTTGCAGTCTCCTTAGGTCACGCAGCGTCTGCCCGCGGCTTATGCTAAGCAATGGCCAACGGATGGACGCAAATGATGACACATTTTACAGCAGCAACTCTGAATGCCCTGCGGCTTCAAACTCCATTCAAATAGGAAGCACCCAAGGACCCAATGTAGAACGGTCGAATATGCCCGAGCAGGCTACCAGATAAGCCAAGCGATGAGGGCGTAGCCCTCCTCCCCCCCCCATCCAAACAAAAAGTACCCAAGACTCGGCGTGGAGGGCCGCGAAGAATCGAGTGTACCCGAGCAGGCCATCAGATGGCCCCCGACAGGAGCGTAGGGCCCTTGATTAAAACACCCAATGTGCAGAGCCTCCAAACAATCCAGTGCGCCTGAGCAGACTAACAGGTGAGACCCCGACAAGTGTGTAGGGCCTTCCATTTAAATAGAAAGCAACGAAGACGCAATTTGGGGTGCCCCGAAAAACCGATGTACCCAAGGAGATTGATAGATGACACCCGACAAGAGTGAAGGGCCGTAACCAAGTAACAGATGATTGGAATCGCCCTAGAATAACGTAGAGGGCCCATGAGCATATCGCGAGTGTGTCGGTAGGTAAACCGAGATGGACATAAAGGGCGCCTGGGCGGCCGAGAATACCCCGGCAGGCTAACATATGGGCCCGCAGCTATAGCGTGCAGTGTCTTTCCGACGAATGGAATCTGAATCTGTGGAAGGCCCCGTGATTGACACGAGCGCCCCAGTGCCCTAGCAGGAAAGGCCCAGTAACAGTGCAGGGTCCCCGAGCAAATGCTAAAAATCAAGGGCAAAGCGAAAGGCTGCTTAACGATCAGAATGACTCTGCAAGCGGCATATAGGTCCTCGGAGACGGCATAGGGCCCCTGAACAGCGCAATGAGGCTTAGTATTCCCGAATAACAGCTCTTCAGTAATTGAAATTTTGCTTTTGTCTACTCATGAGCCCTTTACTTTTGATCTCGACTGTGCTTGGTCGCCTACAAGTCCAAAGACACCCAATTTTGTTGCGTTTTGTGTTTAAAAAAACTGCATCTGTTCGGCCGGCTATGGGCCCCCTCGCAGACAATGGGCCCCTTTCGGGGCCCAAAGGCCATGGCTCCGTGCCCTCTCCCTCTAGATCCGCCCTGGAGTAAATACAAAATACCTATTTTTCATGCTGCTCTAGTTGTGAATTTGCCCATAGAACAACCTTTAAGTTGTCAAAAAGATATACCCAGTCTAACCTTTGAACGGTACGGATTGAATTTTTTAAGACATTCTGAAGTATTTTTCGCCGACGGTCGTTCTCTCGCACACGACACCCGCCGTTTGGTGTTACTTGGAAAGCCCAATGCCGTTCAGCTTAGGTAAACTGCAACCCAGGCTGTCGCTGTCCTTGCCCCCCGAGATTGTGGGCGCGCGGGCTCAAACCCTTTGATGTAGGATGCTTCACCATTCGATTCTGTAAAAATATGAGCGCTGTCAGGCGAATATGGGCTGGCGTTGCTCGTTTTTGAACTAATTTCTTCCCACACTTTTTAACACCAATAGACCACTTATTTCTTCCCGGGAATAAGCCCCTTGAGAAGAACACTAGGGGGTACATTGCTGTTCCTGGTCAAGGGCTGAAGGCCTATTCCGTCTCACCGCGGGGTATCTTCCAGCAGCCATCCTGGCGAAACGGGACGGGATCCCCTGGCTGATCCGGAGGTCCTTAGGGGATACATCATATCACACTGGTCCCCTCCCCGATGCAGACGGCAGTTAACCGCGAATCGACACAGGAATCGTCATCAACGCAACAACATTCCTGATCACCGCAGGTGGATTAATAACTGGCACTGTTTTTGGCAAGCCAGTTGTTCGTCTATTGTCATTTATATTATTTTAAGCTTGCTAACGTTTCAAGGAATACGCTCCCAGATCGCAAAGCAATATAGATCAGTCGGATGAAATACATTTGAAGATGCGAAACATGTTTTCGTTCCCCCTGACCTACAATGATAGACAGTGGAACGACATTTGTTAATTTGTTTATTTTCTTTTATCGCGAACGGAGCAGCGTTCCCATAACAGGCGAAGCTGTTTATATATAATGAGATAAATACACAGCACACAGTAGCATGAGCATGAATTAAGAATCACATGTCTGAAAGTAAGTGAATGTGCTACAGAGTTAAAACATACGTGATTACTTGAACATCAAAGATGTGAAAACTGTCATGAGAGATATCCGCGCTAGTGTTGTTAGGCAAAAAGTGTTCACAGTGCTTGGCAGTTTGCAAAACAGACCACCCCGTACTCTGCACACAAGCGCGAGGTACAGCGAGCAGAACTTGGGCGTGGGTCGATCGAGGCGGCACAAGCGAAGGGGAACAGCTGAGCAAGATCTCATACCAAGATTTGAGAAGAAAGAGTACATCGTGTTGCACCCTTCGTGTTGCTGCAGGTGGGGTAAAGCGGAAAGCTGTCATAAGAAAGAAAATCTGTTTGCTCAGAGAGTGTGAGAGAAAGAAACCAACCAAGAAACTTGTGCTGCACTCGATCGGCCCGCACTGAGTGGAAATTTGTCGCTCCCGTCCAGACCACGCTGCAGTATTCCAAATCCGATCGCACATTTGCAAAATACGCAGTCATCACTGCGCTGCGGTGGAATTTTGACCAGCTGATGCCGATTTGGTAGGACCGAATAGGACACCAAGTGCTCGACGCCTCCACTGTCCATGTCAGCGACATGTGAAGTGAAGGTTAGTTTGGTATCCAGCGTTACGTCAATGTCTCTAATTGCACAAAGATGTTCAAGCTTAGTTCTATCGATAACATACTTGGTCTTGACGGGAAGACGCCTCATAGTCATCGTGAATGTTTTACATTTTACAGGGTTGAGGGTCAGCCCCCATCTGACCGGCTACAATACCAGATGATCGAGATCATTCTGAAGCAGCGGGCCGTCAGGAACGCAATTTTGCGAAATTTTTTACGTCATCGGCATACAAAAGGCAGCCGGACTCAACTATGCACGAAAGATCGTCAATGAACATCGAAAAAAGGAGGAGAGTCAATAGTAATCCTTCCGTGGCGCCGGAGGTTACCAGCTTCCAATCAGAAGTTTTCCGTTGACGATAACCCTCTGACGTTTGTCTGACACATACAAGGCAAACCATTGCAGTGCAGACTCCCTGAAATGGTTTGAATGTTTTAGCTTGTGAAATAGGACCTCATGGTCAACGCTCTGAAAAGCAGCCGAAGAACCAGTGTAAATGACTCCCGTCTGGTATCCGTCCGGCATGGCCTTCCAAGCCAGCTGAAGGTAAGCACATAAGCTCGTGCTGCACGATGACCTAGGAATACAACTATGTTGATAATGACACACACAGGCAAGACGTGGCGGGCCAATTCGGCGTGCTCAACCACTCCCAGTATCTTCCCGAAAAGAGGAAGCAGGGATATACTTCCGTAACTTGACGGCTCCCTTCTGTCGCCTTTATAAAAAAATTGGCGTGATGTTAGCCTGCTTCCACCTCCCTGGGAAGACACCACAACTCACGGAGAGGTTACAAATATTGGTGGATGGAGCGGCTAACTCGTCCGCGCACTCGGTGATTATTCTGGCACTAATGTCAGTCCCACAGACCTTGTTGGGACAAACCATGGTTACCGCAGATCGCACAGCTGCCTCAGAAACTCCCAGCTGGCTCAGTGACTCGACTGGGTAACACGACGCATCTGAAGGGCTTTGCACACAATTATTAGCAAATATCAGAGCAAAGGCGTCATTCAACTCGACAGCGCGAGCTATGTTATCCGACACGAGAGCCCGCTCATAGACATCGAGAGACATCGCAAGATTGCAACAGCGGAAGACAGCGTTGTAGAGCTCCTGGAAAGCTCTGTATGAGAAATGCTAGTAAATATCGACACATGTGGCCTGCGATTTGTCAGGTCGGTCAAAGGGTGAAAACGATTGTTGCATTGGCCCGTCCGGCTATATAAAAACTAGACAAGCCACAGCCATTGAACAGAGTATAATTAGAATGTTGTTCTAGAGCAATACGATATGTGCCCAAACCTATAAGTGGTGTTATTTCCCAATTTGCGTAAAGTTGTTTTATTTTCCAGACAAATCTGATGGAAAACGTCAAAGTTTAACCAATTTTGACCTTGCAAGACCTGACCTTGAAAAATTACCAGAACGCCAGGAATGATCCTGATCCCATATCCTGATGCTGATGCACTTGAGTGATATATATATATATATATATATATATATATATATATATATATAAGACACAGGACGTCCGGACAACACGAGGACGGGCCGCTGGGGGACCGTTGGTGGTTGTTGTGGTTGGTGTGCAACGCGTAATTAATATACGTTGTGCAGAGTGCTCGGCCGTCTGACAACGCTGGGCGGGGATGGGGCCGCGGCTATCCGCCGTTCTGCGGGCCGCCACAGTCACTGTGACCCCTATGCGGTTGCGCTGGCACGCCGACAAAGTGGCACGCGGACCCGCGCTCCGTCGTTATGGCTGGAACAAAGAGCACATCATGCCATCTGGGCTACTGCCAAGGAAGGAAGGCGCCAAACCGCTTGGTTTTCCCCCGTACAAATCAAGCAATGCGTGGTCACCGAAGAAGGCACTTTTTGGTCAGAACGACTGCATCGACATCCTCGGCAACGGTTCACTCCAGCCGGTGCAGCTGCTGTGCAAGGTGCCGCCTTGGCTGCGTGGTTTCCGCGGCAACGAGTACCAGATGCTGCTACGCAAGCGGAAGGCGATGGATGGGGATTCTGGAGGACCACTACCCCACCAAGAACTACAATATATATATATATATATATATATATATATATATATATGTGTGTGTGTGTGTGTGTGTGTGGTGTGTGTGTGTGTGGTGTGTGTGTGTGTGTGTGTGTGTGTGTGTGTGTGTGTGTGTGTGTGTGTGTGTGTGTGTGGTGTGTGTGTGTGTGTGTGTGTGTGTGTGTGTGTGTGTGTGTGTGTGTGTGTGTGTGTGTGTGTGTGTGTGTGTGTGTTGTGTGTGTGTGTGTGTGTGTGTGTGTGTGTGTGTGTGTGTGTGTGTGTGTGGTGTGTGTGTGTGTGTGTGTGTGTGTGTGTGTGTGTGTGTGTGTGTGTGTGTGTGGTGTGTGTGTGTGTGTGTGTGTGTGTGTGTGTGTGTGGTGTGTGTGTGTGTGTGTGTGTGTGTGTGTGTGTGTGTGTGTGTGTGTGTGTGTGTGTGTGTGTGTGTGTGTGTGGTGTGTGTGTGTGTGTGTGTGTGTGTGTGTGTGTGTGTGTGTGTGTGTGTGTGTGTGTGTGTGTGTGTGTGTGTGTGTGTGTGTGTGTGTGTGTGTGTGTGTGTGTGTGTGTGTGTGTGTGTGTGTGTGTGTGTGGTGTGTGTGTGTGTGTGTGTGTGTGTGTGTGTGTGTGTGTGTGTGTGTGTGTGTGTGTGTGTGTGTGTGTGTGTGTGTGTGTGTGTGTGTGTGGTGTGTGTGTGTGTGTGTGTGTGTGTGTGTGTGTGTGTGTGTGTGTGTGTGTGTGTGTGTGTGTGTGTGTGTGTGTGTGTGTGTGTGTGTGTGTGTGTGTGTGTGTGTGTGTGTGTGTGTGGTGTGTGTGTGTGTGTGTGTGTGTGTGTAGGCGAGTCTATAAAACTATTCGGTGTGCATATTCAACGAGATATATGGCTCGTTTCCCACTTTAAAAATGTCGAAAATATCTCCGATATGACCTTTAAAAAATAAGACAGGGTTGCACAGGATGGCAACAGGACTTACCACGCCAACTCAACTCATAAAATATGCTTTTACGTATCATCCAGCACCTGAATATAATGCTGGTCTCCAACACATGCGCGGTGCGGATTAAGGGTGCCGAT
>NW_023596921.1:9413525-9426864 GCF_011947565.3 Pollicipes pollicipes | reverse complement strand
AAATGAACGGACAGGAGCAAAAACTTTGCTGTTGACACCAGATTTTCCACATTTTAAAATGTTGGGGAAAGCAATGAGTATGATGAAACAGGCTCACTTGTAGCAACTGGTACACTTTGAAGTGGAAAACACTTCTCTAGACAACACAAATTATCTACTAATTAAATATGCTGCTCCATACGCCACTGCCTGACGACGCCATACCTGTACCTTGCACAACATTGATTGAGAGCCAACTGACAGCCATCTGGAATCAGTGCTCACGAACGCTAGACACGAATGACTCGACAATTATATCTCTGTTGACCCTGGTCACAGTGTGACCAATGGAATGACAGGATTTGAATGACGTTGTTATGGCATCATGGATGCCTGGGTGACCTTGAAATACCCTCCAAAGTAGTCTGCACTTCTTCGCGGGCGTGTAGTTCAGAAGCTAGGGGGCTTAGGTCTTAAAAGGGCATAACTCTTAACTGCACCGAATGATCTTCAAGATCATTATTTCAGCTCAAATTCCCAAACGGATGCGGAACACTCCCTTTAATGCTGCCCGTGTTCAAAAGAGTTTGAGTCTGGATCATGGATAAGTCATTCATAGAGCGCATTGCAAAATATTACTTTTGAAACGAGTTAGGAACACTTATCCGTGCACCGCCCCATGTTCCTCCAGCCATGGGACTTAAAAGCTGAGAAGGGAACGCGAGTACCTACTCTCCTAACATTCACTGTTCGCACATGTTTTGGGTCTTCGTTTTACGGCTGGCGCTTCTGTGACAATAGATCAATTTTGTTAACTTAAAATTTTTGAGAAGCCTTATTTTTGGATATTTTTAGACGGACAGTTAGACAGACAGTCCCTCCTCGGACATTGGATTGGACTTTGGGCAAGAACTTCCAGAAAACGGCATCTCTGGCGCAGATGTGATCATAGCCGAGCGGGCCGGCGCACCGCCGGGCTCCCGGCCATCTCCACCGAGATCGAGAGAGGCATCGAGAGAGGTCAGGATGTGTTCCATCTGTGTGATGACATTTTGAAAATGACATTTGTTGCCGCTCGCTGGAATTTGGGTCTCGTTCGCATATTGCACAACGCTGCACCCTCCGCGAAGATGCTGAAGTCATTCGCGAAATGCGATAGAGAAGGAAGCCTAGTGCTCATTATCGAAAAAAACTCCCGTGCTATTAGGCAGCTTAGTAGAGAATTTACGTTCCCGAAACGGCCAGATATTCTCACACTCTGACTGTAGTTTTGAGGTAAGCTGAAAACTAGGACGTTTCGATGTTGTGCAGGAGTAGTTGTCAGCAATTTTTAGTGGTCTATCACATCGAAGCATTCGCTGAAGTCAAGCAAGCGGAGCAGTGACATGTCTCCGCTTTGGGGAAAGGAGATAGCTTTTGAAGAGGTAGGCATAGAGCTGCTGATGGACTGCACGCTCTACAATCTTTGCAATGAAAGGGACGATGGAAATGGAGCGGAAGTTAGAAGGCGTTGAAGCATCTTAGGATTTGAAGATGGGGGAAACGATGGAATGCTTCTAAGACTCGGTCACTTCGGAGAAGGATAGACAGCGACTGATCAAGTTTTTCATGAGGCGAAAATCTTGCCTCCACCGCTGGGTCAACCGCGGCAAAACGAAACGCGTTAACTCATCACTTGTTGACGTTGCGGGCTGAACACCACGCCCCGCCCCCCCCCCCCCGAAAAAAACGTTGGGTGCACTTTTCAAGTCATGCAGTGTTGACCAGTAATGCTGGAATGCATAGTTAACTAAACGAGCCACACCTTCTATTATACGGCACGCAAATGAGCTCGTGTTAAGTTCGAACAACGATCTGCGATCAGGCATTGGTTGCCCACCACCGCGCCTTCTTTTGCGTGCCGAAAATATTAAGCCAGTATTGTCTCTAAATCTGCCGTTGTTACTATATCTAAACACCGCCTCAATGCTTCAATACTGCGTAGTACCAGTCTGATCCACAATTGACAGTTATTTATATAATGAAATATAACATGATATATTATATAAGTATTTAACATATAATATAAGTTATTCACACATCATCTCTACGCATCCCAGGACCATCATCCATCTGTGATCCTGCACTTGTCCACTGGCGCTATCACGTAAATCGGCGTCTGACTACAAATGGGGATCGCAAGATTTATCGTTACTCACGCAGCAAAGTGAATATCTTTTCGACGGCTTGACCACTGCCCAACTTATCTTGCCACACACACAATTATGCGGTAACACTATGGGCTTTTAAACGGACCTTTCCATCAGCGCGACGCGCTCATCAATCTCCGTACAGAATCGTCAGCAGGTATGTACGCTCCTCACGCTCGTGCATGGGTGCTGTGAAAATTGCAAGCTTTACTGCTCTCTCTTTAACCTGTACAAGGTTAAAAAGCAAAAGGAGACTGACAGGCGGATAGGTATACAAATAAATGTATATTTTTGTAGACGAGGCATGGCGGCCTCGTTTGAACACCGAGCCAGTACAGGAATGTTGTGCACCTCCATATTGTAGCTAATCTAATTCTACAGTCCCTAGTCTTAGCCTGGTTCTAACGAAGATCGACCTAAAGAAAAAAAAAATAACTGGAAAAATCAAAGCCACGTACTACTATCGACATAACAGCGAGTTCGGGGAAATACACAGCTTTTTATTGTATGATTCGACTGACCCAAATGCTCCTTGGCCCATCTCCGTGTATCCTCTTAAAATAGGCTCTGCGCTGCATTGATCGCAAGTGACATTTTCACCGCGTTTGCACGAGTATACAGGCACAGGAGTGCCTCAGAAAGTGCGCGTGTGAGGGGTAGAGAGAGCGATACCCATTTTGAAGTTGGTTCTTTCTATGCATCATAATTGGACTAATGGCAAACATTCCCAAAAAGGGGGAGGTTCAGTACTTCCCCGACGCTCTCCCCTGTTTCAACACCCATGTTCGAACGAGAGTTTTGAGAAAAACACGACGACTCTAGGCCCGTTCACGGAATGTTAAGCGAATCCTCATCTGAGAAAATGCAATGAATTGCAGTCGCCTCTTTGCTTTGCATGACGCACTGAACACATTTCGCACCCAGGCCTCTGGCGCGAATCCTTCACTATCATCCTACTGGTCAAACCCGACAGCAAATGAGAGAATATGCAAACAGTGCAATGGCTTCCCCACACATCCTTGGTTTGCTCGTGGGCAATATCCATGCAATAGGCCACGTTGGCCGCGCCGAGGCCTCGTAAACGGATCGACGAGAGCTGCGTCCAGCTGCTCTCCGATTGGACGCACCAGAGTGACGTCACCACGGCGGGCGCCCGTATAAAGGCAAAACCATTCCGAGACCAAATCTTGGTAGCCTTCTGACGCGTCGCTGCCTGCTTGTGGCCAGTGCGGGACATTCCAACAAGGTAGGAATAAGTCGGGTCCGGAGATCTACCTTTTCTAAGTTGCATCAACAAGTGGGCTAGATTGGTGTCCTCCCAATGCTTCGAAACAATTCGTTCTGCATTTCTTTCATGGAATGCTTGAGATGTTCTGAATACGTGCATGCGAAGTTCCTGGGACGTACTTACGGGAATGACTAGTACAGAAGAAGGAATGTCGTCAAAAAGTTGTCCGTCACTTATGTCAGACCACACTTAGAGCCTTGTATACAGGCAGGGTCCTCATGCTTCCAAAAAAGGTACAGGTAGGCTGAAAATAGTACAGCGAAACGCAATTAGATTGACACATGGCGTTGGCGGCTTAGAACACAAGAATGGGCTTAGAGCCTTGGATTTATATTCGCTGATATCAGTAGACTTAGGGAGGATCTGTTATGTTCTGATCTGAGGTATCTCGTCAAGGATCTGAGGCATTCAAGAGTATGGAAGGGATAGACAAGGTAGATCTACACGGAACACTGGAAATTAGGCAGATACTGAGAGGACACCAGCTTTTCTTAGCAAAAGGTAGGATCAGAACTTTGAAGACGCAGATATCATTGAGTAAAAAAAGAGCGAATCATTAGAATGAACTGTCAGATGAACTCGTAAGAAGTCCCTCTCTATCAACATTTACAGGTTGTTGGGATAAGCTCTATCGGTCTGAAGATTTCATTTATAGCTAAACTGAGGCAAGTCAGGTGGTAAGACCAGTTTTGAGGATGTGCGCGGAACGCGAGGTAAACCAGCCACGATGGACCCCTGTCTCCCTTTGTTGGCGAGAGGTCTTTATATGTATATATATATATATATATATATATATATATATATATATATATATATATATATATATGTCCTTTGTATGCCGATAGTCGCGTGCACTCTGTGAGCATATTGTTCGCGTATGCCTTGTCGTGCCAAGCTGTGTATCTGCCGCTCGAGAAAGATTTCTCCAATTTTTTAGCAGGAGCGAACGGTTGCGCGTCAGCAGCATATCTTGGCATGCGTGCGATATGGTTACATAATGTGTATAACTACCAGCCAGTAAATAAGGTTAAGAAGTTAGTGGTTTTCTGTACACTGACGACGCGCGGGCAGTGAATCGCTCCTGCCATCAGCCAAGCCACGTGCCGTGGAGCGGGCGGACATCTGTCAATCAGGTACAATGTTCCTCGTCAAATACTACTATACTCGGGCGAACATCTATAAATCAGCCTCTGTCTACAAGAGTTACAGCCTTTGTTCACTCGAAATCGTAGAATGACTGATGAACAACATATTATTGACGTAAACGTCATGGGTTGGCGGGGTCATGAGAAGACTAGACGCGGATAATGAAGGAGATCGTTCGTGTGCCGAGCTGCCGGTATATGCGTTTTCAAGTGATGAATGATCTTGCACAGCTCACTTGAAGGAAAATGACGAAGTCACTGCTACGCTTGTCATATGGCATCCAGCATGGAAGGTAGCCAAAGAAACACGTGGGTGCGAGCAGCTACATTTGGGTAATTATTACACAAAATGACATTGAGTTAGATGACCAAATAGTTTAAAAGTTGGGCAAATCAAGGTAATGAAACTGCATCATTGATCACGTCAAACCCAAAAGGTTGAACCGTAAAGAAAGGTTACGCCCATGTACATGCAACCTATGCTATCAAATATATAATGTAGCAATCCATCCAAAGCAATCTATAGTTTGCATGATCACTGTGTCGTTAACGTGCCGAAAATTGAAAAAAGATTCGGGAATCAAACAAGTTGCAGGTGCAATACCTTCTCGTATCTGCACTCCTTATGCAATATCCAGGTGGCCATTCAATAAGCTACCTCAGTATGTTTAAGCCACCTCATCCTCCAACACGACATCCTATATACTAAGCATGCGTGTAAAACAACTGCATCTCTATTGCACTACGACTGCGGTACAATCTTCCAGATATTAACGCCCAAATTCACCGGGTTTAAAGCAAACTCGGCTGTCTTCCGTTATCTGGCCCTCGCAGACACGCTCCATCAACACGGGTCAACAGTAACTAAAGATACGACGGGAATCTGTGCGTCATTTTCATTATAGAAAACAGCCAATGGTGGTCAGAAAAGCAGGGCCACTGATTTCAACGAGAATGTTTTTATTATACTTTTGCCATGATTGCATGCACGGTGGTATAAGTTTTACCACGACCAGCGATAATCAAGCTGCATAAATTCTAACTGCGCACTTATCATGCAGCCTTTCTACTGATGGATCTAACCCACACAGTGACGCTTTACGCACCGAACTTCACGCCATAAATCCATAGTTTGCATGATCACTGTCGCGTTAGCGTGCCGAAAACTGAAAAAAGATTCGGGAGTCAAACAAGTTGAGGGTGCAACACCTTCTCGTATCTGCACGCCTTATGCAATATCCAAGTGGACATTCAGTAAGCCACCTCAGTCTGTTTAAGCCACCTCATCTTCCGTTACGACATCCTAAATAACAAGTGATAGCGTAGATCACTTTCACTATCCAGTGGGCACGGTAGAGGGCGCTGGAGTGAAGGAATCGGAGTTATTGCTTCGGCGCTCTCCCAAGAACAATCACCGCGGGCTCAAGCAGTTTGTAGTAGTCTAGACTACTACAAACTACGAGACAACTAAGAGTCTCGGGGTGCTGCTGGTCGAGGACGGCGTTTAACTGAAGGATCCGGCTGTTGCGGAGCTTAGTCAGATGCTCGAGAACGTCATCGCCAGAATACGTCGGGTTCGTCCGGGCGACGATGTCCCAGCGCTTTGCAAAATGCTCTGGTTGCGCATAGTTGAAAGTTTGGTCTCGAGGACAGTCCCAAGCGGACCCTGAATCCTTCCACGTCCACAAGCTCCAGCATGTGATGTCCATAGGCCGGATGCGGCACCTCTCGCTCTGACTCCTGCTCGAGGGTGGTGCATGCGCCGGTAGAATTGGCGGTGGCATCAGAGCTCAACGCCTCCACCTCGTTGTTGATGTCCCAGACCTTCAGCAGTTCCATCGCGGCCGCTGTTGGGGCGGGTGCCGTATGACAGGGCAGATTGGGCGCGGCTGGGAGATTGGCGACCTCCTCGCCGCACACCAGCGCGGGAAGGCGGTCAACATGCCTGCCTCCCATGTCCCTTTCACCTTAACGTCCTAATAGACCGTCAGCTGGATGTGCGGAAAGAAGAACGACTTTCTCTTGCTTCCCTGCTGCCTTCCGCAACATCCGCGCTTTGCAGAACAACTGCCAGCTGATGAAAAGTTCGAGCGGACCGTGCCCGGAGCTTTGCGCCGTGACGGTCAGGATAAGAACAGCATCTTTGCTGGAAAGCTTCATCCAGCTTTTTACCGCCGACAGCTCTGCGCCAATGAGCTTCTTGATCGCGCAGCCCATGGACAGGAGTCAACCCCCGCGACATAACGCTTGGAAACGGTCAATATGAATGAACGCAATGGCTCCATCTCGTCAGCAGTTTTGGAGAGGTCGCTCGAACTCGAGCTCAGGGCAGTTTCTAGCCTCGGGACAATCGTGGCCTGATGTGTTATGATGACGTGTTCTGATTCTGACGGTGCTCTAATGATGCTGCACCGCTCCTCATCTCCGATATCGTAACGACGTTGACGTTCTAGTTGTTGTTCAGCGTTGGCATCTGCCGTGGTGCCCCGGCGTCCCTTCTCGTGCTGGACACGGAGGAATGCGCGGCCTCTCAAATCTAATCTTCTTAAGACCTCCAGCATGAGCGATTTCGCGCTGGATTTCGACGCTCTTTTGCTGCGATTTTTGAGCTCCACTTACCTGCTGAAGTTATTTAGCATCGTCTCTTGGGCCCTCCGTTTCTTCTGCATCAGAACGTTGGCCCGAGTCCACAAGCTCCTAACCTCCCTGGTCATCCCCGCGGGTGCCTCATAGTTCCCCTGCTTTCCAAATGGTGGATAAGATGCAAGACACTTTCCAACATATTTATCTGTGCTTGTTCCCTGCGGTGTTGAGATTCCTAAGAACTTTTTTACACAAGGGAGTACCCTTGCTTAATATGGTCAGACGTATTTGTGCAAAATGAACCACATTAAAAACAGCAATAACACACCGAAATTGCTGTAACGGGCCCTTTGATTCTTACCACAACTGATGCTCGAGATGTAGTCCAATGCTCAATGCGTACTAACGCGTCCCAAAGCATATGATTGCGTGATAACCAATCCACCGTCTATCGCCCTGCGTGAAACAAGAGCGGCTGCGTGGATAACTGCATGGTGGCCGGCGACCGGCGGCGCAGGACACGCTGGCAGGGAGGCATTGAAGCGACGAACGATGCGAGGCGACAAGCCTATGCTTAGATAATGAAATGGGCCAAAACACATTGTCCACGTAAACAGGACTAAATAGGATGTTTTCACCACGCCGACGTCTCATCCTCAACGCGGTGACTGAGTCAACTAAACAAGGAATTGGTGTTTGCGTTTGAAAATTGCCTCCCGCACTGTATGTTGAGGGTTTCTCTTAACCTATGCTCACACTTCACTGGTGCAGTGCAGATCGGAGCTGGCGCTTGATGCGTCTAACATTCATTCCCCACGTTCGACATGATGAAGAGTAGAACAAGGATAAATGACGACAGATTTTTGCTTTGGTTCCCAAACCATTCGTTACGCATGACTGCGTTTAGTAAACACGTAATCAATTGTTTCGTTACCGCTCATGAATTGTCTAGGGGGCTTTCTCAGCATGCATATGTTGTTGTCCAGGTGCCTTCTCAGCATGCATGCGTGTTGTTGCCTAAGGAGCTTTCTCAGCATGCATGTGTGTTGTTGCGAATCATTTCGCTAAAATCCAGTCAGCTTTCTCATCTGAGCTCATGTATTCGCAAAATACATTTCTTATAATGGATCGAGTGCTACGAGTCCGCAGTTTTTGTGCGGACGATACCTTTCCTTGCAAGGTGCCAGGAAATGGAGCTGCTTAAAGGACATTGCCAAGGAAACATTGGTTATAAAGTCAAAACTGGACTTTCCAAGCTGTGCTCATGGTAACGAGTAAGCAAGTTTGAGCAAAAAAAAAACACTCTTCAAGACCTAGAGACGTGAGTGCAGATTAATG
The DNA here is from genome assembly GCF_011947565.3 of Pollicipes pollicipes. NCBI lineage: Eukaryota > Metazoa > Arthropoda > Thecostraca > Pollicipedomorpha > Pollicipedidae > Pollicipes > Pollicipes pollicipes. The sequence continues at coordinate 9,418,342 of NW_023596921.1, read as the reverse complement.
CCCCGCATCCGTGCAGACACTGACGATGGAAAGACATTCACACGATAGACATTCTTAGCTCCCTATCCATATACCTGACACCTGACATACGGCACTACGCATACCGCTGACAGCTGTATGCATATCCATACAGCTGAAATACGGCACTATGCGTAGTGTCGCGTGTAGATGACCCACGTCGAGGAGAGGGTTGGAAAACTTTTATTGCTTAATTCAGGCATTGCGAATGCTGCGCAAACACCGCGGTCATTCAGTCCCTCACGTCGTGTTATCCAATACACGGTGCCGTGCTAGGGCATGCACGAAGCATAGGTCCCACGACAACAAGTGATGATCTCAGAACACAGTTTCACTAACGTTTTTAGTTAAAGCACGTTTAGAGAGGTGTCTTGCTCGTCGGGATAAAAACTGAGACCTGCCGGCCGGCAGGTTTCTTTTTAGCCCTAACTCGGTATGGGTCAACGGAACATTTTGGCTTGGCCGCCTGTGTATCAGGCTGCCCTCAGCCCAGTGCCGTATATTGGGTGTTGGGGCGTGAGGAACTGAATAGCCGGCATATTTGTGATGCCTGATGTTGGTGCTAAGCAATTTGCTAGCCTTTTACTTGGCATGGATCATTGTAATCTTTCGGCTTAGCCACCTGCGTTTCGCGCATTAATTAGCATAATACTATGCGTCAGGTTTCAGGATCTGGAGCTGAAAGCCTTCACACAATCAATCAATCTTGGGATTGATTGCTTGAATATCTTTTTAATGACAGTGCCTGAACAGATTCAGAGCATTTTCTGTATTTGCGTGTCTTAGTTCTGCTCAACCTTGCTCCATCGTGACCATGACTACAATTACATGCGTCGAGTTTGGCAACATCAGAAACGTTAGCTTAATCAAAGCATTTAACCAGTGCCTCCCGACGCATTGAAGGTCGATTATTGTCAGCACAAGAACCCAACCCGCAACCCCCAAAAGCAGGAGCTTAAGACCTTTCTTGTTAAGATTATGAACGAACTCGTGGACAGGACATTTTTCATCGCCTGAAACGGTGGCCATTGTTGTTGGAATTTATGCGGACGGTGCTTTCTGACGCAGCACTGGACCTGACAAAAGCGCGCTTTCTTTGGCTGTGGTTGGCCAACTAAATCATGGTGCCATGTAACTAAGAACGCACTCCGCGATTACACGCGCGCTACGTTGTCCGCATTTGGTGCCTGCGCGCCTCATGTGCCGTACACTCGCAACAGACACGGTGCAGCGGCCTCGCTCGGATTCTGTATGTTACTAGATGTTCACTGGCCGGCAGATGAGTGACGCAGTGAGAGCTATCATTATGGGTGGTTGTAAGAAATGTAGTATGATTCACTCCCTGTGCGTTGTCATTCATGGCGGACATATGCAGAGACCACAGGCTTCCAATCGGACACGGACACGACTGACTGTCGCCTGCGAGCAGCTGGTTTGGCTTTTCACATATGAAGCATTTTTGCTTGTTCTGGCCGTACAATAATACCGCTGCAACCGTCCCAAGAGCATCGCGCGAGGATGGCGTAAAGCTCAGTAAGAACGGTCAGCTATGGTGGCAGAGACCGCGGATCGTAGTGTAGCTTGGAACTACACTTCATACGGCGGCGCCACCCGCCGGGCTGTCTGTAGATCGCACGATGCTAATAATAAGACAGCCTCACAAACGCACACGTGAAAAGCTCGCACCCTTGAAGTCACGATTTTTTTTTTCACTGAGATGCAAGTTACGTTCGGGAACAGGTTGTCACCGTAGTGGCGTTGCCTCAATTTTAACGCGGGAATCGTTTCCAACTAAACGTCAGCCAGTCTGGTCCAGAGCGTAACAGGCATGTGCAGTGGCTGTGCCGGTCTCATCACTGGCAGTAACGTGTCAACGAATGACGGCAAAATTCAAAGGATTCATGGGCGAATCGAATAAAAAAGGTGGGAAAATGTGCAAAGAGTTGGCATGTCGACCAGAAGGAATGCACTTTACATAGATAAGTTGTGACGTAGGTGGCACTAAGCACTAAAATATTACCCCAATTCCGAGAAGCACCAAGCACATTTCATGTCGTTGGGGCGCGAGTAGTGTGTCAAACAGCACTATCTATCGGAACCATCATATTTTCCAGTAACAACCAGATCAAAGCGACAAAGTATCTTTTACCCTTTGGATGGTGCACGTAAAGGTGTGCTTAACTGCCGTATTAAAACAACAGCAGCTGATCGTTTTCTATTTGTTTTCATGTTCAGTTATCGCGTCATGCACAGTGAGTCTTGGCATATCACCGCGAAAGCCTGAAGTAAACTTGCCAACAACGCAGCTTCATTCATCATCTCTTCTGTTCACTGCCCGATAGCGCCCTCAGCTCCGCTCTGGCGCGCCTCCACTTTTCTGTTATTTTCGAGAATTCGACTAGCATGCAGCTCGCTGTTTGAGCAAAGCCGCTGACGTGCTCAAGGGAACCGAGTTCCCATCGCTGAGGTGGAGTTTTCGTGAGATCAGCGTCAGCCTCGCAAGGCAATCTTGCACCCAGCGGGTCGATGAGGAACACGCGGTCGACACGTGCGGAAGACCGGCACATGTGCTTGATATCTTCAGAGCCCTGCAAGAACTTGATCAGCTGATTCACTCGAGTCGTCCCCTGAGCTACCAGCCACGTCCGGATCTCAGGAGTCATCAGGAGTCATTTTTTGAGTCATCCGTCAGCTCAGCAGAGATGTAAAAACCAAACTAAGCTTGGCAGAGATGATGAGTGACGCCATACTGTCTGAAGTTCCGAGTCTACGAGCTTATCTATGAGTCCGGCGTGGAAAACTTAACCAACGCGACCCTAACAGCAGATGGATGCGACGTGTCCAATGGCGGATGTGCGGCGGAGTCAAACGCCCTTCAGGTTAGCATGGGGCTCAGTAGGTCGATCCAACATCAAGGTGGTGATGGATGATAAGACAAATTGAATGTCTCGAGGTCGTGCTATGAGGGAAACCGCAAACGCTCAACTGGATACAGTGAAGTGAAATGCTATCGCGGCATTGTGTTTTGTGGGGTTAAAGATCAAGACACTTGTCAGCTCTTTGCCCATGGAGAGTAAAGTACATGGAGCATCGCGAGGCTGCTATTTAGATAGGCACCACGCCTTGCTTACTCTACCCTGAAGTCAGGGATAGCCACGTGCATTCACTCCTGGTGCACATAGCTGCTTGTGATTTGCAACTACGCCCAGCTAAGTGATTCGTCATTTCAAGATCGGTAATGACTGGGTCACCGTTCGATACTGCATCACTATCTTTTTTAAAAGATTGAACCAAAGCTTTTTGAATCCATGGATTTCTGCGATCAGAGCTCACGCTAAGCAGTGCTTGTTGTAACAGTACTAACCCCTACCATCCGATCGCACAATTCCAGGCAACGGCAGAATTTTATGGCGAACGTCAACGTGCCGTAGTGCTCAGCACGCTCCATCCTGCCCTCTGACGTCACCTGACCTTTAGAGAGCCGTCGTCACCTTTATTTCATAAATTACTGAGGTAATATTATCAAATGCGCAGTATCAATATATAAATACCAGGCGGCTCGTCAGGTCATGGTGAAGGTGGTCCAGATGAATGAAACTTAATTGACCACTCCAATAACGGCCTTATGCGGCCACCATTTAAAAACGATATTTTTGCAAATAGCATTGCTAAGCACCTGTCCAGGCCCTTGAACACCTCGGACAAGCCTTAGTTAGGGTTTTCATCGTATTTTCAGCATCTGCTTTCATGAAAAATTGGGTGGTTATGTTCATATCCGCAAGATCACAACAGTTGGGATCATTTATGTGTCCTAAAACGAAGGTATACCAGAGAACGGCCCTCTTACGCCCCGCACCCGACGGTGAGAGATATAGTCCGCACAGGGGCCGAACCGTGTCTGTTTGCCGGGCCGCAGTCCGGGTGATTGCCGGCCTAATGACGCCTGTCTGGCGACGGGCCCGTCTTGCAGACGCATCAATCCCGGCGAGCCGCCGCAGAGGGCCGGCCTTACCGGGCCGTCTCTACAATAACCTGACGGCGCGCCGGTCGCGCGACGTCGCCTGGGGCGTCTGGCCAGCGGCAATCAGTCGTGCCGCGCCCCTAACGAGGCGCGCCGCGGCCCACGGCGCGCTGGCGCGTGCATGGCTGGGTGACGTCGGCGTGGACGTCCGGGACCGGCGACTTGTCGGTGTCGAGATCAGGCCGGCGTCCAGTGCCGAGCGCTGTGCCGAGGTCATTGCCGGGCCCTCGTCGAGTCCGCCGCTGAGCCTGCGTCGGCATGTCTCGAGGCTCGCGCCGAGTGTGATACGCCCCAGCGAAAATGCCGGAGCGACTGCTGCAATGCTGTCCCGTGCTGTGTCCAGCACAGGGTATTGCAATGCTGTCCCGTACTGTGTCCAGCACAGCACTCGATACGCATCGTGAATCAAATCCCTTGCCAATCCCGTGCCAAGCCCAGAGGCAAATCCTGCACCGAGTCCGGAAATGGCCGCGTCGCGTCGCAGGCAGGCTGGAGCCGAGAGCTCATGAGGGTGTCGCAGCGAGGGTGCAGGGCCACGTGTCAGTGTAGAACGCAAGCCTCTGAATGCATTGGACGCATGACAAATGCGCGCCGGCCTTGCATGCCAACGAGGCCGCATCCGGCGTAGCAGGCGGTGCAGGCGAAAGTAATTGTGCTATTTTATGAAAGTTGGCGCAGAGGCACCGGTATAGCCTTTAGCTAAAGGTCACGTTGGCATATTTAATCACAGCTAAATTGTTGAGCCTTCATCATCTGGCTTGCTGAATCGGCGCACTTT
>NW_023596921.1:9389534-9412525 GCF_011947565.3 Pollicipes pollicipes | reverse complement strand
TATATGCCACTGCTCCACTGGACGTTTTCCCATCATTCACAACGTTCTGCTTCTAAATTGCCTCTCTGGTACAGTTACGGCACCAGATTTGTGTGACGTCATCGCATCAGCGTGGACAAACTGCCACCACACTGCTTGTCAAACGCATTCTACAAGTCAAACCTGAAGCCGGCGCACTGGCTGGTGGACAAATATTTTAATGATTCGGGGTGAAACAAACGATTTCTTCATATTTTTCAAACGCTGATTGACAACAAAGGTCACCGTGTTTGAAATAGGCAGACTCTGTATGAACGTTGCTGAGGCCACGCTCACCGTACCGCCGCTGCGTGGTGTCGGGGTGGGGCGAAAGACTGGAATCGAACGCGTAATCTGGCTGAAGAGTGGCCGTCATATCTGGTGTTGCCTTTTGCTTATAGGGCTTACTGTTACGACATAGCAGGGAAAGTGTGAGCTCGACGTTGTCACACTACACGGATGTTGTTCCTTAATGTCGGTGTATCTTGGTTGCTAACATGTCATTAACCCTTGTCCTGATTTGCCGTTTTTCATACTGCGGGTTGGTGGTGGGGAGGGGAGGAGGAGGGTAATGCGACTCCTTGGCGTTTCAAAATTTATCATAAAATATTAAATACATCAAATATACAGCATAATATATCATAATTATACATACGAGACCATACCTTGTGGCGACAGGAAACTTAAACAGGCGTGTTTCTTGTTCAATTAGAAGTAAACTGGTGTATATTTTTATGTATTTTGAGCATGCCGTTGTCATGGATGGCTCCGTTAATGTAGTAATGTCGGCCGGCCGCGCGCGTTCAGCAGCATCGTCGGTTGCCGCCCGTCGCTCGCGCCGGCCGTAGGCCGCTGTGCACTGTGACACAACAACTGTTGCTGCTCAGAAACCAGAAGAACTAGGAACATGTAAATTGCGTCAAAATACGCGAAATGAGCGCCTCCTAGGCTGCTAAGAGTTTGGGCGCAATTGCTAAACCTTTCTGAAAGGTATCCTTAAAATCCTTGCGGTTGCATCAACTACCAGGGCGGGGAAGCACGCGCTCGGGTGGGGGTCAGTTTGACCCCTGGCACCGAATATTTTTCCAGAATGCTTTCCGAATGGCACGGCATAACCGAGCCAAGCTTTGCATAGCAGCAGAAAATTGAATAGCCTAGCAGATCTTTTGGTATGCCAAAGTTGGATGTACTTTGTAAGGTCGCTGACCTATGACAGGTCAAAGTCAGGCCGTGTCTGTCAGCGAATGTCATTTCCAGGGAACCGTCAAATGTGATGCCACAACGGAGTGTTTGACGAAGCCATACATCTCTTAGACACATTCTTAGGTAATACAGCAATTAAATACAGAATTACAACAACACTGACTTTGTGTTAGGGCTGAAGGTCAGACAGACGTCAGAACTACTCTGCTTTTTTGCTCGAGAGCCTGGTTTTTGGGGTAGTTTCTGGTGATCATTTTCAATGCATTAATAAGAGGGACTGCAACAGAGATGTTTTATGGATTTCTTACAAGTCAGAGCAGGTCAATGACCTGAAGCGACCCACGTCAGCATTTTGTTTTTGGGAACATACCGCCTAGCGTCGTCCCTGACGCTTATCCAAATTACAAGCCAGAAGTTATCTCGTCGGTCATTGGTCACCCTGATCTACTCAAGGCAATAAAGGCAAAAAAGCACGGAAAAGCAAAAAAGCAATAAATATAACCATCGCCAAACGCCGGCCCAAGCGCAGTATCAGCGCGGTTCCAAACAGGCGCGCTGGTCAGCGCTAGTAAGGCACTGCAGCAGCGGTTCGTAGGTCAGTGGGCGGACTTTGTGTATGTCACTTTATACGCACGGGTAGCGTTTTGTCCGAGCGTTTTGCGTAGCCTTGCAATGCGCCAACCGAACCCAAATCGGGGATGCCAGAAAGCCACTCAGAGTTCGCATTCGAAAGTGAAAGTGAACGCTGGGCGCTTTTCTCATTAAATTGAACTTTGACCCTAGTTCATTCAAGCATCATAAGATGGATACAGTCCCCCCCCCAGCGGAAGAAATATTGCAAATCACGAGAGCAAGTCCAGTGGATAACATTTCAACGCAACCAATACCTTATTTTTATAGAGGATAGAGGCAGTAATGCCGAAGATATCGAGGGCAGGAATATAAATGGATGACCGACGGCGAGGACTAGGGACGCGCAGTCGGCGGGCAGCGGGGATGGAGCAACGCGTAAGACAATTAGGTGAAATAAACAGAGAGGATTATAACGTAATAACCGTTTTGGGTAGTAAGTTCTACGGAGGGTGGCGTCCTTCTAATTCGCCGTTCAAATGTGTAACCATTAAACCGACAGAACTCAGAAGCTTTGTCAGAATTTTATCTGGTCTGTAAAGAGATATTAAGACCGCGTGAAGTTAGATTGAAATGGGTCGACAATTTGCATTAACACGGTTAAGCCATGTTCGTCTGGAAATGTTCAACATTCAGTCAGATTTCATGAGCGGTACAGATTAGGTTAGATAGTTTAAAACACGCGCACTCGCAAATCTTGGCAACAAAAGCCTCGACGCCAGGTGGCGCAGTCTCCAAGGGCCATGCAGTTGGCCCCGTGGCTCCCGCTAAGCTGGGGGCCGCGGGTGGACGAAATTGATGACACATTTCAAAGATGTACCGTTGAACGCTTGAGAACATCAAATCGCACATTTAGAATGCGGTTCGTGGTATGCTTAACTTGTACGATTTATAGATTTATAGAACGGATTGGTCTCTACACTGAGTAATGCTTGGATCTGGTGGTGGAACTGGAAGAGTGGAGGTAAGAGCTCTACTTTTCGTGTTGCTGAAGTGTTTACCTTCCCAGAGTACATCCCCAAAGTTATAAAAAAGAGACAGTGAGTATCATTTTTAGTGGTACGCATCAATTTTGCAACACATTCGGAACCATTATTTTCCGACGGTCGGTTCTCACGCGGTCGGCGCCCGCCGCCTGGTGTTACGTGTGGTGGCCATCGCCGTTCAGTTTTACGGTAACTACAACGCAGGCCGCCGCTGTCCTTGGTCCCCGGGATTGCGGGCGCGCAGGCTGAGCCCTTTGATGTAATTGGTTTCACTGGTCGATTCTGCAAAGGACTAAAAGTTGTCAGACAAGCATGACATGGTCTTGTTCGTTTTTTTATTATTCATTTTGACCCATTGAATTCAACACTTATGAAACCCCTTATTTCTTTCCGGGGAAGGAGCCCTTTGAATAAAACACAAGGAGCACAGTTATTGCTCCCGGTCAAAGGCTGAAGGGTCATTCTGTCCCACTGCAGGTGGTCTTCCTACTTTCTTTCTAGTGACACGGGGCGGGATCCCCTGGCCAATCTGGAGGCCCTTGGAGTGATGCGTCATATCACATTGGTCCCTTCCCTGACGCGGGAGACCTTTTGACCCGTGCAAATGACCCTGGGTGGGATGGGAAGGAAGCTTTGTTGACGCAACAACGTCCCTGATCGCTGCAGGTGGTCAAATGATTGGTACATACATTCCAGTTCGACTTCATGGGCCTTCGCTGGAAATGGGTTGGAGGGACGACCGTTCCGTGCTAGAGCCCTAGCTGGCACAGGACCCTTACATTGTCTCAATGTGAGCAATCATCATAAGCTTTCCTTTTTCCTTTTATTGTCAGAACGCCCCAAGCAACGCAAGAGACCGTACGTCGTTCGGAGTCCCGTCCCGTCCCTATTGAGCAAATCTTCCCTGAGCCTTCGCCCGGCTCAGGGCTCCATTCGAGCACAGGGCCCTCTGCTAGGGGCTGTGGGCCCCCGACAGATACAGGGGCCACGATCAGTTTAAAGTAATGGCCCTGGCTTTGTAGCTGATTGAGAAGTAGCCCTCAGACCCATGCCGACACGGAACTGACTGTACGGTACTAGTAGCGCCTGACTGAAACATAGGCCCATATCGACTTAGGGAGTCCCCGATCGGCGCAAAGGGTCCCCTGACTGTCATTCGGGGGTCCGTCCCCACAGACTGGGCCCCTGAATAAGACTCCGACCAGCTCTTCGTGCCCTGCGATCCTCCAACCGTGCCTGTGATCGTAGGACACGGGGGCGTTCCAGGCTCTTCGGATCTCTTCGAACACTGCCTCTGGCCACTCGGGTCCCTTGCCAGCACACGGCCCTCATTAGTGGCTTTGGGGCCGAGTCCAACGTAAATCGCTGGCTCCAGCTTTGTCCCTGCTTGGAAAATGGGCCCTCAGGCCCATGTCACGACGTCAGGGGGACCCTGATCAGAGCTCACGACCCTCTGGGTGGCATTTGGGTGCCCTCCACTGCGGGCCGAGACCCCTTAATACGAACCCCGACCGGTTTTTCGGCCCTTCGGGCACTCAAAGCGCGTCATCAGTCGTATGGCTAGAGTAGCCAGAAGAGCCCCGGAACTAAAACGGAGAGGGCACGTGCCCCCTGTGCCCCCTACTCTGCCTGCGCTACTGTAAGGCGGGAAAGGATGGAAACATGCTCAGAAAAAGGCAATCTCTAGCAGTTGGCGAGCCTAGAAACCAAACCTAAGAGACGATTGTTGAAAGAAGTGTCCAAAACTGCATGTATCCCTGTACGACTCAGATATCTAACCAAGTCGTTGGCATGATTGCGTTGCGTATAACACTTGCTGCGTTTCGGCAACCCACGTCTGTAACTGGCACGACTGTCCAGTGTAAGGCGGATCACCACACTTCACGTTACAAAAACGCATACTTGAAGGTCTTTATTACGATCGTAGATGATCACTTTTATAAGCTCCCAGCGCGGTTGACTCCAGTCAGGTACACCCATACACATACAGGCACATGATTCAGCGCGTTTTCAACGGCCGTCCAGCCCACGTGTCATTGTGTGTTGTCGCTGCAAAACGGTAACGTGCCGAGCCAAAGTTTCCTTTTCAACTGTTTACACACGTCCCAATCCGCCTCCACACTCGCAAGGGAGCGTCATACTTTTCATTTCTTCTGTGGTGTTGAAGTAGGTTCTTTCGGTCTCAGGGGCGCAGACAAAAGAAGTCCTCACACAACAGGCTGTTTGCCCGATCAGCAGCACCGATGCCTTTGGAAATATTCGATAAACATAGCGTGGATGAGTAGCACATGCCATTTTCCTCTTCGACAAAGGTTCACAGAGCACACAACTTATCGAAACCACATGTTACTCAGCTGGGTCGAATGCCAGCCTTGGACTCGGCGGACTCCATTTCACGCTGCATCACTGCCATCTCTTGGCGGAAGCGGAGAAATTGAGCTTTCGGAAACTGAAGGTACGTGGTCTCCCCTGAGCTGCTTGGTATGCCCAGTCCGACAGAAGGCTCTAGAATCCTTCCTCGCTCGCTGAAAAAAACGGTTTTCAAAATCAGATAGCTGAATTTTGTATTCAACAAACGATCAGATTGGGCCATTTAAACACTCAGTGAGGTGCGGCATATTTGGAACGTACTCAAGAAAGAACATACATATCACCCGCCTCAAATATGCTAGTTGCAAAATAAATGGAGTTCATTCTCGCACTGACTACACCGCTGCCTTCGCCCGACTCATCACAAACCGATCGACGCATTATTTATAGGTGCATATTGCTTGCCCGCCACAGCAAATGGGGCATAAAGGTTGGTTACGCATACATGCGTCCGCAAATCATGCATCAATAATTTGGAAACTCTGAATCCCAACGATGCGTCGCTCATGTTACCCGTAGCTACCCAACGGACAAATTAGCTTTAAAAAAGCCGACAGAGTGTTCAAAACTAAGAAGCCAACATTCCGGTGTGCTCTGCCAATTATTACTGACACCAGCTAAGATGGACGCTGGAAACAACAATCATGGCAATGCTAAGTGGAGGTACCATATGGAAACAACGCCATACGTCAAAACTCTACAGTGCGCTACTAAGAGCGCAAGCCGGATCACGCCTGTCATTGCTTTACGATTCCGGCCTGTTGCTACAGACCTGTGGTTGATGACGATGTCCAGCTGCCAGTGGACGGGCGCCGTGACGTCCGGGGCAGCTGGCGTCGGAGGCAGGGGGCCGCACATGGCCTCTACCAGAGCCGCGTGCCACGCGTCCGGCACCCTGGCGGAGGGCACCACCAGTACTCAGAGCCGCTGGCCCCGCCCGGAGCCTGGCGGAGAGTACCACCTGCGGTCCGAGCCGCCGGCTGGACCGGCTCATCCGGAGCCGTGGGACAGAGGCCATGCCATAACTGGCGTCCCGTCCTGGACAGCCAGGACAGCACCCTTCCGGCGGCACCACACACCCAGACGTCTGGCAGACTGGTTCGATATTCCATATACACACACACACACACACACACACACACATATATATATATATATATATATATATATATATATATATATATACATATGCATATATACGCATATCAATTACGACTCTGACCTAATATGAATGGGGTTGATCCTCACTTCAGTTCCGAGAAGGGCTACACAGCTTTGAGTCGACAAATCCGTTTAAAGGACAGCAAACTTAGTTTGAGAATCGTTTCAATGGAACTGACTCTGGTGACAAGTTTAGAAGAGGAATCGTAATATGGGCTCCACAAAAACCTACGACGGACAAGCTTTTTCATTTGCATGAAACAGCTTTAAATGAGTGTTCTAAATGGTGCCTATGCCAGGTGCCATAACATTAATGTGTACGTGTTGTTTAAATTTCCGACTTACCGAGCCGACTCTGGGTTCCAAGCCCACTTACCTTTTTGGTTAACTCAAATCAAACTCTGATGCCAAGGAAAAACTTCAGGAGTCCATTACACTCAAGCCCAAAGTAAGACTGCAATTTGGATTCCATTGTGAGTCCACCCACGGTTAGCCACAAGTTCTGCCAGCTGATAATGAGCCGGACCGCAGGTCGAGTGAGTCGCAGCTACTCAATCTGTCAAATGGTAACTTTGAGGGTGCCTGATCATTCAGAGGGTACTTTCGAGGGTACCTGATTTGTCAGGTGGCGACTGTGAAGTCACCTCGCCTACCACGCGGCAGCGGCAGTGTGGGCAGCTGGACCATTGGAGATTGCTGTTAGCGCACCTGATCTGTCGGAGGGCAGCGGTGAGGGTGGCGGCGCGGCGCCTGCTAGGCGGCAGGGCACGGGCCGCCTGCAGCAGTGTCAGTAGACCACCATACACAGCCGCCAGCTCACGACACTGTGAGCTGGCAGCCACGGCTGAGAATGCACAGCCTGCTGCCTTGGGCCGCTGCTCCAGGTGCAGCTGCGCTGCTGCAGGCATCAAACACACAAGCACACACATCCCAGTCAGCCACACTTAATACTGAACAGGCAGAGCATGGCACCCCTGAAGCTCCCTGTAGTAATACATATGCTGTGAGGACTAAAAAACCTGGCCTAAATACCCCATTGGCATGACATATCACACCACTAGTTAGGGTGCTGACACCTGTGTAGTTCTGCTATCAAATGTAGTCCAACTTACAACTATTCACCTCTTAGCATACAGCTATTTGGTAAATATTTTGCAACAATACCTTACAACCTTAAGGATCTATGAAAAGTTATGTTAACAAATGTAAATGGTACATTTAGCATATCCCTACATCATGCATTTAGAGCCAGTGTCAGACTGAGAGATAAATAAGGATCTGAAACAAACTTTAAGCTATGGCAGCTAATTGGAATATGTATCAGATCAATACCACATACAGCTTTTATGCTGTCATCCCAAAGTGAATGGCAGCATAAAAGCTTTAAAGCATAAAAGCATGAAAGCTTTTATGCTGCCATGAGTAGCCAGCCATTATTTGATCTGACCTACCTTGGATGAGGCCCTTAACCTCTCCTTCCGATATCACCTCATTCTGAGAGCGGAGCAATTTAACTTCAGGTGGCAATCTTGTTGCTCCAAAATAAAGTTCAGTCATATGGGATCTGAAAACAAAGGTCGCAAAAGGATGTTTTATAGTGACGATTTTTTACATTTCTAGCCAAATTTGTGTACATGCATTACCACAATAAACAACATTTCCATACTTCTACATGGCAAAACAAAACACCGACACCCAAGTAGGGTTTGCTAAATGTTACTGTGTGAACACCAAAAAAAGTGTGAGTACTCAAAGCTGCAGCCATTAGAGTGATGAGCTTCTGCACGACATTTCGTGCTCAGAGAAGCTTCTGAGAAGCTCTTTACCTTGCAACACACCTGTTCGGCGGACCTCTTGCACCTAAATGCGCCCGATAACCCGGCACTTCAGCGTTCTACGCGTAGATGATCATGACGTCCGTTCCGTACGCATTATTGCATACACAAGCTGTCACTTTCGTCACGATTGCGTCACCTTGTATTAAGGTTCGTGGTACCATCTAAAGCTGGCATATCTTGTGAAGTCGCAAAAATACGTCAGTGGAGCATCGGCGCGGCCCGGGCGTAACCACCACCGGGTTCACCGGGTCTTGGGTTATTATATGATTATATAGCCATAAGCCTGAAATTTTGGGGTCACTACGCATAGATTAAGGATGTTCTTTCTTAATCTCTCGGTGGCCTGAAGACATGGGTGTTGATTTGCATTCTTTTGGGTGGGTCAATGGCACCCTAAAGTTCAATTTTGCGTCCAATTGTGAGTTTCCCCCCTACCTACTGGAGCCTTAGGATGTTCATGCGGAACACTTATATTGAAACTTAACTTCTCTAAATAGCGTTTCTGATGATTTTTCACAGGTAACAGGAACAATGAAAAGGAGAACATCAAACTTTTAGAGCTACGCGCTCGTACCATGTCTTCTGGAGCATTTTCCGTTTTTGCTGCCCTCTGCATGTTTTAATTGCACAATTTAGGAGTCTTGTTAAATCTGGTCTAGTTATGTGTTATTGCCTGCCTGCTTTGGCATTATTCAGCATCAAATGTGTTTATTTGTATTCTTTTGTGATGGCCCTGTCTCCTCCCACGTTGAGCCCCCCCCCCCCCCCCGACATGTTGGTTTGGGCCTCCCCCAAATTTTTGACTGGAATATGACAAAAACGTGGGAAAGAGTTGGTCATTACGCGAGATCATTATACAAAGACGTTCTTGGCACGGGGTCCCATTCCCTGCGGTGCCCTCCCTATCGGCAAGCGACGTTGCATGGCCTCAGTAGCGAAGTGTGTCGTAAGTCCCCGATGACAACAACAGCGGCAAAGACGATCCTCTTTGATTATTCTTCGTAGTGTCGTCGCCATGGAGGGTGCAGATGAGAAACTTGAAACCCCATTATCAATATTATGTCATCGATTGAGCGGTAACTTAAGACATTGGGGCAGATTATTTTGTACCTTGATTTTTTTCGTCAAACAAAAACCCAGACACTTGTTTCCCAAGACTGAGCATAATTTTGGCAGCACTGATTCTTGGTTGTCAGATCTCATGAAATCAAAAAAATAAAGTAATATTCTTGTCGGTACGCGGAGTCGACAGTGCGCGCTGTGGGTCCAGCCCAGTTGCAAAAAAAAACTCTACGGAAAACGAAAATTTTGGCCGGCGTCATTTTTCACCTGAGCCCGCGTTGACCATAATTTATTACTAGCACTGTTAAACCACCCTTTCATTATTGTAATACACCTTCAACAGATCCATTTTACCCCGATCGCTTATCCAAGTAGTCCGAAAGGACCTTCACCGTGTCATGCGGCTACTCGACTGTCGGCTGCCTTATAACCAGGCTGACACCACCAAGCCAACGATTAAATGTCCCTCGTTGGCGAGCCATATATCAACACTTATTCTGGAAGGCGAAATTACTACTACGCGTTTCGCCGCATACGAATGTGGTCATTATAACTTCAGCACTCTATCAAAGCTGGGCTTCCGCCACAATTGTATTCTCTGCGCAGCATTTCACTTGTTTCGCGAGCATTTCATGTATTGCAGCCAACGGTCTCGTGGAGATGCGATGTCTGTATGCTACCTCTTCACTAACGATTTTCGTCAAAGAATATCACTAGCAACATAAGACGCAGTGAAGCTTAGTTAAACTCGAATGAATATAAGACACCATGGATTGGAACAGTGATATTGTTTTTGGCTGCCTTGCACTTTTTGGGACAATATTAGGAGAAAGTTTCAACTTTGCTTGGAATCATGCGGCCAGTGTGTTTTAAAATAGGTGTTTAGATACGTTCTTCTACCATTTCATGGGATTCATTGACTCGCGATTAACTTAGACTTTCAAGTTGCAGGGATTTCCGCTCCATGTGCATTGCTGTGAGCAGCAAGTAATGATGCCATTGAAGAATGCACAACCTCACGCTTTTCAATCAAGCTTATTTTAAAGGCTGGTCACTTATCAGTTCGTGATGCTGATTAAGAACCACCGAACATGAAATTTAAAGGGCTTACATCATATGATAAAAGTACATTCAACAGAAATGTACCCGCACCTCAGGCAGCGCAACACCAATTCAACAATAAGCGTGCAAGTGGCCATCCTACTAATAGCACATACATTTTCTGTGCATTTTTACAACAAACTCACACTCACCCTTGTATCAACAGGACACTTTTAGATATCAAATCAGGCAGTTTCTTTTAGCTTCAATCCCACACAACTCATGGTCAATGTGAATTGTTCGTTATGAGTTGTTGAACACAATTGAGTCTTGTTGAGCATTGGTGATTATGATAAGTGTGTTGATTACAATTGCTCATGTCATGACATAGTTGCATTGAAATATGTGGTGCTACGCCGAATTCAGGACTAAAATGTTTGCGCACCGCTCGCGATCCACGCAAAAATTTTAACTTAAATAAGGCAGCATTTTACACGGAAGGCGCTGCGACCTAAGCCCAAGGACCAAAAAAGGCATTGAAGCAGATCGTGTAGTTTGACCAAATGTATTGGCCCCCAAACTCCGTAACTGGTTCCGTTAACGTAGCTAGATGTTTGCCGCCCGCATAGAAACAAAACATACATGTTTTCGGGTGGAGCAGTGCACATACCAACACTGCAACCCCCCCCCCCCATCATCTTATCATAAAGCTGTGTTTGCTCTCAACGCCAGATAAAACGTAACAGCTGAGCGGGTAAGCGATGCAATGCATTTTACTCAGCTACGGCCATAAAACACGCAAAATTCTTAGAGGTTTAACTGAAAAACTCCGTAGTACGGGAACGACCGAAGTCTTTCCTGAATTGTCCTGACGCCGTCCCTCACAAATGTGAGGAACGGCGTCAGGACAAAAAAAGTTACGTGCCGTCGTCCATGACCGCCATAGAAGTGTGCCTTCGCCGCCCTATGGTGGAGAGGCCACGTGCATCCTCTGACCTTCCCCTCTGAATCCCGCCCCCCCCCCCCCCGAGCTGATGCGAAGTTTAAATTAAAGACCAATCTTTAAATGGTGTATTTACAACATAAATCGCTTCCTCCTTAAATAACCTGCCTAAATCTGTGGCGAAGAATGGGGGGGGGGGGGGGGGGGGGCTAGGCTGCCGGGAGATCCGTTCGGCCCCTCAATTATTTACAAAAAATATCACCCCTGCTTAGAACTGTTTGAAAGCTCCAGGGGCTGCATCAAGCTGCGTTCGCCACGATATTCTTCAATGACGCGTTATCGGAGAGTTATGATAACTTGTCGAACATTTGACACAAAAAAGTAACGAATTTACTAGCCGCTATGTTCGGAAATACTCTTGCACTTTGCCGACCTGCACTTTGATGTGAAGGCTAAATGAAGCAGTTACGAAATCCTGCTGATCGGCACCATGCGACCTAACCGATAGTGGTAAGCATCCGAGAAAGATCAGCAAAACAACACTGGGTGTCTCGAACATGCCTGTTGCGACTGCTGCGTTGCAACATAAAGGACGCCTTGCCAGGTTACCGAAACCTGGTTTCGACCATCCAGGCTGAACAAAATGGTAATGGTGCTGACGGCAGTATCTCGCGCCGAGATAGAGCGAGGAGATGTATTGTACCAGGAGTGTAGTTTCTTATTCAGCTGGGGAAGGCTCTAGCTCCCTAACTTCAAGAGGGATGTAGAACCAAGCTGGGAGAAGCCTGTTTTCAATATATTTTTGGGTGTGTTTGGTCATCTTCCCCGTTCAGCGCCCCAAACCTCTTGAGCAAGACCACGCCCCTGTGGTGGACGCTTCGTGACTGTCGTATCCCAGGGGTGGCGCCTCCGCCTCCACCTGGATCCGTCCTGGTAAAGATGTATTGTCCACGCACAGATTCCTCGGAAGACGAACGGAGGAACGGCGTGAGCGTGACCGCGTGTCGGATGCTCTGCGGTGGTTTCACTGGCACAGTGTACAAGAATACATTGACTTATCCGATGCATGTCTGTCACACAAGGCATTGATTAACGGGGGGCCAGAGGCTTTACCTTTTCAGCTCTTATTCCACCATCAAAACACCGAGCGCTTTACGCGTCTGTCTATTCATGTATTTCTGTTTTGCCCCAAGAATAGCCATGGAAAGCGAGCAGATGCTTACCGAGCTGCGCTTATGTACACCAGCGTCTCACAGCAACGACAGTGCGAACTTGTCTACTTTTAAGACCCGCCTTGATAACATTATTCGAAGTACCTGGCATTTTTAGCCTCTTGCATATATCTTGTGTCGTATGTGTGTTAGTTGCTTTGTGACTGTGGATGTATCTGCCGACGGAGCTCTGAGAAAAACTCAATAGTGTGGAATGGCCCGATAAAGTACAATACGATGCATCTTGGCAATTTGAAACAAACTCAGTGCAGTCGCACACAAACCTACCATACCGCATTCTCGCCCATCCCCAATACAATAGACATCTTCCAGCATTGGAAATGGCGCGCCCAATGCCGCCGTATATTCGATGCTGCATGGCATTCACCCGGCATGGAACGCCAGTACCGACGCACGGCTTTCTTGGACCTGCAACGCCCGAAACTGTAGTCAGGTTTGGTCTTAGCGCGGAGGCGCAGCGTTAGGCGCTGTTGGAGCGGGCAGAATGTTTCTTGTTTTTATTTCAGGATACTCCAGATGTTTTCATAAATAACGAATTATTTCGGGCTTAATCACGCGCTACCTATCGTTTAAGACTCTGGAAACGGAAAGGATAGATACACAAAGCAGATTGCGAGCGGTTATTATAAAACAATTCAGATGAACGTTTTGGGTCTCCGAAATGCTGTCGGCGCTGTAACAGCATGGGTTCCCGCCGACAGGCCTTAACGTTGCCCCTGGAAACTGCAACACTCAAAACTGTTATGTGGTTTTCTTTTAGCGCGACGACACGCCATTACGCATTCGTCAGAACCAGCCGAAAATTTGCAAGTCCCATTTGAAGTCGGTCAGATAAGTTTGGACGTAAGCATAGATGGCGAAGGATTACGCCGTTAAATGGAACACAACACTGCAACTGGCATGAAGGAACGAGTATGCCATAAAGCTGACCACTTTAGTGATCAGAACATGGTGTGAAGCTGTCTCAAGGGTTGCCAGTTCTAGCAATCACAGAGGCAATTGGCTACCGTCTCGCCTTGGTGACGCAGTCGATGCTTCGAGTGTTGGTGTTAGGCGCCGAAACTGTCGTTGGAGACTGTAATGTCTGACAGAAGTGCTATTTTCTGATGATTGTTTTCGTGAGGTGATTCTTGATGGCACCCAAATGACAAAACGTTAAAAAATGAATCTTTCTACATGCATCAGTACATCTCCTTACCCGTTATCAATAGTATATGCCGTGCAATGTTGCTTGGTTGGGGTAACTAGGAATGCCGGGCAAAACGGAAAACAATAAAAACCCAACACCTGGCAGCCCGAATTACAGATGTTCCAGGCAAATGGAAGGAAAATGTAGCTTTTCATCAAATTAACAACACTTCACAAACGGAAAGCAACAAAAACGCCCAAACCCCGACTCTCCGAGTTCGAGATGTTGCAAATATGTGCAAGGAAGTGGAGATTTCCAGCCAAGGAAGAAAAAGCACTTACACATGCTTTGATGGTCTTCAGCTAGCGTACCTCGTAATGGCCAGCGGTTGTTGGCCACAGACGCACGCTGCTTTTCCCCCAATTCCCCAATTCTTAGGACACCGCTGGCAAGCCCACTCCGCGTTTCGCCCGAAGGACGAAGAGCAACGTCTGAACGCTTTGTGTTTGGCGACAATTGGCCTTGTGTTTGGCGACAATTGGCCTTGTGTTTGGCCAAATGAGCCTACCCAGGGTGCAATATCGTATGGCTGGACTCCTCTGGCCTATGTTTAGTTATACAGCGATTTCCAGCAAACTTCGTTCGCCCACTTATATTGATGTTTACAAGTGCACATAGCTTCCACCGTATTCATAGGCATCACGGCTCATCAGCACTCATATAACCCGAATATTCTGCCGTGTTTTTAAGGTCCGGTGGTTTTAGTGATCCAAACAGCGACGTACAGCTATATAGCTGAATGCACGCGCTGCACCTGGACACAACTAAAAAAAGGAGAAATGCTCATATTCATAATTTGCACCAGAATATAAGAGGATGTGATGAGCTTTCAAAATTGACGTCCATTTTTAGTATTTGCTCGAACTTAAAGACGGCCTGTCATCAACTTAAGTGTTAAACATACGATGTTGCCGATTACAAACTGCATGCATACTTCAACAAATTTTACTATCCCTGCATTCGATCTCATGGACTGCTATCTCCGAAGAGTCACACACCTCATGGACTACCATCTCCGAAGGGTCACACGCCTCACGCCTACTGTGTGCACTCAGGGGTGGGGTTTCTTTCTCTTTAGGGGTGTCCTGGAACCCATAAACTTGAAATGAGCGCCCGCACTATGCTATGTTGGGGGACAATAAAAATGTTTCGAAACGCCATGGAACTTATGAATCACCCACACTGTTCTGCTGAATGATGTTTGGTCATCCACGTTGCCTGTAATCGAAAAAAAACGAAACTCTCGCTTGGATGCCGACCCGCGCCGAACGCGACTTAGCCTCGCTGGACAAACGAATTAAATTGCCCGTCACAAATTGCTGTGAAGACCAAATTGACTTGTCCAGTTTAATTGATTTGGCAGCCAGTGGAATAGGTGGTTTGAGGTTCCTAACAAAAGCGTCGTAATTATGAGACAGGTTTAAAAGTAGCATTCCATGGAGATGGAAGAATTCCATTAAGCCCTGACGCGGGACCAGTCTGGCTGCTTAGGTAACTGGCAATCAAACAGGTGCTTCGTACCTTTCAGATCAAAGCGAAAGACAAAAACAAGCAGTCCGGCAGCCCGCTCCGACTCATTGAGCCGGAACTGGAGTTGACTTAGTGTTGCGCCACGCGGCTGAAAGTGAAAATAGGAATCACCACCACGCACAGGGAGTCAGAGTCGGAGTCGATTCCGTCGAGGCGCAATCAAGCAAACGTCCGTTGTCACCGTAGCTGAACAGGTCGTGGTAGGCTCACCGTCAAGTGCAAGATGAAATGGGAAGAAGTGTTGGGATCGAGGAAGAGGGGCATTACCAGCGAAACATATTTGTTAAATATGGGAGGTCTCCTGTCACAGAATCCCGCTGGTGCCACCGATCCCAATGTTCTGGCAACCATATAAGGTAAACATGCCACCAGGCTTCTCTCCGAAAGGCCCATGAGAAAGGTTCCGTACCTTGGAGAAGGCCGTGTCCCACGATATCTCGGATGCTTATCAACCGACTGCGGTTAATGGGACTGCCGCTCTTGGGACGAGCCGACTCCGGTGCCGCCACACAAATATACCGCCTCCGGTCGAGTCGGCCGCGGCCGGCGGCGGTTGGGCACGACCGAACGGTGGCGTCGCCATGCGGCCAGGTGGCGAACCAGCGACCGGGGCGGCAGCGGTCAGTGCTGCCTGGGCCCAGGCGGTGAGGAGGTGGCGCGCGCACCTGGCCCCCGCCCGCCCCTCCCCAGCCCCGCCATCGTGACAGTGCCGTACAGTAATGCGAGCCCAGTGCAACATCGGTCCGGAAAACCAAGCTTTTTAGAGGTAACAGAGCCATGAGCCGAGCTGTTCAAATGGCTGGTTTTAAGACCATACGACGAAATCGCGGATGCGTGCGCCTGAACTAATCGTGGACATAGGTGTAGGGACGGGAGTGCGGGCCTATAGTGTTTCCACTTTCTAAAAATGCCGAACATCAACTCTGAGCTGACTGCTGAGCGCTGAGCTGACTGTCTGAGCTGAGGAGCTGAGCCTGTAGTGGCGCCGAGGGTGGTAACTAATAGCTCCGAGACCAGTAGAGATTGCAAAACGTTTTGGCTCAGTGTACCCTGGACGTCTGGACATGTACAGCTAGTGGGCATACGGGGCTTTGAAGGTAACGGAAGTAAAGTAAATTAGGTTAAATAAAGTACAAGTAAGTATAGTGAAGAGCTCTCCGCTTTTTAGGCCCTGTCTAGGGTATAAAAGCGATGCAACCATTTTGCCAGAGAAGCATGAGGTCGCTGCCGTATGGTTCAGCCCTCAGCACTGCCTTTCGTTCTCTGGTCAAGCTGTGTGTGGACGCGGCGTATGATAAAAAAGCGCCGATCGAGCCATGTGGGCATTATTTCCTGATATTTCGTTTTAGTTATTTCCTGACGTACCGTTTGTGTATGCCCGTGTGATCACCAACCGCATCCTCGAATGCCTTGACGCGTCTTTAAGTGCCTTTTGTTCGTGAATACTGAATTTAGGACTTTTATAGGTTTTTGCTTGGATAGCACATAGGAGACTTACGTAAAAAAACTGCAACTGCAAGTAAAATGGGACTCGGCAGACACTGGCGCCAGTCGTTCTATTTTCTGATGCCATCGGGTATGTCTCTGGCGCACAGACTCAAACATATTCTGCACAGAACTCGTAATGGCCCCAGCACACCGAACACGTTTTAAATAATTCAATGACGTTTATGCATGCGGCGAACTGATTCCGAAAGAAGCTAACATGGAATCTGATGTTTCGTGCGGAGAGCATTGAGTTTAAGGCCAATATTAGCATACTATCCGTTTTACATCGTCATCAGAATAAGAAGGCGGACAATGGAATTGGGTCGTTATCTGAAATTACCAAACACACGGCCAGAGGGAGGGGGTAGGTCAGGAACGTCCCAAGAAGAAAAAGATCTAGATCATACTGTTTAAGTGAATTGTTTCCATACACCGTAATGGAGCTGGTTATGTTTACGGTCAGGGGCGCAGTTTCACAAAATGGGTTAGGGCGGGAGGGCGAGGGGATTGAGCACTGAAAAAATTAAGTAAGTTACCTCAAAATATGGGAATAAACCGGTATGTCTCCGGGAATTTGGCCTACCTTCTTGTAAAAGTTGAAGGAAGGAGGCTAGAGCCTCCCAACTGAAAAGGAAGCCACACCTCTATTTGTGGTTATCTCATTTAATCTAACCTAGTCTCCTCCTACGTGCACGCTTCTACGAAAAGTCGATTGGCCATGCATTCAATTCGGCGCTGGCATCAAAAACAAAACATCGTAAAGTTCGACCGGAGCTGACTTTAATGGTCGCGTTCTCATTCAAATACGGTGGTATCGGTTAGGACACACAAACTGCACTTCGTCTGACTGCTTTCGGTTAGCGCACCTCAGGAGGGGGCGTTCCCGCTGCGACTCACCTTCCCCCCCCCCCCCACTCCCGGCAGGTGACGGCACCGCGACCATGGCCGCGCGTGGCGGCCGGTGACGTGCGATGGCGACAGAGCGGTGCGAGCCTGCCGGCCGCCGGCCGCTGGCCCAGCTGCTGCTGCTGCTGCTGGCCGCCGGGCCGGCGCCGCTGGCCGCCGAGCACGCGCGCGAGTTCGAGGTGCCAGAGGGCGCCCCGGCCGGCACCACCGTCGGCTTCATCGGCCGCGCCGCCAGTGGGCCGCGCCCGGCCGAGCCGCCCTACCTCATCGTGCCAGTGCCCGGCAGCGCCGTCGACCTGGACCTCAGCGTGGACGAGGGCACAGGCCAGGTGCGCACGCGCGTTGTGCTGGACCGCGAGGTGCGCAGCTCGTACTCGCTGGTGGCGATTCCGCAGAGCGGCGAGAACATCCGCGTGGTGATCCGCGTCAAGGACATCAACGACAACGCTCCCATCTTCCCCGTCGACACGATGGCCATAGAGTTCCCCGAGAACACGCCCCGCGATGTGAAGCGCACGCTCTTCCCGGCGCGCGACCTCGACCTGGGCGTGTTCAACACGCAGCGCTACAGCATCGTGTCCGGTAACGTCAACAACGCGTTTCGGCTGTCGTCGCACCGCGAGAGGGACGGCGTGCTCTACCTGGACCTGCAGATTAGCGGCCTCCTGGACCGCGAGACGACCGCCTTCTACAGTCTGGTGATCGAGGCGCTGGACGGCGGCTCGCCGCCGTTGCGGGGCAACATGACGGTCAACATCACCATCCAGGACGTCAACGACAACCAGCCCATCTTCAACCAGTCACGCTACTCAGCCACCATCCCGGAGAACGCCACCATCGGCAGCGCGTGGCTGCAGGTGTTCGCTACAGACACGGACAGCAGCGCCAACGGCCGCGTCACCTACTCCATCAACCGACGCCAGAGTGACCGCGAGAGCATGTTCAAGATCGATCCGGACACGGGCGTCATCTCGGTGAACCGGCCACTGGACTTCGAGGTGCGCGAGGTGCACGAGCTTGCGGTGGTGGCGCGCGACAACGGCGCGCAGCCGCTGGAGGCCACCGCCTTCGTGACCATCAACGTGACCGACGTCAACGACAACCTGCCCACCATCAACCTGATCTTCCTGAGCGACGATGCTTCGCCCAAGATCGCTGAGGACGCGCCGCCGGGCGAGTTCGTGGCGCGCATCTCCGTCAACGACCCCGACACCAAGGAAGAGTACGACAACATCAGCGTCAACGTCACGCTCTCGGGCGGTGACGGCCACTTCGGGCTGACGACGCGCGACAGCATCATCTACCTGGTGATCGTGTCGCGCCCGCTGGACCGCGAGCTCAAGCCCAACTACACGCTGACAGTGCGCGCCACGGACCAGGGCACGCCGCCGCTGGTGGCCGCCCGCTCTTTCGATCTGGTGGTCACCGACACCAACGACAACGCGCCGCGCTTCCAACCTGCCGAGTACCACACCAGCGTGCTCGAGGTGGCCGACCCGGGCACCGAGGTCATTCAGGTCACGGCCGTCGACAGCGACGAGGGCCCCAACTCGCGGTTGCTGTACGCCATCGTGCCGGACGGCGACACGCACTCAGAATGGTTCGAGATCGATACGCAGACGGGCCTGATCACGACGCGCACGCCCGTGGACTGCGAGACGGAGCCGGAGCCGCGCGTGACGGTCGTCGCCACCGACGGCGGGTCGCCGCCGCTCTCGGCCACCGCGTCCGTGTTCGTCACCATCGTCGACGTCAACGACAACGAGCCCGTGTTCGACCAGAGCTTCTACAACGTGTCGGTGGCGGAGGATCGCGCAGTCGGCCACTGCATACTGAAGGTGGGTGCCGCGCCGCCGCCACGCTGAAGCCGCGGCTGCCGGCCGGCGGCGCGAGCCGCTCGCTCGTGCAGAAACGGGCCGCCTGCACGCTCGTGACAACTGGCGGAAGGCTTAAGAGCAGTCATAATGCAGATGACGCAGGGAGTCTTTAACTCGGTGTTATCTTTATCAGCATCTCATCGCCTCTTAGGATCGGTTTAGCTCGTGGTATAGCTGTGTGACGTAGTTTTTGCATTGAAGTCTGACCTCCAACATTGCCGTCAGTTAATCATGCTGTGGCCATGTGCTGTCGCACTTGACGCTGCGACACGTGCATGCCACACATAAATATTCTACGCAGGAAACTATCTTCGTCGTGAATAGTTAGGTACAACAGCATCGTTCTTAAGGTTCCAAAGGCGCCCAAGTATTGGCTCCGTGCACCGTTTAGTTCCACAACAGGCAGGGAGTGTCGAACTCAGCCGGCTCTCAAATGGCAGGTCAGTCAACCAGCGCGCCGTCAGCTGTGCTTTGCTGCCGGTTGTAACGTCACAACACTCTGGTGCTCGTCCATCTTTACGTGAATGGGTCGGCACGATGACAATAACCATCTGAGTTGGACACAAAGCGTGTCATCACTCGGAATCGCCGGGCTGCGCAGCCTGAGGCCACGACCGGCGCCCGCGCGGCCTGGCACTGCGCCAATTTACCGGCTCGCGCTCCGCTCCGGCGGTCCAGGATAGTGCGGTTAATGGAATGGTACGCATCTCGCCGTCACCTAGATTTGCAGAATCGACACCAAAAGGCAATGCTCATTGATCCACGTATGGTTCCCGGCGTCACTGGTCGATATGAATTTGTAGCTTGATGACCTGTCACGGGGTTGTGAATTGTTTTTATAATGAGATGAAATGATGAGTGGCTATCTCCCATCCATCCAGCCCGTGTGCAAATACGGTGAATAAATTTATCGTAATTCGCGGCTCGCACCGATTGATAGGATGTACAAATTGTCGCTTGCGGCCGCCAAAGTATCCCTTTATCTAGCATGCCCACGCGATGGCAGTCCTTTAAAATGGCCGCAACAAGCACTTAAAGTCAAGGAAAAGTTGACATGGCTACCTAAGGTGTGCTTAGTTGCACAGATGTGAGTGCCGGTACCCTGGCTGACAGCATAACCTCCATGATAAATTGTGACTGGGTCTTGGAGGTGCTCCAAACGACTGACCGTCTGTTAAAACTCACTTTTCTATGCGCAGTTGTTTGCTTTCTATTTCCCTGCTAAGCTGGAAGCCGGGGAAAACATCACCCGAGCTATGCGTAGGCTCTAACTCGTTAGTATGCCATTATGCCCACAAAGCTTCCTCTAATAAGCTTTACGTCCAGACTTGAGGGATCAAATTTCGCTCGAACAAGCAAAGGAGTAAGGGAATGGCATGCTGCTAAACATGCCGGCCAAACGCCGGAGTTTTCCAGTTTTGACCGGATTCGTGGCCAAAGTTGTGTTGCTGATTGCGTGGTAGGGCCGCAAAGGAAGCAAAAGGATGCGACACCAGTCGCTTAAGATGCTTATTTTCCCGTCTTCAACGAACTCTTGGCGGACATCTATCATCGCTAATTGACCAGACTGTGCTGCCAATATCCCATCAATGGCATTTCTCTCCTGCAATTCCTGACGGCCGACCGGTCGGCGGCGGGCGGCCGGCGCCGGGCGGCCGCATTCCAAGATGGAGGCCGGCCGGCCGGCGGGGCAGGGCGCGAGCGGGCCGGCGCGCGAGCAGGCCGAAGCCCTACCGGGCGGCGGCGGCTTGCCGCTCGACTGGCGCTGACCGGCCCGGCCCGGCCGGGTCCGGTCGAGCGGCGCCCGGGCCGGCGGTCTGCGCGTGCTGCGATCGGCGCTCGGTGCTTGGCTCACGGTCGGCCCCGTGATGGGCTGCACGTACTCTGTCGGTGTGTCAAGGTGAGCATGCCCAACGGTGCATACCGCCCAGAGCATGTCAAATGGTATGCGTCGGCCCGGGTATGCCAGACGGAACATATCGGCTTGAGTTCGAGCGGGCTACGAACAATAGCTAGGGTTCGTCAGGTCTCGTGAGATGACGAAAACGCAGAAAAGTGTGCTCATAGTACGAGTTCTTGTGCACTTGTGTCGGCCGGAAATGGAAGGGACGCGTGTGGGGGCCTCAGTTGCAGCAACCGCACGGACATAGCCTGGCTATGGTCGATTGGGAACTGTCCCAGGCTCTCTCTCTCTCTCTCTCTCTCTCTCTCTCTCTCTCTCTCTCTCTCTCTCTCTCTCTCTCTCTCTCTCTCTCTCTCTCTCTCTCGCTCTCTCCCTCGCGCGCGCTCACTCTCGTTCTCCATCCCAGCATTCCCTCGTCCCTTGCTATCTTCCTCCCTCCTCCCTCCCCTCCTCCCTCGCCTCGCCGGCCGTCGGCGGCGCGAGAGGCCGGTCGTGACGGGCCGATAGCCGGCCGGCTGGGAAGCCGTAATTAGCCGGCCGTGCAGCCGCCGCCGCCGCCGCCGGCCGTCCAGCGCCGAGCGCCGCCCGTCCCAACTGTGGGAGACCGGCTCAGGCCGCCGGCTCCGCAGCGGAAGCTGGACGGCGTGCCAGCCAAACATCAGTCCAGCTAATCATACACGCGGTGTGAAATTAAATGCCTGTGTTGTTATCGTGTAGTTTTGGAATTTGTTTCCTAAAAACTCCTCTAAAATTACGACGCAAGTCGCCATAAATGCCAAGAGCTGCACAGATTGCATAAAACTGTAAAAGCCGCACTTCCTGTTAGTCAGTGTAAGGTCAGATATCTATGACGCATTTGCTCCTCCCCTTCCTTGATATCTAATGAATGCATCAATTCTTTGTATTTGACGCTGGACTTCTGACGAAAATGAAACAGCGTGTTCTTAGCTCTTTTTCTTAAATCAGCCTTTCCAATCAGAGCTAATTTCCCTGGACAACAGGCGAAATCCAGTGCCCTCATGATTGTCCTAAAACTACCTTTTCCGACTGTACTCGCTGCTCAACAAAGTGAAGTGAATTCGTGCTGCTTCACGACACTGTTCCTCAAACCCTCAAAACGGCTAGACACAACTGCACTTGTACAAAAATGTATTGCTAGCAGACGATCAGAGCAAACACCGCCCACCGAGCAGGCTAGACACGCCCGCACGGTGTAGATCACGCACCCCTCCCCGCACGGTCCAGACATGCACACCTTGCGCACGGAGCCGCCATGTTTGTGCCTTCGCCTCGCTTGAGCTGTACAAATGAACATGCACCTGCCCTCGCCTGACACCTGCTGATGCAAGCCTGAAACTGGTGTATCACGAGCGGGACAGAGGGGGAGGGGACTCTGGAGTCTGCGTCCGACTGACCCAGACAGCTGCCCGGGCGGTCAGTGCCTGCGCCGGGCAGCTGGGGAGCTGGCGTGTCCCTCTTGCTGGCCATATCAAACCGTTTGTGTTGGCTAGAGAAGAAAACACCGCATCGCCACGAAAGGCGACGACAGAGGCCGAACGAGACAGCAGATCATCTTTGACGAGTCCAACGATTCTTGGAATGGGTCTCCTGCTG